>NW_028139194.1:600000-1061185 GCF_964270905.1 Leucopleurus acutus
GGTACTTACGTACAATGCAATATCACTCAGCAATGAAATCTATGTCATCAGGCCCGTAGCCGCATAATGAGTGGATTCAGGTACGATGATTCTAAGTGAAATAAGTCACACAGAAAAAGAAACATCATAAGATATCACTACTACACGGAATGTAAACTTGGCTACACAGGAACTGAATTACAGAACAGAACAGGGTCTCTAATGTAGAAAACCAACTTATGCTTGCTTAAGGGGAAAGGTGAGTTGGGGTGCTGCATAAAACCAGAGATTGAAATTAGCACAGATACCGTTCCATAAGCCAAATATGTAATAGACAAGAGCTACTCCTTGTTCAACGAAGAGGACACAACACCCCATATTAAACGCCTAAGAATGTACCTGACTAGTAAGAATCTTAAAACCTATGGATTTGTATGTCTCCGAAAGAGAATCAAGTGTGTGTACAGCGGCATAAGTGCAGCAGTGATAGGATTGGTGAGGTTCGGTGAGCAAATGCAGACCCTTTGAAGTCATATTGCATGGTACCCATTCCATGGGTCTCAACTCTCCAGGTTTAAGGGATTCTTCCTTCAGCTAAAACATGCATGTGGAACCCAGAGTATGATCCCCCGTGTGATCGGGAAACGTGTTCAAATGTGTCTCAGATTTTGTCCCCTGGTACTCGGGTGCAACATTCCAGACGCTTTACTAACACTCTCCCCAGTTGGAGAGTCACTGCCTTTAACCTCCTGTTTGGCCCAGTTTGTAATTTCTGCGGAAAATGAACAGGAATAGGGAGAACCAATGAGAGACTAGCTGGAGCTGTTAGGACAGGCAAATTTAACTCTCATTTCCCACCAGGAAGAGGAATTAACCAAAGGCTCAGCATGCGATGCCAGAACCAAACTAGGCCCTGAAGCAATCCTGCGGTGTTGCGGCCAGCTCACAAGAAAGCGATTTGAAGAAAGGAGCTCAGGGGCACTGTAATTCACAATCCTGCAGAGTTATAAATGACAGCTATCGTCCAAAAATATATTGAAGGAAGGCTGCCAAGAGGACTTGAAAGCGGGGCAGAATTGCAGGAAACCAATTTCAGGAGGTAGACTGGAATTGCATGTAAAGCATAGGAAAAGAGGCAGAACGTCCACAATGATGCACTTGGCCAAAAAGGGCATATGCGTTTTTTCGTGAATATATACAGGAAAAAACGCATACGCCCGTTTTGGCCAACGAAGCAAGCTTGCAAAGGAAATCTGCACTACAATGAAGTCTCACTGCCCCCCGGTCAAAAGGGCTATCTGAAAAAAGTGTAAAATCCAGAAAGGCAGGACAGGCCATGGAGAACTGGGAGCCCTGTTATGCTGATGGGCGGGATGTAAATTGCCAGCAGCCACTCTGGAGAAGTGTATGGTGTTTCCTGAAACATCCAAAAAACAAAGCAACAGACCCTAGGGCACTTTCACTTATGGTCCTATAGCTTAGGGAAATTAAAATCAAAAAGACACAGCCACCCCAAAGTTTGGGCCGGCTCTGTTTACAAGAACCTCGTTTACGGTACAAGTTGAATATCACAGAAAGCGAAAAATGGATAAAGAAATTGTGGTACTTACGTACAATGTAGTATCACACAGCAATGAAATCTATGTCATCAGTCCAGTAGCAGCATAATGAGTGGATTCAGGTACGATGATTGTAAGTGAAATAAGTCACACAGAAAAAGAAACATCATAAGATATCACTAATACACGAAATGTAAACTTGGCTACAAAGGAACTGAATTACAAAACAGAACAGGGTCTCAAATGTAGAAAACCAACTTATGCTTGCTTAAGGGGAAAGGTGAGTTAGGGTGCTGCATAAAACCAGAGATTGAAATTAGCACAGATACTGTTCCATAAGCCAAATATGTAATAGACAAGAGCTACTCCTTGCTCAACGAAGTGGACTCAACACCCCATATTAAACGCCTAAGAATATACCTGACTAGTAAGAATCTTAAAACCTATGGATTTATATGTCTCCGAAAGAGAATCAAGCGTGTGTACAGTGGCATATGTGCAGCAGTGATAGGATTGGTGAGGTTCGGTGAGCAAATGAAGACCCTTTGAAGTCATATTGCATGGTACCCATTCCATGGGTCTCAACTCTCCAGGTTTAAGGGATTCTTCCTTCAGCTAAAACATGCATGTGGAACCCAGAGTATGATCCACCGTGTGATCGGGAAACGTGTTCAAATGTGTCTCAGTTTTTGTCCCCTGGTACTCGGGTGCAACATTCCAGACGCTTTACTAACACTCTCCCCATTTGGAGAGTCAGTGCCTTTAACCTCCTGTTTGGCCCAGTTTGCAATTTCTGCGGAAAATGAACAGGAATAGGGAGAACCAATGAGAGACTAGGTGGAGGTGTCTGGACGGGCAAATTTAACTCTCATTTCCCACCATGAAGAGGAATTAACCAAAGGCTCAGCATGCCATGCCGGAACCACACTAGGGCCTGAAGCAATCCTGTGGTGTTGCGGCCAGCTCACAAGAAAGCGAGTTGAAGAAAGGAGCTCAGAGGCACTGTAATACACAAACTTGCAGAGTTAAAAATGACAGCTATCGTCCAAAAATATATTGAAGGAAGGCTGCCAAGAGGAGTTGAAAGCGGGGCAGAATTGCAGGAAACCGATTTCAGGAGGTAGACTGGAATTGCATGTAAAGCATAGGAAAAGAGGCAGAACGTCCACAATGATGCACTTGGCCAAAAAGGGCGTATGCGTTTTTTCCTGAATATATTCAGGAAAAAACGCATACGCCCTTTTTGGCCAACCAAGCAAGCTTGCGAAGGAAATCTGCACTACAATGAAGTCTCACTGCCCCCCGGTCAAAAGGGCCATCTGAAAAAAGTGTAAAATCCAGAAAGGCAGGACAGGCCATGGAGAACTGGGAGCCTTGTTATGCTGATGGGCGGGATGTAAATTGCCAACAGCCACTCTGGAGAAGTGTATGGTGTTTCCTGAAACATCTAGAAAACAAAGCAACAGAGCCTAGGGCACTTCCACTTATGGTCCTATAGCTTAGGGAAATTAAAATCAAAAAGACACAGCCACCCCAAAGTTTCGGCCGGCTCTGTTTACAAGAACCTCGTTTACTGTACAAGTTCAATATCACAGAAAGCGAAAAATGGATAAAGAAGGTGTGGTACTTACATACAATGCAATATCACTCAGCAATGAAATCTATGTCATCAGGCCCGTAGCAGCATAATGAGTGGATTCAGGTACGATGATTCTAACTGAAATAAGTCACACAGAAAAAGAAACATCATAAGATATCACTACTACACGGAATGTAAACTTGGCTACACAGGAACTGAATTACAAAACAGAACAGTGTCTCAAATGTAGAAAACCAACTTATGCTTGCTTAAGGAGAAAGGTGACTTGGGGTGCGGCATAAAACCAGAGATTGAAATTAGCACAGATACTGTTCCATAAGCCAAATATGTAATAGACAAGATCTACTCCTTGCTCAACGAAGTGGACTCAACACCCCATATTAAACGCCTAAGAATATACCTGACTAGTAAGAATCTTAAAACCTATGGATTTATATGTCTCCGAAAGAGAATCAAGCGTGTGTACAGTGTCATAAACGCAGCAGTGATAGGATTGGTGAGGTTCGGTGAGCAAATGCAGACTCTTTGAAGTCATATTGCATGGTACCCATTCCATGGGTCTCAACTCTCCAGGTTTAAGGGATTCTTCCTTCAGCTAAAACATGCATGTGGGACCCAGAGTATGATCCACCGTGTGATCGGGAAACGTGTTCAAATGTGTCTCAGTTTTCATCCCCTGGTACTCGGGTGCAACATTCCAGATGCTTTACTAACACTCTCCCCACTTGGAGAGTCAGTGCCTTTAACCTCCTGTTTGGCCCAGTTTGCAATTTCTGCGTAAGATGAACAGGAAGAGGGAGAACCAATGAGAGACTAGCTGGAGGTGTCTGGACGGACAAATTTAACTCTCATTTCCTACCAGGAAGAGGAATTAACCAAAAGCTCAGCATGCGATGCTGGAACCAAACCAGGGCCTGAAGCAATCCTGCGGTGTTGTGGTCAGCTCACAAGAAAGCGAGTTGAAGAAAGGAGCTCAGGGGCACTGTAATTCACAAACCTTCAGAGTTATAAATGACAGCTATCGTTCAAAAATATATTGAAGGAAGGCTGCCAAGAGGACTTGAAAGCGGGGCAGAATTGCAAGAAACCGATTTCAGGAGGTAGACTGGAATTGCATGTAAAGCATAGGAAAAGAGGCAGAACGTCCACAATGATGCACTTGGCCAAAAAGGGCGTATGCATTTTTTCCCAGGAAAAAACGCATACGCCCTTTTTGGCCAACCAAGCAAGCTTGCAAAGGAAATCTGCACTACAATGAAGTCTCACTGCCCCCGGTCAAAACGGCCATCTGAAAAAAGTGTAAAATCCAGAAAGGCAGGACAGGCCATGGAGAACTGGGAGCTTTGTTATGCTGATGGGCGGGATGTAAATTGCCAACAGCCACTCTGGAGAAGTGTATGGTGTTTCCTGAAACATCCAAAAAACAAAGCAACAGAGCCTAGGGCACTTCCACTTATGGTCCTATAGCTTAGGGAAATTAAAATCCAAAAGACACAGCCACCCCAAAGTTTCGGCCGGCTCTGGTTACAAGAACCTCCTTTACGGTACAAGTTCAATATCACAGAAAGCGAAAAATGGATAAAGAAGTTGTGGTACTTACGTACAATGCAATATCACTCAGCAATGAAATCTATGTCATCAGGCCCGTAGCAGCATAATGAGTGGATTCAGATACGATGATTCTAACTGAAATAAGTCACAAAGAAAAAGAAACATCATAAGATATCACTACTACACGGAATGTAAACTTGGCTACACAGGAACTGAATTACAGAACAGAACAGGGTCTCTAATGTAGAAAACCAACTTATGCTTGCTTAAGGGGAAAGGTGAGTTGGGGTGCTGCATAAAACCAGAGATTGAAATTAGCACAGATACCATTCCATAAGCCAAATATGTAATAGACAAGAGCTACTCCTTGTTCAACGAAGAGGACACAACACCCCATATTAAGCGCCTAAGAATATACCTGACTAGTAAGAATCTTAAAACCTATGGATTTATATGTCTCCAAAAGAGAATGAAGTGTGTGTACAGAGGCATAAACGCAGCAGTGATAGGATTGGTGAGGTTCGGTGAGCAAATGCAGACTCTTTGAAGTCATATTGCATGGTACCCATTCCATGGGTCTCAACTCTCCAGGTTTAAGGGATTCTTCCTTCAGCTAAAACATGCATGTGGAACCCAGAGTATGATCCACCGTGTGATCGGGAAACGTGTTCAAATGTGTCTCAGTTTTTGTCCCCTGGTACTCGGGTGCAACATTCCAGACGCTTTACTAACACTCTCCCCATTTGGAGAGTCAGTGCCTTTAACCTCCTGTTTGGCCCAGTTTGCAATTTCTGCGGAAAATGAACAGGAATAGGGAGAACCAATGAGAGACTAGGTGGAGGTGTCTGGACGGGCAAATTTAACTCTCATTTCCCACCAGGAAGAGGAATTATCCAAAGGCCCAGCATGCCATGCCGGAACCAAACTAGGGCCTGAAGCAATCCTGCGGTGTTGCGGCCAGCTCACAAGAAAGTGATTTGAACAAAGGAGCTCAGGGGCACTGTAATTCACAATCCTGCAGAGTTATAAATGACAGCTATCGTCCAAAAATATATTGAAGGAAGGCTGCCAAGAGGACTTGAAAGTGGGGCAGAATTGCAGGAAACCAATTTCAGGAGGTAGACTGGAATTGCATGTAAAGCATAGGAAAAGAGGCAGAACGTCCACAATGATGCACTTGGCCAAAAAGGGCATATGCGTTTTTTCGTGAATATATACAGGAAAAAACGCATACGCCCGTTTTGGCCAACCAAGCAAGCTTGCAAAGGAAATCTGCCCTACAATGAAGTCTCACTGCACCCGGTCAAAAGGGCCATCTGAAAAAGTGTAAAATCCAGAAAGGCAGGACAGGCCATGGAGAACTGGGAGCCTTTTTATGCTGATGCGCGGGATGTAAATTGCCAACACCCACTCTGGAGAAGTGTATTGTGTTTCCTGAAATATCTAAAAAACAAAGCAACAGATCCTAGGGCAATTCTACTTGTGGTCCTATAGCTTAGGGAAATTAAAATCAAAAACACACAGCCACCCCAAAGTTTGGGCCGGCTCTGTTTACAAGAACCTCGTTTACGGTACAAGTTGAATATCACAGAAAGCAAAAAATGGATAAAGAAGTTGTGGTACTTACGTACAATGCAATATCACTCAGCAATGAAATCTATGTCATCAGGCCGGTAGCAGCATAATGAGTGGATTCAGGTACGATGATTCTAAGTGAAATAAGTCACACAGAAAAAGAAACATCATAAGATATCACTAACACACGGAATGTAAACTTGGCTACACAGGAACTGAATTACAAAACAGAAAAGTGTCTCAAATGTAGAAAACCAACTTATGCTTGCTTAAGGGGAAAGGTGAGTTGGGGTGCGGCATAAAACCAGAGATTGAAATTAGCACAGATACCGTTCCATAAGCCAAATATGTAATAGACAAGAGCTACTCCTTGCTCAACGAAGTGGACTCAACACCCCATATTAAGCGCCTAAGAATATACCTGACTAGTAAGAATCTTAAAACCTATGGATTTATATGTCTCCAAAAGAGAATGAAGTGTGTGTACAGAGGCATAAACGCAGCAGTGATAGGATTGGTGAGGTTCGGTGAGCAAATGCAGACTCTTTGAAGTCATATTGCATGGTACCCATTCCATGGGTCTCAACTCTC
Source organism: Leucopleurus acutus (assembly GCF_964270905.1). Lineage (NCBI taxonomy): Eukaryota > Metazoa > Chordata > Mammalia > Artiodactyla > Delphinidae > Leucopleurus > Leucopleurus acutus. The sequence continues at coordinate 606,856 of NW_028139194.1, forward strand.
CAGGTTTAAGGGATTCTTCCTTCAGCTAAAACATGCATGTGGAACCCAGAGTATGATCCACCATGTGATCGGGAAACGTGTTCAAATGTGTCTCACTTTTTGTCCCCTGGTACTCGGGTGCAACATTCCAGACACTTTACTAACACTCTCCCCACTTGGAGAGTCAGTGCCTTTAACCTCCTGTTTGGCCCAGGTTGCAATTTCTGCGTAAGATGAACAGGAAGAGGGAGAACCAATGAGAGACTAGCTGGAGGTGTCTGGACGGACAAATTTAACTCTCATTTCCCACCAGGAAGAGGAATTAACCAAAGGCTCAGCATGCGATGCTGGAACGAAACTGGGCCCTGAAGCAATCCTGCGGTGTTGCGGCCAGCTCACAAGAAAGCGAGTTGAAGAAAGGAGCTCAGGGGCACTGTAAATCACAAACCTGCAGAGTTATAAATGACAGCTATCTTCCAAAAATATATTGAAGTAAGGCTGCCAAGAGGACTTGAAAGCGGGGCAGAATTGCAGGAAACCGATTTCAGGAGGTAGACTGGAATTGCATGTAAAGCATAGGAAAAGAGGCAGAACGTCCACAATGATGCACTTGGCCAAAAAGGGCGTATGCGTTTTTTCCTGAATATATTCAGGAAAAAACGCATACGCCCTTTTTGGCCAACCAAGCAAGCTTGCAAAGGAAATCTGCACTACAATGAAGACTCACTGCCCACCGGTCAAAAGGGCCATCTGAAAAAAGTGTAAAATCCAGAAAGGCAGGACAGGCCATGGAGAACTAGGAGCCTTGTTATGCTGATGGGCGAGATGTAAATTGCAAACAGCCACTCTGGAGAAGTGTATGGTGTTTCCTGAAACATCTAAAACACAAAGCAACAGAGCCTAGGGCACATCCACTTATGGTTCTATAGCTTAGGGAAATTAAAATCAAAAAGACACAGCCACCCCAAAGTTTCGGCCGGCTCTGTTTACAAGAACCTCGTTTACGGTACAAGTTCAATATCACAGAAAGAGAAAAATGGATAAAGAAGTTGTGATACTTACGTACAATGCAATATCACTCAGCAATGAAATCTATGTCATCAGGCCCATAGCAGCATAATGAGTGGATTCAGGTACGATGATTCTAACTGAAATAAGTCACACAGAAATAGAAACATCATAAGATATCACTACTAAACGGAATGTAAACTTGGCTACACAGGAACTGAATTACAAAACAGAACAGGGTCTCAAATGTAGAAAACCAACTTATGCTTGCTTAAGGGGAAAGGTGACTTGGGGTGCGGCATAAAACCAGAGATTGAAATTAGCACAGATACTGTTCTATAAGCCAAATATGTAATAGACAAGAGCTACTCCTTGCTCAACGAAGTGGACTCAACACCCCATATTAAACGCCTAAGAATATACCTGACTAGTAAGAATCTTAAAACCTATGGATTTATATGTCTCCGAAAGAGAATCAAGCGTGTGTACAGTGTCATAAACGCAGCAGTGATAGGATTGGTGAGGTTCGGTGAGCAAATGCAGACTCTTTGAAGTCATATTGCATGGTACCCATTCCATGGGTCTCAACTCACCAGGTTTAAGGGATTCTTCCTTCAGCTAAAACATGCATGTGGAACCCAGAGTATGATCCACCGTGTGATCGGAAAACGTGTTCAAATGTGTCTCAGTTTTTCTCCCCTGGTACTCGGATGCAACATTCCAGACGCTTTACTAACACTCTCCCCACTTGGAGAGTCAGTGCCTTTAACCTCCTGTTTGGCCCAGTTTGCAATTTCTGTGGAAAATGAACAGGAATAGGGAGAACCAATGAGAGACTAGGTGGAGGTGTCTGGACGGGCAAATTTAATTCTCATTTCCCACCAGGAAGAGGAATTAACCAAAGGCTCAGCATGCCGTGCCGGAACCAAACTAGGGCCTGAAGCAATCCTGCGGTGTTGCGGCCAGCTCACAAGAAAGCGAGTTGAAGAAAGGAGCTCAGGGGCACTGTAATTCACAAACCTGCAGAGTTATAAATGACAGCTATCTTCCTAAAATATATTGAAGTAAGGCTGCCAAGAGGAGTTGAAAGCGGGGCAGAATTGCAGGAAACCGATTTCAGGAGGTAGACTGGAATTGCATGTAAAGCATAGGAAAAGAGGCAGAACGTCCACAATGATGCACTTGGCCAAAGAGGGCGTATGCGTTTTCTCCTGAATATATTCAGGAAAAAACGCATACGCCCTTTTTGGCCAACCAAGCAAGCTTGCAAAGGAAATCTGCACTACAATGAAGTCTCACTGCCCCCCGGTCAAAAGGGCCATCTGAAAAAAGTGTAAAATCCAGAAAGGCAGGACAGGCCATGGAGAACTGGGAGCCTTGTTATGCTGATGGGCGGGATGTAAATTGCCAGCAGCCACTCTGGAAAAGTGTATGGTGTTTCCTGAAACATCCAAAAAACAAAGCAACAGAGCCTAGGGCACATCCACTTATGGTCCTATAGCTTAGGGAAATTAAAATCAAAAAGACACAGCCACCCCAAATTTTGGGACAGCTCTGTTTACAAGAACCTCGTTTACGGTACAAGTTCAATATCACAGAAAGCGAAAAATGGATAAAGAAGTTGTGGTACTTACGTACAATGCAATATCACTCAGCAATGAAATCTATGTCATCACGTCCGTAGCAGCATAATGAGTGGATTCAGGTACGATGATTGTAAGTGAAATAAGTCACACAGAAAAAGAAACATCATAAGATATCACTACTACTCGGAATGTAAACTTGGCTACACAGGAACTGAATTACAAAACAGAACAGGGTGTCAAATGTAGAAAACCAACTTATGCCATCTTAAGGGGAGAGGTGAGTTGGGGTGCTGCATAAAACCAGAGATTAAAATTAGCACAGATACCGTTCCATAAGCCAAATATGTAATAGACAAGAGCTACTCCTTGCTCAACGAAGTGGACTCAACACCCCATATTAAACGCAAACAATATACCTGACTAGTAAGAATCTTAAAACCTATGGATTTATATGTCTCCGAAAGAGAATCAAGTGTGTGTACAGCGGCATAAACGCAGCAGTGATAGGATTGGTGAGGTTCGGTGAGCAAATGCAGACCCTTTGAAATCATATTGCATGGTACCCATTCCATGGGTCTCAACTCACCATGTTTAACGGATTCTTCCTTCAGCTAAAACATGCATGTGGAACCCAGAGTACGATCCACCGTGTGATCGGAAAACGTGTTCAAATGTGTCTCAGTTTTCGTCCCCTGGTACTCGGGTGCAACATTCCAGACGCTTTACTAACACTCTCCCCACTTGGAGAGTCGGTGCCTTTAACCTCCTGTTTGGCCCAGTTTGCAATTTCTGTGGAAAATGAACAGGAATAGGGAGAACCAATGAGAGACTATGTGGAGGTGTCTGGACGGGCAAATTTAACTCTCATTTCCCACCAGGAAGAGGAATTAACCAAAGGCTCAACATGCCATGCCGGAACCAAACTAGGGCCCGAAGCAATCCTGCGGTGTTGCGGCCAGCTCACAAGAAAGCGAGTTGAAGAAAGGAGCTCAGGGGCACTGTAATTCACAAACCTGCAGAGTTATAAATGACAGCTATCTTCCAAAAATATATTGAAGTAAGGCTGCCAAGAGGAGTTGAAAGTGGGGCAGAATTGCAGGAAACCGATTTCAGGAGGTAGACTGGAATTGCATGTAAAGCATAGGAAAAGAGGCAGAACGTCCACAATGATGCACTTGGCCAAAAAGGGCGTATGCGTTTTTTCCTGAATATATTCAGGAAAAAACGCATACGCCCTTTTTGGCCAACCAAGCAAGTTTGCAAAGGAAATCTGCACTACAATAAAGTCTCACTGCCCCCCGGTCAAAAGTGCCATCTGAAAAAAGTGTAAAACCCAGAAAGGCAGGACAGGCCATGGAGAACTGGGAGCCTTGTTATGCTGATGGGTGGGATGTAAATTGCCAGCAGCCACTCTGGAGAAGTGTATGGTGTTTCCTGAAACATCCAAAAAACAAAGCAACAGAGCCTAGGGCACTTCCACTTATGGTCCTATAGCTTAGGGAAATTAAAATCAAAAAGACACAGCCACCCCAAAGTTTGGGCTGGCTCTGTTTACAAGAACCTCATTTACGGTACAAGTTCAATATCACAGAAAGCGAAAAATGGATAAAAAAGTTGTGGTACTTACGTACAATGCAATATACTCAGCAATGAAATCTATGTCATCAGGCCCGTAGCAGCATAATGAGTGGATTCAGGTACGATGATTCTAAGTGAAATAAGTCACACAGAAAAAGAAACATCATAAGGTATCACTAATACACGGAATGTAAACTTGGCTACACAGGAACTGAATTACAAAACAGAAGAAGGTGTCAAATGTAGAAACCCAACTTATGCTTGCTTAAGGGGAAAGATGAGTTGGGGTGCTTCATAAAACCAGAGATTGAAATTAGCACAGATACCGTTCCATAAGCCAAATATGTAATAGACAAGAACTACGCCTTGCTCAACGAAGTGGACTCAACACCCCATATTAAACGCCTAAGAATATACCTGACTAGTAAGAATCTTAAAACCTATGGATTTATATGTCTCCGAAAGAGAATCAAGCGTGTGTACAGTGGCATAAACGCAGCAGTAATAGTATTGGTGAGGTTCGGTGAGCAAATGCAGACCCTTTCAAGTCATATTGCATGGTACCCATCCATGGGTCTCAACTTTCCATGTTTAAGGGATTCTTCCTTCAGCTAAAACATGCATGTGGAACCCAGAGTATGATCCACCGTGTGATCGGAAAACGTGTTCAAATGTGTCTCAGTTTTCGTCCCCTAGTACTCGGGTGCAACATTCCAGACGCTTTACTAACACTCTCCCCACTTGGAGAGTCGGTGCCTTTAACCTCCTGTTTGGCTCAGTTTGCAATTTCTGTGGAAAATGAACAGGAATAGGGAGAACCAATGAGAGACTAGGTGGAGGTGTCTGGACGGGCAAATTTAACTCTCATTTCCCACCAGGAAGAGGAATTAACCAAAGGCTCAACATGCCGTGCCGGAACCAAACTAGGGCCTGAAGCAATCCTGCGGTGTTGCGGCCAGCTCACAAGAAAGCGAGTTGAAGAAAGGAGCTCAGGGGCACTGTAATTCACAAACCTGCAGAGTTATAAATGACAGCTATCTTCCAAAAATATATTGAAGTAAGGCAGCCAAGAATAGTTGAAAGCGGGGCAGAATACAGGAAACCGATTTCAGGAGGTAGACTGGAATTGCATGTAAAGCATAGGAAAAGAGGCAGAACGTCCACAATGATGCACTTGGCCAAAAAGGGCGTATGAGTTTTTTCCTGAATATATTCAGGAAAAAACGCATACGCCCTTTTTGGCCAACCAAGCAAGCTTGCAAAGGAAATCTGCACTACAATGAAGTCTCACTGCCCCACGGTCAAAAGGGCCATCTGAAAAAAGTGTAAAATCCAGAAAAGCAGGACAGGCCATGGAGAACTGGGAGCCTAGTTATGCTGATGGGCGTGATGTAAATTGCCAACAGCCACTCTGGAGAAGTGTATGGTGTTTCCTGAAACATCCAAAAAACAAAGCAACAGAGCCTAGGGCACTTCCACTTATGGTCCTATAGCTTAGGGAAATTAAAATCAAAAAGACACAGCCACCCCAAAGTTTGGGCCGGCTCTGTTTACAAGAACCTCGTTTACGGTACAAGTTGAATATCACAGAAAGCGAAAAATGGATAAAGAAGTTGTGGTACTTACGTACAATGCAATATCACTCAGCAATGAAATCTATGTCATCAGGCCCGTAGCAGCATAATGAGTGGATTCAGGTACGATGATTCTAAGTGAAATAAGTCACACAGAAAAAGAAACATCATAAGATATCACTACTACACGGAATGTAAACTTGGCTACACAGGAACTGAATTACAAAACAGAACAGGGTGTCAAATGTAGAAAACCAACTTCTGCTTGCTTAAGGGGAAAGGTGAGTTGGGGTGCTGCATACAACAAGAGATTGAAATTAGCACAGATACCGTTCCATAAGCCAAATATGTAATAGACAAGAGCTACTCCTTGCTCAACGAAGTGGACTCAACACCCCATATTAAACGCCTAAGAATATACCTGACTAGTAAGAATCTTAAAACCTATGGATTTATATGTCTCCGAAAGAGAATCAAGCGTGTGTACAGTGGCATAAACGCAGCAGTGATAGGATTGGTGAGGTTCGGTGAGCAAATGCAGACCCTTTCAAGTCATATTGCATGGTACCCATTCCATGGGTCTCAACTCTCCATGTTTAAGGGATTCTTCCTTCAGCTAAAACATGCATGTGGAACCCAGAGTATGATCCACCGTGTGATCGGAAAACGTGTTCAAATGTGTCTCCGTTTTCGTCCCCTGGTACTCGGGTGCAACATTCCAGATGCTTTACTAACACTCTCCCAACTTGGAGAGTCGGAGCCTTTAACCTCCTGTTTGGCCCAGTTTGCAATTTCTGTGGAAAATGAACAGGAATAGGGAGAACCAATGAGAGACTAGGTGGAGGTGTCTGGACGGGCAAATTTAACTCTCATTTCCCACCAGGAAGAGGAATTAACCAAAGGCTCAACATGCCATGCCGGAACCAAACTAGGGCCTGAAGCAATCCTGCGGTGTTGCGGCCAGCTCACAAGAAAGCGAGTTGAAGAAAGGAGCTCAGGGGCACTGTCATTCACAAACCTGCAGAGTTATAAATGACAGCTATCTTCCAAAAATATATTGAAGTAAGGCAGCCAAGAATAGTTGAAAGCGGGGCAGAATTGCAGGAAACCGATTTCAGGAGGTAGACTGGAATTGCATGTAAAGCATAGGAAAAGAGGCAGAACGTCCAGAATGATGCACTTGGCCAAAAAGGGCGTATGCGTTTTTTCCTGAATATATTCAGGAAAAAACGCATACGCCCTTTTTGGCCAACCAAGCAAGTTTGCAAAGGAAATCTGCACTACAATGAAGTCTCACTGCCCCCCGGTCAAAAGGGACATCTGAAAAAAGTGTAAAACCCAGAAAGGCAGGACAGGCCATGGAGAACTGGGAGCCTTGTTATGCTGATGGGCGGGATGTAAATTGCCAGCAGCCACTCTGGAGAAGTGTATGGTGTTTCCTGAAACATCCAAAAAACAAAGCAACAGAGCCTAGGGCACTTCCACTTATGGTCCTATAGCTTAGGGAAATTAAAATAAAAAAGACACAGCCACCCCAAAGTTTGGGCCGGCTCTGTTTACAAGAACCTCGTTTACGGTACAAGTTGAATATCACAGAAAGCAAAAAATGGATAAAGAAGTTGTGGTACTTACGTACAATGCAATATCACTCAGCAATGAAATCTATGTCATCAGGCCCGTAGCAGCATAATGAGTGGATTCAGGTACGATGATTCTAAGTGAAATAAGTCACACAGAAAAAGAAACATCATAAGATATCACTACTACACGGAATGTAAACTTGGCTACACAGGAACTGAATTACAAAACAGAACAGGGTGTCAAATGTAGAAAACCAACTTCTGCTTGCTTAAGGGGAAAGGTGAGTTGGGGTGCTGCATACAACAAGAGATTGAAATTAGCACAGATACCGTTCCATAAGCCAAATATGTAATAGACAAGAGCTACTCCTTGCTCAACGAAGTGGACACAACACCCCATATTAAACGCCTAAGAATATACCTGACTAGTAAGAATCTTAAAACCTATGGATTTTTATGTCTCCGAAAGAGAATCAAGCGTGTGTAGAGCGGCATAAACGCAGCAGTGTTAGGATTGGTGAGGTTCGGTGAGCAAATGCAGACCCTTTGAAGTCATATTGCATGGTACCCATTCCATGGGTCTCAACTCTCCATGTTTAAGGGATTCTTCCTTCAGCTAAAACATGCATGTGGAACCCAGAGTATGATCCACCGTGTGATCGGAAAACGTGTTCAAATGTGTCTCAGTTTTCGTCCCCTGGTACTCGGGTGCAACATTCCAGACGCTTTACTAACACTCTCCCCAATTGGAGAGTCAGTGCCTTTAACCTCCTGTTTGGCCCAGTTTGCAATTTCTGTGGAAAATGAACAGGAATAGGGAGAACCAATGAGAGACTAGGTGGAGGTGTCTGGACGGGCAAATTTAACTCTCATTTCCCACCAGGAAGAGGAATTAACCAAAGGCTCAGCATGCCGTGCCGGAACCAAACTAGGGCCTGAAGCAATCCTGCGGTGTTGCGGCCAGCTCACAAGAAAGCGAGTTGAAGAAAGGAGCTCAGGGGCACTGTAATACACAAACTTGCAGAGTTAAAAATGACAGCTATCGTCCATAAATATATTGAAGGAAGGCTGCCAAGAGGACTTGAAAGCGAGGCAGAATTGCAGGAAACCGATTTCAGGAGGTAGACTGGAATTGCATGTAAAGCATAGGAAAAGAGGCAGAACGTCCACAATGATGCAGTTGGCCAAAAAGGGCGTATGCGTTTTTTCCTGAATATATTCAGGAAAAAACGCATACGCCCTTTTTGGCCAACCAAGCAAGCTTGCAAAGGAAATCTGCACTACAATGAAGTCTCACTGCCCCCCGATCAAAAGGGCCATCTGAAAAAAGTGTAAAATCCAGAAAGGCAGGACAGGCCATGGAGAACTGGGAGCCTTGTTATGCTGATGGGCGGGATGTAAATTGCCAACAGCCACTCTGGAGAAGTGTATGGTGTTTCCTGAAACATCTAGAAAACAAAGCAACAGAGCCTAGGGCACTTCCACTTATGGTCCTATAGCTTAGGGAAATTAAAATCAAAAAGACACAGCCACCCCAAAGTTTCGGCCGGCTCTGTTTACAAGAACCTCGTTTACTGTACAAGTTCAATATCACAGAAAGCGAAAAATGGATAAAGAAGTTGTGGTACTTACGTACAATGCAATATCACTCAGCAATGAAATCTATGTCATCAGGCCCGTAGCAGCATAATGAGTGGATTCAGGTACGATGATTCTAACTGAAATAAGTCACACAGAAAAAGAAACATCATAAGATATCACTACTACACGGAATGTAAACTTGGCTACACAGGAACTGAATTACAAAACAGAACAGTGTCTCAAATGTAGAAAACCAACTTATGCTTGCTTAAGGGGAAAGGTGACTTGGGGTGCGGCATAAAACCAGAGATTGAAATTAGCACAGATACTGTTCCATAAGCCAAATATGTAATAGACAAGAGCTACTCCTTGCTCAACGAAGTGGACTCAACACCCCATATTAAACGCCTAAGAATATACCTGACTAGTAAGAATCTTAAAACCTATGGATTTATATGTCTCCGAAAGAGAATCAAGCGTGTGTACAGTGTCATAAACGCAGCAGTGATAGGATTGGTGAGGTTCGGTGAGCAAATGCAGACTCTTTGAAGTCATATTGCATGGTACCCATTCCATGGGTCTCAACTCTCCAGGTTTAAGGGATTCTTCCTTCAGCTAAAACATGCATGTGGTACCCAGAGTATGATCCACCATGTGATCGGGAAACGTGTTCAAATGTGTCTCAGTTTTCGTCCCCTGGTACTCGGGTGCAACATTCCAGACGCTTTACTAACACTCTCCCCACTTGGAGAGTCAGTGCCTTTAACCTCCTGTTTGGCCCAGTTTGCAATTTCTGTGGAAAATGAACAGGAATAGGGAGAACCAATGAGAGACTAGGTGGAGGTGTCTGGACGGGCAAATTTAATTCTCATTTCCCACCAGGAAGAGGAATTAACCAAAGGCTCAGCATGCCGTGCCGGAACCAAACTAGGGCCCGAAGCAATCCTGCGGTGTTGCGGCCAGCTCACAAGAAAGCGAGTTGAAGAAAGGAGCTCAGGGGCACTGTAATTCACAAACCTGCAGAGTTATAAATGAAAGCTATCTTCCTAAAATATATTGAAGTAAGGCTGCCAAGAGGAGTTGAAAGCGGGGCAGAATTGCAGGAAACCGATTTCAGGAGGTAGACTGGAATTGCATGTAAAGCATAGGAAAAGAGGCAGAACGTCCACAATGATGCACTTGGCCAAAAAGGGCGTATGCGTTTTTTCCTGAATATATTCAGGAAAAAACGCATACGCCCTTTTTGGCCAACCAAGCAAGTTTGCAAAGGAAATCTGCACTACAATGAAGTCTCACTGCCCCCCGGTCAAAAGGGCCATCTGAAAAAAGTGTAAAATCCAGAAAGGCAGGACAGGCCATGGAGAACTGGGAGCCTTGTTATGCTGATGGGCGGGATGTAAATTGCCAGCAGCCACTCTGGAGAAGTGTATGGTGTTTCCTGAAACATCCAAAAAACAAAGCAACAGAGCCTAGGGCACATCCACTTATGGTCCTATAGCTTAGGGAAATTAAAATAAAAAAGACACAGCCACCCCAAAGTTTGGGCCGGCTCTGTTTACAAGAACCTCGTTTACGGTACAAGTTGAATATCACAGAAAGCGAAAAATGGATAAAGAAGTTGTGGTACTTACGTACAATGCAATATCACTCAGCAATGAAATCTATGTCATCAGGCCCGTAGCAGCATAATGAGTGGATTCAGGTACGATGATTCTAAGTGAAATAAGTCACACAGAAAAAGAAACATCATAAGATATCACTACTACACGGAATGTAAACTTGGCTACACAGGAACTGAATTACAAAGCAGAACAGGGTGTCAAATGTAGAAAACCAACTTCTGCTTGCTTAAGGGGAAAGGTGAGTTGGGGTGCTGCATACAAAAAGAGATTGAAATTAGCACAGATACCCTTCCATAAGCCAAATATGTAATAGACAAGAGCTACTCCTTGCTCAACGAAGTGGACTCAACACCCCATATTAAACGCCTAAGAATATACCTGACTAGTAAGAATCTTAAAACCTATGGATTTATATGTCTCCGAAAGAGAATCAAGCGTGTGTACAGTGTCATAAACGCAGGAGTGATAGGATTGGTGAGGTTCGGTGAGCAAATGCAGACCCTTTGAAGTCATATTGCATGGTACCCATTATATGGGTCTCAACTCTCCAGGTTTAAGGGATTCTTCCTTCAGCTAAAACATGCATGTGGAACCCAGAGTATGATCCACCGTGTGATCGGGAAACGTGTTCAAATGTGTCTCAGTTTTCGTCCCCTGGTACTCGGGTGCAACATTCCAGATGCTTTACTAACACTCTCCCCACTTGGAGAGTCAGTGCCTTTAACCTCCTTTTGGCCCAGTTTGCAATTTCTGCGTAAGATGAACAGGAAGAGGGAGAACCAATGAGAGACTAGGTGGAGGTGTCTGGACGGACAAATTTAACTCTCATTTCCTACCAGGAAGAGGAATTAACCAAAAGCTCAGCATGCGATGCTGGAACCAAACTAGGGCCTGAAGCAATCCTGCGGTGTTGCGGCCAGCTCACAAGAAAGCGAGTTGAAGAAAGGAGCTCAGGGGCACTGTAATTCACAAACCTGCAGAGTTATAAATGACAGCCATCTTCCAAAAATATATTAAAGTAAGGCTGCCAAGAGGAGTTGAAAGCGGGGCAGAATTGCAGGAAACCGATTTCAGGAGGTAGACTGGAATTGCATGTAAAGCATAGGAAAAGAGGCAGAATGTCCACAATGATGCACTTGGCCAAAAAGGGCGTATGCGTTTTTTCCTGAATATATTCAGGAAAAAACGCATACGCCCTTTTTGGCCAACCAAGCAAGCTTGCAAAGGAAATCTGCACTACAATGAAGTCTCACTGCCCCCCGGTCAAAAGGGCCATCTGAAAAAAGTGTAAAATCCAGAAAGGCAGGACAGGCCATGGAGAACAGGGAGCCTTGTTATGCTGATGGGCGGGATGTAAATTGCCAACAGCCACTCTGGAGAAGTGTATGGTGTTTCCTGAAACATCCAAAAAACCAAGCAACAGAGCCTAGGGCATTTCCACTTATGGTCGTATAGCTTAGGGAAATAATAATCAAAAAGACACAGCCTCCCCAAAGTTTGGGATGGCTCTGTTTACAAGAACCTCGTTTACGGTACAGGTTCAATATCGCAGAAAGCGAAAAATGGATAAAGAAATTGTGGTACTTACGTACAATGCAATATCACTCAGCAAAGAAATCTATGTCATCAGGCCCGTGACAGCATAATGAGTGGATTCAGGTATGATGATTCTAAGAGAAATAAGTCACACAGAAAAAGAAACATCATAAGATATCACTACTACACGGAATGTAAACTTGGCTACACAGGAACTGAATTACAAAACAGAACAGGGTGTCAAATGTAGAAAACCAACTTATGCTTGCTTAAGGGGAAAGGTGAGTTGGGGTGCGGCATAAAATCAGAGATTGAAATTAGCACAGATACTGTTCCATAAGCCAAATATGTAATAGACAAGAGCTACTCCTTGCTCAACGAAGTGGACTCAACACCCCATATTAAACGCCTAAGAATATACCTGACTAGTAAGAATCTTAAAACCTATGGATTTATATGTCTCCGAAAGAGAATCAAGCGTGTGTACAGTGTCATAAACGCAGCAGTGATAGGATTGGTGAGGTTCGGTGAGCAAATGCAGACCCTTTGAAGTCATATTTCATGGTACCCATTCCATGGGTCTCAACTCTCCAGGTTTAAAGGATTCTTCCTTCAGCTAAAACATGCATGTGGAACCCAGAGTATGATCCACCGTGTGATCGGGAAACGTGTTCAAATGTGTCTCAGTTTTCGTCCCCTGGTACTCGGGCGCAACATTCCAGATGCTTTACTAACACTCTCCCCACTTGGAGAGTCAGTGCCTTTAACCTCCTGTTTGGCCCAGTTTGCAATTTCTTCGGAAGATGAACAGGAATAAGGAGAAGCAATGGGAGACTATCTGTAGGTGTCTGGACGGGCAAATTTAACTCTCATTTCCCACCAGGAAGATAAATGAACCAAAGGCTCCGTGTGCCATGCTGGAACTAGATTAGGGCCTGAGGAGATCCTGCGGTGTTGTGGCCAGCTCACAAGAAAGCGAGTTGAAGAAAGGAGCTCAGGGACACTGTAATTCAGAAACCTGCGGAGTTATAAATGACAGCTATCATCCAAAATTATACTGAAGTAAGACTGCGAAGAGGACTTGAATGCGGGGCAGAATTGCTGGAAACTGATTTCAGAACGTACACGGGAGTAGCTCTTAAAGCATAGGAAAAGAGACAGAACTTGGAAAATAATGCACTTGGCAAAAAAGGGCATATGTGTTTTATCCAGAGCTCTCATAACTGAGGGGAGGAGATTCCCAGCAGACTCCAAGTGCCACCTGAGGGCTCACATTGCCAAGGCAACGTGAGCATGCCAGGCAGGAGTTACCTCACAGCAGAGGTCCCACCTCACAGAAGGGTGAGAAACCCAGCCAACATCAGACTCTCACCAGAGGGCCCACATCACCAAGGGGATGGGAACCAGGCAGGAGTGTCTTCACATCAGTGGGGCCACATCATCGAAAGCTGAGGTACTCAGCACATGTGTCCTCAAACCAGAGGACCCACATCACCAAGGACCTCGGAGTGAGGCAGGCAGGAGTAGCCTCACAACACTGGGCACATAGAATAAAAAAGTGAGGAATCCAGCAGTTGGAACCTCCCAGCAGGCGGCCCAGAGCACCGAGGCTATGGGATCCAGGCCACAGTGAACTCACAGAACAGGGCCCATGTCATGAAACTGAGCAACCCAGCCATTGGGACCTCAGAGCAGGAGGCCCACATCCCCATGGGGATGGAATTCTGGTAGGAGTGTCCTCGCACCACTGAGAACATATCAGAAAATTTTGGGCGACCAGCAGTTAGGGCCTGACGCCAGAGGGCACTCATCACCGAGAAGAGGAGGCTCCCAGCAGGCTCCAACTGCCACCAGAGGGTTGACGTCGCCAAGGCGATGTGTGCCAACCAGGCACGAATGACCTCACAGCAGAGGGCCCACCTCACAGAAGGGTGAGGAACACAGCCAGGATCAGACTCTCACCAGAGGGCCCACATCACCAAGGGGATGGGAACCAGGCAGGAGTGTCCCCACACCAGTGGGACAACATCATCGAAAGGTGAGGATCCCAGCACATGTGTCCTCAAACCAGAGGAACCACATCACCAAGGGGTTCGGAATGAGGCTGGCAGGACTGGCCTCACAACACAGGGTCCATAGAATATAAAAGTTGAGGAATCCAGCAGTTGGAACCTCCCAGCAAGTGGCCCAGAGCACCGAGGCTATGGGATCCAGGCCGCAGTGAACTCACAGCAGAGGGCCCACATCATGAACCTGTGAGCAGCCCAGCTGTTGGGACCTCAGAACAGAAGGCCCACATCCCCATTGGGATGGGAACCTGGCAGGAGTGGCTTTGCACCACTTAGCACATATCAGAAAATGTTAGGAGCCCAGCAGTTAGGGCCTGATGCCAGGGGGCCCTCATAACTGAGGGGAGGAGACTCCCAGCAGGTTCCAACTGCCAACAGAGGGACCACGTCTACAAGGTGGCATGCGCCAGCCAGGCAGTAGTGACCTCACAGCAGAGGGCCTATCTCACAGAAGGGTGAGGAACCGAGGCAGGATGAGACTCTCACCAGAGGGCCCACAACACCAAGGGGATGGGAACCAGTCAGGACTGTCCTCCCACCAGTGGGGCCACATCATCGAAAGGTGAGGAACCCAGCACATGTGGCCTCATATCAGAGGACATACATCACAAAGGGGATGGGAGTGAGGCAGGTAGGAGTAGCCTAAAAACAGAGGGCCCAAAGAATAAAAAAAGTGAGGAATCCAGCATTTGGAACCTCCCAGCAGGCGGCCGAGAGCACAGAAGCTATGGGATGCAGGCAGGAGTTAACTAACACCAGAGAGCCCACATCATGAAACTGTGAGCAACCCAGGCATTGGGACCTCAGAGCAGAAAGCCCACATCCCCATGGGGATGGGAACCTGACAGGAGTGTCCTGGCATCACTGGGCTCACATCAGAAAACGTGGGGAGCCCAGCAGTTAGAGCCTGATGCTAGAGGGCCGTCATCACCGAGGGCAGGAGGCTCCCAGCAGGTTCCATGTGCCAACAGAGGGCCCACGTCGCCAAGGTGATGTGTGCAAGTCAGGCAGGATTGACCTCACAGCAGAGGGCCTACCTCACAGAAGAGTGAGGAACCCAGCCAGGATAAGACTGTCACCAGAAGGCCCACATCACCAAGGGGATGGGAACCAGACAGGAGTGTCCTCACACCAGTGGGGCCACATCATTGAAAGTTGCCTAACCCAGCACATGTGGCCTCAAACCAGAAGACCCACATCACGAAGGGGTTGCGAGTGAGGCAGGCAGGAGGAGCATCACAACACAGGACCCATAGAATACAAAAGTTGAGGAATCGAGCATTTGGAACCTCCCAGCAGGCAGCCAAGACCACAGAGGCTATGGGATCCAGGCCACAGTGAACTAACACCAGAGAGCCCACATCATGAAATTGTGATCAACCCAGCCGTTGGAACCTCAGAGCAGAAGGCCCACATCCCCATGGGGATGGGAACCTAAGAGGAGTGCTTGAGCAACACTGGGCTCACTAAGAAAAGTTGGGGAGCCCAGCAGTTAGGGCCTGACGTCAGAGGGCCCTCATCACAGAGCTGAGGAGGCTCCCAGCAGGGTCCAATTGCCACCAGAGGGCTCATGTCAACAAGGCGAGGTGAGCAACCCAGGCAAGAGTTACCTGATAGTAGAGGGCCCACCTCACAGATGGGTGAGGAACCCAGCCAGGATCAGACTCTCACCAGAGGGCCCACATCACAAAGGGGATGGGACCCAGTCAGGATTATCCTCACACCAGTGGGGCCTCATCATCTTAAGGTGAGGAACCCAGCACATGTGTCCTCAAACCAGAGGACCCACATCACCAAGGGCCTTGGAGTGAGGCAGGCAGGAGTAGCCTCACAACACAGGGCACATAATATAAAAAACGTGAGGATTCCAGCATTTAGACCTTCCAGCAGGCGGCCCAGAACACCGAGGCTATGGGATCCAGGCCACAGTGAACTCACAGCAGAGGGCCCACATCACAAAACTGTGAGCAACCCAGGAGTTGAGACCTCAGCGCAGAAGGACCACATCCCCATGGGAATGGGAACCTGGCTGGAGTGTCCTCGCACCACTGGGCGCACATCAGAAAATGTGGGGAGCCCACCATTTAGGGCCTGACGCCAGAGGGCCGTCATCACCGAGAGGAGGAGGCGCCCTGCACGCTCCAACTGCCACCAGAGGGCTCACGTCTCCAAGGTGACGTGTGCCAGCCAGGCAGGAGTGACCTCACAGCAGAGGGCCTACCTCACAGAACGTTGAGGAACCCAGCCAGGATTAGACTCTCGCCAGAGGGCCCACCTCACCAAGGGGATGGGAACCAGGCAGGAGTGTCCTCACACGAGTGGGGTCACATCATCGAAAGGAGGAACGCAGCACATGTGGCCTCAAGCCATAGGACAGTCATCACCAAGGGGCTGGCAGTGAGGCAGGCAGGAGGAGCCTCACAACAGAGGGCACATAGAATAAAAAAGTTGAGGAATCCAGCAGTTGGAACCTCCCAGCAGGCGGCTCAGAGCACCGATGATAAGGGATCCTTGCCGGAGTGAACTCACAGCAGAGGGCCCACATCATGGTACTGTGAGCAAGCCAGCCGTTTTGACCTCAGAGCAGAAGGCCCATATCGCCATGGGGATGGGAACCTGGCAAGAGTGTCCTCACTCACTTGGCGCACATCAGAAAATGTGGGGAGCCCAGCAGTTATGGCCTAAGGCAAGAGGGCCCTCATCACCGAGGGGAGGAGGATCCCAGCACACTCCAACTGCCACCAGAGGGCCCACGTCGCCAAGGTGACGTGTGCCAGACAGGCATGATTGACCTCACAGCAGAGGGCCCACCTCACAGAAGGGTGAGGAACCCAGCCAGGATCAGACTCTCACCTGAGGGCCCACATCAGCAAGGGGATGGGAACCAGTCAGGACTGTCTTCCCTCCAGTGGGGTCACATCATCGAAAGGTGCGGAACCCAGCACATGTGGCCTCAAATCAGAGGACACATATCACAAAGGGAATGGGAGTGAGGCAGGCAGGAGTAGCCTAAAAACAGAGGGCCCAAAGAATAAGAAAGGTGAGGAATCCAGCAGTTGGAACCTCCCAGCAGGCGGCCCAGAGCACAGAAGCTATGGGATGCAGGCAGGAGTGAACTAATACCAGAGAGCCCACATCATGAAACTGTGAGCAACCCAGGCTTTGGGACCTCAGAGCAGAAGGCCCACATCCCAATGGGGATGTGAACCTGGCTGGAGTGTCCTCGCACCACTGGGCGCACATCACAAAATGTGGGGAGCCCAGCAGTTAGGGCCTGACGCAAGAGGGCCCTCATCACCGAGGAGAGGAGGCTCCCAGCAGGCTCCAAGTGCCACCAGAGGGCTCATGTCCACAAGGCGAGGTGAGCAAGCCAGGCAGGAGTGACCTCACAGCAGACGGCCCACCTCACAGATGGGTGAGGAACCCAGCCAGGATCAGACTCTCAACAGAGGGCCCACATCACCAAGGGGATGTGAACCAGGCAGGAGTCTCCTAAGACCATTGGTCCCACATCATCGAAAGGTGAGGAACCCAGCACATGTGGCCTCAAACCAGACGACACACATCACGAAGGGGCTGGGAGTGAGGCAGGCAGGAGGATCCTCACAACAGAGGGCCCAAAAAATTAAAAAAGTGAGGAATCCAGCAGTTGGAACCTTCCAGCAGGCGGCCAAGAGCACAGAGGCTATGGGATCCAGGCCTCTGTGAACACCAGAGAGCCCACATCATGAAAATGTGAACAACCCAGCCGTTGGGACCTCAGAGCAGAAGGCCCACATCTCCATGGAGATGGGATCCTAAGAGGAGTGCCAAAGCATCACTGGGCTCCCTAAGAAAAGTTGGTGAGCCCAGCAGTTAGGGCCTGACGCAAGAGGGCCCTCATCACCGGGGGGAGGAGATTCCCAGCACGCTCCAACTGCCACCACACGGCTGACTTCACCAAGGCAATGTGTGCCAGCCATGCAGGAGTGACCTATCAGCAGAGGGTCTCCCTCACAGGTGGGTGAGGAACAAAGCCAGGAACAGACTCTCACCAGGGGGTCCACATAACCACGTGGATGAGAACCAGGCAGGAGTGTCCTCACACTAGTGGGGCCACATCATCGAAAGGTGAGGAACCCAGAAAAGGTGGCCACAAACCAGAGGACCCACATCACCAAGGGGTTGAGAGTGAGGTAGGTGTCTGGACGGGCATATTTAACACTCATTTCCCACCAGGAAGAGAAATTAACCAAAGGCTCAGCGTGCCCTGCCAGAAGCAGATTAGGGCCTGAAGCAGTCTTGCGGGTTTGCGGCCAGCTCACAAGAAAGCGAGTTGAAGAAAGGAGCTCAGGGGCCCTGTAATTCACAAACCTGGAGAGTTATAAATGACAGATAACGTCCAAAAATATATTGAAGTAAGGCTGCGAAGAGGACTTGAAAGCGGGGCAGAATTTCAGGAAACCGATTTCAGGAGGTAGACTGGATTTGCATTTAAAGCATAGGAAAAGAGGCAGAACATCGACAATGATGCACTTGGCAACAAAGGGCGTATGAGTTTGTTCCTGAATATATTCAGGAAAAAACACATACGCCCTTTTTGGCAAACCAAGCAAGCTTGCAATGGAAATCCGAACTACTATGAAGTGTCACTTCCCCCCGGTCTAAAGGGCCATCTGAGAAAAGTGTAAAATCCAGAAAGGCAAGACAGGCCATGGGGAAAAAGGAGCCTTGTTATGCTGATGGGCGGGATGTACATTGCCAACAGCCACTCTGGAGAAGTGTATGGTGTTTCCTGATACATCTGAAAAACAAAGCAACAGAGTCTAGGGCATTTCCACTTATGGTCCTATAGCTTAGGGAAATTAAAATCAAAAAGACACAGCCACCCCAAAATTTGGGACGGCTCTGTTTACAGGAACCTCTTCTACAGTACGAGTTAAATATCCCAGAGAACAAATAATTGATAAAGAAGTTGCGGTACTTACGTACAACAGAATACCACTCAGCAATGAAATCTGTGTCACCAGGCCTGTACCAGCATAATGAGTGGATTGAGGCATGATGATTCTAAGTGAAATAAGTCACACAGAAAAAGAAACATCATAAGGTATCACTAATGCACGGAATGTAAACTTGGCTACACATGAACTGAATTACAAAACAGAACAGGGTCTCAAGATTAGAAAACCAACTTATGCTTGCTTAAGGGGAAAGGTGAGTTAAGGGGGTGCTGCATAAAACCAGAGTTTGAAATTAGCACAGATACCGTTCCATAAGCCAAATATGTAATAGACAAGACCTACCCCCTGCTCAACGAAATGGACTCAACAATGAGGTATCACCTCACACCTGTTAGAATGGGCATCATCTGAAAATCTACAAACAACAAATGCTGGAAAGGGTGTGGAGAAAAGGAACCCTCTTCCACTATTGTTGGGAATATAAATTGATACATTCACTATGGAGAACAATATGGAGTTTCTTAAGAAACTAATAATAGAATTACCATATGATACAGCAATCCCAGGACTGGACATATACCCAGACAAAACCATAAATCAAAAAGAGACATTCACCGCAATGTTCATTGCATCACTATTTACAATATCGAGGTAATGGAAGCAACCTAAATGCCCACAGACAGACGAATGCATAAAGCTGTGGTACATATATAAAATGGAATATTACTAAGCCATGAAAGGAATGAAATTGGGTCATTTGTAGAGACGTCGATGGATCTAGAGACTGTCATACAGAGTGAAGTAAGTCAGAAAGAGAAAAACAAATCTTGTATATTCATGCATATATGTGGAACCTAGAAAAACTGTACAGATTAACCGTTTTGCAAGGCATAAATAGAGCAACAGATGTAGACAACAATCGTATGGACAACAAGGGGGGAAAGCTCTTGGAGGGGTGGTGGTGGGAGGAATTGAGAGATTGGGATTGGCATGTAAACATTTATATGTATAAAATAGATAACCAATGAGAACCTGCTGTATAAAAATATAAAATAAAATTCAAAATTAAAAAGAAATAAAATTTAAAAAATAAAACAGAAAAAACAATTATTCCCTTCACATACATGTATTTATATGAATAAATTATTTCCATGCTTATATCTGTAAATACAAAAAAGAGGAATAAAATCTACCTTGAACCAAAAACAAAAAAGAGAAAAAATAAAAACAGAACCCACCAGTTACTCAGAGGAAAACCGTATCAGGGCACTTGCTCCAGTTGTAAACAATTCTGAAGTTGGTCAGTGGTGGGGAATCGTCTCCCATTCAGCCAGCAGCCCCCACACAACAAGCGTCCTCATTGCAAAGCTGGGGCACTGTGCCGAGGCATCTGTGAGTAAACGTGAGCTGAGCCCCAGGCCAGTTGCTGCTGAACTGTTCCCGCCCTTCCCAGGTAAAACACCTGAATATATACAAGGACTTGAAAGCCTAGAGGAAGGGCCATGGAGCCACACGAGTGACAGCATGCCAGCTGACTTGGTGCCTGCAGGCCAGCCAGGATGGTCCTGGCCCTGGGTGCTCTTCTGGAAGATTTCCATTTCCCTGCCTGAGATACCCGTCCTGTCCCTGCCCCCACTGCTTTTTTCCTTCCTCACCTCTGCCCAGGGAGAAATTCCAGCAGCAGGTATGGGTGACACATCCTCTTCTTTAGCAGGTGGCAGCCTGGCAACTGCTGCAGAAAGTCCAGCAGAGCCCCACTCACACTGGGCCACCCACAAAGCCGTGGCCTCTCACTCCCTCCCACCAGCCCAGCCCCGAGACTGCTGACAGGGCAGAGAAAATGGCGTCAGGCACAGCTGCAGGGGCTTTTGCTGCCTGGAGTGGTATTTATATTGATCTCAACCCAGGCACACCTGGGGAGGGCTGGCCGGCATGGTAAGGCTGCCCAGGTAGCCAATCATCACCCCTCAGGGGCTCACAGTTGCAGAAAATGGAACTTGCTGAACCGGCCAGGTCCAAGGAACAGGTGTGGGCTCCTGAGAGTCAGGATAGACAAGGGGCTGCAGCTTTGGCTTGTTTTCTAATCATTTTATCTGGCCCATGAGTGGGAGACAACTTCAAGAAAACCCTCTCCTAATGAGAGGAACCCAGGAGTCAGGGAGAGGAGGGGTGGGTGGTGGTTGGAGACAGAGGCCTGGTGCCCTGGGTGCAGTGGAAGTCTCTGGAAGACCAGGTGGAGGGAGGCCACACAGAGTGATGCCCAGGGTCACAGACCTGTCGGAGCTGCTGTTTGTTAGTTCAAGTCCTGCTCTGAGGTGCTCTGTGTCAGCTCTGAGCGACAGGTGAGCTGGGGGTGCTCTTCAATGAGGGCTATGTGCACGGTTCCTGTGTGCCCAGCCCTGCCACGGTACCTGCAAGGGTAGCTCTGTATCCTGGGAGGGGCCTGACCATGAGAGCCCCGTGGGCTGGGTTGGGGGTGGGGTACCTGCCCAGGAGAGCTCCATATCCTGGGATTGGCCTGACCACGAGAGCCCCATGGGCTGCTGGGGACCTGGTAAAGGATGTCAGGACAGTCAGTGAAGCCACCGAGGATATACCTCCAGTTACTCCTGATTCCTACACCCTGCTGGTCATTCTACCAACCACCAGGACATGGTATTCTGTATTAGTCTTCAATGATGCCTTCTTTTGTATTCCATTAGTCCCAGAGTCACAAGAAATTTTGGCTTGTGAGTGGCAGGACTCAACATACAACTAAAACAATACTTCCGGGCCGTCTTGCCCCAAGGGTTCAAAAATTCCCACACCATCTTTGGGGAAAGCTTAGCTAACGACCGAAAAGTTCTACCTCTGGAAAAGGAAACCCTCCTTCAATATGCAGACGACATTCTGATCGCCAGCCCTACTAAGGAGGCCTCTGAACTACCAAGCCAATAAAGGATAGAAGTTGTCCAAGAAAAAGCTCAAATATCACAGACTGCAGTGACCTGCCTGGGCTTCATTCTCACACAAGGTCAGAGAAGCCCATCCCAGGAAAGGGAAGAAACCATTTGCAGCCTTACCCCTTTCTAAAACTAGAAGACAGCTTAGGGGTTCCTGGGGAGGCCAGGGTTTGCTGCTTCTGGATCCCTAACTACAGTCTACTAGCTGGGCCTCTATATGAAACACTGAAAGGAAAAGATGATGATCCTTT
The DNA here is from genome assembly GCF_964270905.1 of Leucopleurus acutus. Lineage (NCBI taxonomy): Eukaryota > Metazoa > Chordata > Mammalia > Artiodactyla > Delphinidae > Leucopleurus > Leucopleurus acutus. Next base: position 629,105 of record NW_028139194.1, read on the forward strand.
TGAACAGAATCCAGAAGTGGCCTTTCAAGAATGGAAAGAGCAGTCAATTCAGACCCTTGCCCTGGAACTCCCTAATTGAGCTAAACCCTTTGACCTTTCCATTCCCGGTGAAAGGTGAATCGCCATTGGAGAATTAGTGCAAAAACTGGGACCACTTGAAATGGAACAACGCAAGAATGCCATCCAGGTAGGATAAACTACAGTCACCAAGGGGCTTGGCCCACTGCCACATCTGGCCAAGATACTGGCGGTATCTAAAAACCTGGAAATCAGCAGCCCAAAAGGCCACCTCCCTCCTAAGGGAAAAGGACCCCACGTGGTGATCCTAATCACCAACCATGCCCTGAAGTTGCAGGGTTCGCTCCGTGGGCACACCGACCTCGAGTGAGGAGGCCCTCCAACTCCAACATCCAGAGAGATAACCGGGGGCAACAGGGCACCATGACGACTCGTGTGAACATCACTTGACCTGGAGTTTCTCTCATAAAACAACAATAGTGTGTCCCGAAGGAGTAGACTACTGCTTGCAGGACTTCCTGCACCCAGAGGGGAGCTAATAATCTTGGCGGGGGAACCGTATATCACACTGTCACCATAGAAAAGCCTACAGACACCGTGATGATGGTGGCCAATAAGACCGGCTGGACTCCTGTTTACTTCAAAAGGCTGTTAACTCAGTGGCCATCATGGTCCTTGATCACCACTGACCCTGGACTGTCTGGGAGTTGAGCGGGCAGGGCTCTGACACCTGGTGCTGTTTTTACGTTAATTCAGGGGCCTAATTGAAGAAAGAGCAGACTACTGGTCAGAGCATCTAGGCTGGCAGAAACGGTCAGCCTAAGGTGGCCGAACAAACGTGGGGCGGGGTGAAACCGGCCCCCACAGCGTCTCTGCACATCTCTTTCCTGGACCCTTAAAGGTCATTAGAATCTATAACACTTCCAATGCTGGTGCTCAGGCGGACGAGCAGGGAGGCAGGGGTCCTGGGGCCAATCAACGTCACCTGGAGGCTGCTGGGGAGAAGTTCTGACCCTCGTCCCCTGGTATGAGGGCTCCCAACTCAGCACTCAGCAGTTACAGAAGAAGGGTCTGCACCCTCAGCACTCCAAGAATGAGGAACGGGACAAAAGGCAGAGGAGGGGTTTGTCCCCAGCAAAGCCCATTAAAAATCCCTGGGAGATAAAAATAGAATGTGGGCAATAAAGTCAAGTCTGACCTTTTTTATCCTTTGTGCTTTGTCTAATTTCACGTGCTGCTAGGGTCCCGCATGCAGAGGTTCCACACCCGGCACTTCAGACCAGATTTCCTGGTGCAGAATGGCTGGGTCGACACCTCAGCTCCTGGGGCCCAGTGCAGACTCCGAGATATAGAGCCTGAGCTGCAGCCAACCCGGCCCTTGAGAGCTCCGCCCCCTCCCTCCCACTGACTCTGACAGGATCTCTACACAGCAGCCCAGCCCACAGCCCACGGGGTAGTGCATGCTCTCACCTCTCCATTCTCTGATGAAAATATAAAGTTTCCTTTGCTTGGGAACCAAACTCAGTCTCGATCTGTTGGCCCCAATGACACTGGGCAGGGGGACCCTTGTTGGGGTCCACTCTGGAGGATCAGTAACAGAAATTGAGACTATTGTAACTTCAATGAACAGATGTGTGAGCCAAAATGTAGTTAACATAGAACAGTTTATAAGGCTCGGGTAAAATAAGATGTTTCTAACACTTCCATTTGATATTTCCATCACTTTATTATAAGCAAGTTCAGTGAAAAGGTTTGTCTTATTTGTCAGGTCAATATTAGAGAAATGAAGTGATTTCTTTCCAAGGATGTACATCTAATAATCTTGGTTAAAGCTTCAATCTTGTTTTAAATGCTTTTCCATTGAAAATGATACCTCTCTTTCAGCTCCCCCATTTCTGAGAAGTATAAAATCTTATAATTTATTATTACCAAAGGGGAAAGGTGGGAGGAGGGATAAATTAACAGTTTGGAATTAACACATACACACTGCTATGTATAAAATAGATCATCAACAAGGAACTACTGTATAGCACAGGGAACTACACTCAATATTGTGCAATAACCTATAAGGGGAAATAATCGGAAAAAGAACAGATATTTTTATTGACATCATCTATCAATGACAGTTAAAGTGTAACCTAAGGGAAGCCAGTGGTGAGTGCTTCTGACCCTGAAGACTTCAGTCATCTAAAGTTTGCACTCTGCCTACTTCCCAAGGCCCTTAATGAACATATGTGTAGCCGTAGCTTAAAAAACTCCCCAGTTTGGGTTTCGGGGAGACACTGATTTTGAAAAAGCCCTGGTGTTCTCCTTACATGAATGGGACTCTTCCTACTGCTAAAACATGTCTGTCACATCCAGAGGATGGTATACCGTCTGATCGGGAAGAGTTTGGAAAAGGCATCTCATCTCCTCATCTCCTGGTGCTCGGGTTCACCCCTCCAGCGTCTTTACTAACAGTCTCCCCACTTGGAGATGTCAACACTGTCAACATCCTGTTGCGTACAGTTTGGAATTTGTCCAGAGGATGAAGCGGAAGGATGAGGAACAATGAGAGACAAGTCCTAGGTGTTCAGACAGGCACATGTCACTCTAATTTCCCATCAGGAAGATGAATTGACCAAAGGCTAGGGTTGCCCATGGAAACAGTATAGGGCTTGAGGAAATCCCACTGCTTTGTGGCCAGTTCCCATAAACACAAGTTGAACAATGGAACTCAGGGGCAGTAAAATTCACGAAACTGCAGAGTTGAAAATATCTATCACTGAAAAATGTCTTGAGGAAAGTCAGAGAAAAGGATTGGCAAGCAAGGGAGAATGGCAGGAAAGGGATTTGAGGAGGTAGAAAGGACTCGCCATTAAGCACAAGAAAAGGGGCTGAACATTGCCGACATTGCAGTTGGCCAAAAAGGCTGTATGTGTTTTTTTCTGTATATATTCAAGAAAAGGGCATACACTTTTTTAGCCAACCAAACAGGTGGGCACTGGAAATCAATACTACAAAAGATATCACTTCGCATCAGTCAGAAGAGCCATCCTCATAAAGTGTAAACGCCAGAAATGCAGGACAGGGCAAGGAGAAGAGGGAGCCCTGTGAGGCTTATAGTGGAAATGTATATTGCCAACGGCCATTCTGGAGAAGTGTATTGTGTTTACTAAAGCATCTAAAAAATGAGCTACAGAGCATAGGGCACTTGCACTCATGGGCGTATATCTTGGGAAAAACAAAAATCGAGAGGACACAGGCACCCCAATGTTTACTGCCCCTCTGTTTAAAAGATCCTCGACTAGGATATAACTTAAATGTCTCTGGAGGGAAAAAATGGATAGAGATGTGGTACTTATGTAGAGTGGAATATTACTCAGCCTGGAAATCAATGAAATATGGCCAGTTGTAACAACTCCGGAGGAGTTACGTATGATCATTCTAAGTGACATAATTCAAAAAGAAAAAGACACATATCATAAGATATCACTTAAAGGTGGAATCCAAAATGGCTACACATGAAATAAATTACAAAACAAAAACATAGTCAAATATGTAGAAAATACGCGTGAGGCTGCTAAACGGGAAAGGTGGGGAGGGGTGAGGCATCATCCAGGAGGTTGAAATTAGCAAAGATACCATTCCAAATACCAAACTGATAATCAACAAGGCCTACACGGTAGCTAAAAGAACTGCACTCAGCACACTCAAGTCACCGGAAAAGAATATCTATGACTGGTAAGAATCTGAAAAAGAATTTATTGATGTCTCTCTGTACGTGAATCAAGTGGATGTACAGCAGCAAGAAACAGAGCTTTGAAAATCAGCTGTAACCAATATAGTAATAAATTGAAAAAAATAAACGACAGAGAGACAGAGAAAACCTCTTACAACTTTTCCTCAGGGACGGTGATGCAACATGGATTGAACACATCTAGACCCACAGCAGGATGAGACATAAGGCTGGAAACTGTTCGCGCTAAGAGAAATGTGAGGTTGGGTGAGGAAATGCACACCCTTTAAAGTAATACTACCTGGTACCCATTCAATGGGTCCCAAATCTGCAGGTTCAAGGAATCTTCCTACAGCTAAAACATGCATGGAAAACCCAGAGGACTGTACACCATGTGATCGGGAGATGTGTCTAAAATGCACCTCATTTATCCTCTCCTGGTGCTCCTGTTCATCATTCCAGCCACGTTACTTAGAATCTCCCCACTTAGAGAATCAGCACATTTAAACTTCTGTTTCACACATTTTGCAAATTGTGAGGAGGATGAACGGGAACAGGGGGAACCAATGAGAGAATAGTTGTAGGGGTTTGGACGGGCACATGTCACTCTAATTTCCCATTAAGAATAAGAATTAAAAAAAGGCTCAGCCCGCCTCGCCGGAGCCAAAATAGGGCCTGAAGCAATCCTGCGGTTTTGAGGCCAGCTCACAAAAGAGCAACTTAAAAAATGGAGCTCAGGGTCACTGCAATTCACAAACCTGCAGAGTTATAAATGAAAACTAACGTCCAAAAATATGTTGAGGTAAGGCAAAGAAGAAGATCTGAATGCAAGACAGAATTGCAAGAAACAGATTTCAAGAGATAGATTGGACTCGCCTTTAAAGCACATGAAAAGCGGCAGAATTTCGACAACGATGCAGTTGGCCCAAAAGGGAGTATGCGTTTTTTCCTGAATATATCCAGGAAAAAACGCATACGCACTTTATGGGCAACCAAGCAAGCAAGCAATGCAAATGTGCACAACAAAGAAGTCTCATTTCCCACCGGTCAAAAGGGCCATCCGAAAAAATTGTAAACACCAGAAATGCAGGACAGGCCATGGAGAACAGGGAGCCTTTATACGCTGATGGACAGTGTGTGAACTGCCGAGAGCCACTCTGGAGAAGTGTATGGTGGTTCCTAAATCATCTAAAAAACAGAGCGACAGAGCATAGGGCACTTCCAATCACGGGAGTATATCTAGGGAAGTCTAAAAATCAACAAGACACAAGCACACCACAGTTTAGGGCTACTCTGTTTACAAGAACCTCAACTTCAGTACACCTTAAATATCCCAGGAAAGAGAACAATGGATAAAGAAAATGTGGTACTTATGTACAATGGAATATCTCTTCACCATGAAATCAATGTAATAAGGCTAGTAGAAGGATAAAGAGTGGATTGAGGTCCGATAATACTACTTGAAATAAGTCAAACAGAAAAAGAAACATATCATAAGATATCACTTATAGAGGGAGGATAAATATGGCTGCACAAAAAATTAATTACAAAACAGAACAGTGTCTCACATTTAGAAAACACACTTATGTCAGCTTAAGGGGAAAGGAGAGGTGGGGTGATGCATAAAACCAGAGTTTGAAATTAGCACAGATACCGTTCAATAAACCAAATAGGTATCAGACAAGATCTACACCTTGCTCAATGAACTGGCCTCAACACACCCTATACACCGCAGAGAAATATATCTGAGTAATAAGAATCTTAAAACCCATGTATTGATATCTCTCCATAAGGGAATCAAGTGTGCACAGAGCGGCACAAACACAGTAGTGAAAATGAGCTAAACCCCTTTATAGAAATAAATTTTAAAACCAAAACGCAGAAACAATGAAAGAGAGAAAAATTCTTACAAAATTCGCTCAGGGGCTGTGATGCAACCTGGAATGACCACATATAAACCCACAGCTGGATAAGACATAAGGCTGGACACTTGGGGCTGAAAGGATTGGTGAGCTTTGGTGAGCAACTGCCGAAAGTTTAATGCAATACTTCATGCTACTTATTCCAAGGGTCCCAACACTCCAAGTTGAAGGGAATCTTCCTAGAGCTAAACCATGCATGGGAAATCCAGCGGATGGTATACCATATGATCGGGAAAGGTTTCTAAAATGCACCTCATTTTCCTCTCCTGGGGCTCCGGATCAACATTCCAGCCACTTTACTAACAACATCTCCACATGGAGAGTCAATGCCTTTAAGTTCCGGAATCGCACAGTCTGCAGTTAGTGCGGAAAATGAATGGGAATAGGGGGAACCAGTGAGAAAATAGCTGTAGCGGTTTCAATGGGCACATGTCACTCTAATTTCACATCAGGAAGAAGAATTAACCAAAGGCAGAGCAAGGCGCCCCAGAAGAAGAATACGGCCTGAAGAAATCCTGTGGATATGAGGCAAGATCACAAAAATAAGAGCTGAAAAATGGAGCTAAGGGCCATTGCAATTCAAAAACCTGCAGAGTTATGAAGGCCAACTATTTTCCAAAAGTATATTGACATAAGGCTATGAAGAGGCACTGAGAGCAAGGCAGAACTGCAGGAAACCAATTGCAGGAGGTAGAATGGAATTGCATGTAAAGCATAGGAAAAGAGGCAGAACGTCCACAATGATGCACTTGGCCAAAAAGGGCGTATGCGTTTTTTCCTGAATATATTCAGGAAGAAACGCATACGCCCTTTCTGGCCAACCAACCAAACTCGCAAACGAAATCTGCACTACAATGAAGTCTCACTTCACCCCGGTCAAAGGGCCATCTGAAAAAAGTGTAAAATCCAGAAAGGCAGGACAGGCCATGGAGAACTGGGAGCCTTGTTATGCTGATGGGCGGGATGTAAATTGCCAGCAGCCACTCTGGAGAAGTGTATGGTGTTTCCTGAAACATCCAAAAAACAAAGCAACAGAGCCTAGGGCACTTCCACTTATGGTCCTATAGCTTAGGGAAATTAAAATCAAAAAGACACAGCCACCCCAAAGTTTGGGCCGGCTCTGTTTACAAGAACCTCGTTTACGGTACAAGTTCAATATCACAGAAAGCGAAAAATGGATAAAGAAGTTGTGGTACTTACGTACAATGCAATATCACTCAGCAATGAAATCTATGTCATCAGGCCCGTAGCAGCATAATGAGTGGATTCAGGTACGATGATTCTAAGTGAAATAAGTCACACAGAAAAAGAAACATCATAAGATATCACTACTACACGGAATGTAAACTTGGCCAGACAAGAACTGAATTACAAAACAGAACAGGGCCTCAAATGTAGAAAACCAACTTATGCTTGCTTAAGGGGAAAGGTGAGTTGGGGTGCTTCATAAAACCAGAGATTGAAATTAGCACAGATACCGTTCCATAAGGCAAATATGTAATAGACAAGAGCTACTCCTTGCTCAACGAAGTGGACTCAACACCCCATATTAAACGCCTAAGAATATACCTGACTAGTAAGAATCTTAAAACCTATGGATTTATATGTCTCCGAAAGAGAATCAAGTGTGTGTACAGCGGCATAAGCGCAGCAGTGATAGGATTGGTGAGGTTCGGTGAGCAAATGCAGACCCTTTGAAGTCATATTGCATGGTACCCATTCCATGGGTCTCAACTCTCCAGGTTTAAGGGATTCTTCCTTCAGCTAAAACATGCATGTGGAACCCAGAGTATGATCCACCGTGTGATCGGAAAACGTGTTCAAATGTGTCTCAGTTTTCGTCCCCTGGTACTCGGGTGCAACATTCCAGATGCTTTACTAACACTCTCCCCACTTGGAGTGTCAGTGACTTTAACCTCCTGTTTGGCCCAGTTTGCAATTTCTGTGGAAAATGAACAGGAATAGGGAGAACCAATGAGAGACTAGGTGGAGGTGTCCGGACGGGCAAATTTAACTCTCATTTCCCACCAGGAAGAGGAATTAACCAAAGGCTCAGCGTGCCATGCTGGAACCACACTAGGGCCCGAAGCAATCCTGCGGTGTTGCGGCCAGCTCACAAGAAAGCGAGTTGAAGAAAGGAGCTCAGGGGCACTGTAATTCACAAACCTGCAGAGTTATAAATGACAGCCATCTTCCAAAAATATATTAAAGTAAGGCTGCCAAGAGGAGTTGAAAGTGGGGCAGAATTGCAGGAAACCGATTTCAGGATGTAGACTGGAATTGCATGTAAAGCATAGGAAAAGAGGCAGAATGTCCACAATGATGCACTTGGTCAAAAAGGGCGTATGCGTTTTTTCCTGAATATATTCAGGAAAAAACGCATACGCGCTTTTTGGCCAACCAAGCAAGCTTGCAAAGGAAATCTGCACTACAATGAAGTCTCACTGCCCCCCGGTCAAAAGGGCTATCTGAACAAAGTGTAAAATCCAGAAAGGCAGGACAGGCCATGGAGAACTGGGAGCCTTGTTATGCTGATGGGCGGCATGTAAATTGCCAACAGCCACTCTGGAGAAGTGTATGGTGTTTCCTGAAACATCCAAAAAACAAAGCAACAGAGCCTAGGGCACTTCCACTTATGGTCCTATAGCTTAGGGAAATTAAAATCCAAAAGACACAGCCACCCCAAAGTTTGGGACGGCTCTGTTTACAAGAACCTCGTTTACAGTACAAGTTCAATATCACAGAAAGCGAAAAATGGATAAAGAAGTTGTGGTACTTACGTACAATGCAATATCACTCAGCAATGAAATCTATGTCATCAGGCCCGTAGCAGCATAATGAGTGGATTCAGGTACGATGATTCTAAGTGAAATAAGTCACACAGAAAAAGAAACATCATAAGATATCACTACTACACGGAATGTAAACTTGGCTACACAAGAACTGAATTACAAAACAGAACAGGGCCTCAAATGTAGAAAACCAACTTATGCTTGCTTAAGGGGAAAGGTGAGTTGGGGTGCTGCATAAAACCAGAGATTGAAATTAGCACAGATACCGTTCCATAAGCCAAATATGTAATAGACAAGAGCTACTCCTTGCTCAACGAAGTGGACTCAACACCCCATATTAAACGCCTAAGAATATACCTGACTAGTAAGAATCTTAAAACCTATGGATTTATATGTCTCCGAAAGAGAATCAAGCGTGTGTACAGCGGCATAAGCGCAGCAGTGATAGGATTGGTGAGGTTCGGTGAGCAAATGCAGACCCTTTGAAGTCATATTGCATGGTACCCATTCCATGGGTCTCAACTCTCCAGGTTTAAGGGATTCTTCCTTCAGCTAAAACATGCATGTGGAACCCAGAGTATGATCCACCGTGTGATTGGAAAACGTGTTCAAATGTGTCTCAGTTTTCGTCCCCTGGTACTCGGGTGCAACATTCCAGATGCTTTACTAACACTCTCCCCACTTGGAATGTCAGTGACTTTAACCTCCTGTTTGGCCCAGTTTGCAATTTCTGTGGAAAATGAACAGGAATAGGGAGAACCAATGAGAGACTAGGTGGAGGTGTCCGGACGGGCAAATTTAACTCTCATTTCCCACCAGGAAGAGGAATTAACCAAAGGCTCAGCATGCCATGCCGGAACCACACTAGGCCTGAAGCAATCCTGCGGTGTTGCGGCCAGCTCACAAGAAAGCGAGTTGAAGAAAGGAGCTCAGGGGCACTGTAATTCACAAACCTGCAGAGTTATAAATGACAGCCATCTTCCAAAAATATATTAAAGTAAGGCTGCCAAGAGGAGTTGAAAGCGGGGCAGAATTGCAGGAAACCGATTTCAGGAGGTAGACTGGAATTGCATGTAAAGCATAGGAAAAGAGGCAGAATGTCCACAATGATGCACTTGGCCAAAAAGGGCGTATGCGTTTTTTCCTGAATATATTCAGGAAAAAACGCATACGCCCTTTTTGGCCAACCAAGCAAGCTTGCAAAGGAAATCTGCACTACAATGAAGTCTCACTGCCCCCCGGTCAAAAGGGTCATCTGTAAAAAGTGTAAAATCCAGAAACGCAGGACAGGTCATGGAGAACTGGGAGCCTTGTTATGCTGATGGGCGGGATGTAAATTGCCAACAGCCACTCTGGAGAAGTGTATGGTGTTTCCTGAAACATCCAAAAAACCAAGCAACAGAGTCTACGGCATTTCCACTTATGGTCGTATAGCTTAGGGAAATAATAATCAAAAAGACACAGCCTCCCCAAAGTTTGGGATGGCTCTGTTTACAAGAACCTCGTTTACGGTACAGGTTCAATATCGCAGAAAGCGAAAAATGGATAAAGAAATTGTGGTACTTACGTACAATGCAATATCACTCAGCAAAGAAATCTATGTCATCAGGCCCGTGACAGCATAATGAGTGGATTCAGGTATGATGATTCTAAGAGAAATAAGTCACACAGAAAAAGAAACATCATAAGATATCACTACTACACGGAATGTAAACTTGGCTACACAGGAACTGAATTACAAAACAGAACAGGGTGTCAAATGTAGAAAACCAACTTATGCTTGCTTAAGGGGAAAGGTGAGTTGGGGTGCGGCATAAAATCAGAGATTGAAATTAGCACAGATACTGTTCCATAAGCCAAATATGTAATAGACAAGAGCTACTCCTTGCTCAACGAAGTGGACTCAACACCCCATATTAAACGCCTAAGAATATACCTGACTAGTAAGAATCTTAAAACCTATGGATTTATATGTCTCCGAAAGAGAATCAAGCGTGTGTACAGTGTCATAAACGCAGCAGTGATAGGATTGGTGAGGTTCGGTGAGCAAATGCAGACCCTTTGAAGTCATATTTCATGGTACCCATTCCATGGGTCTCAACTCTCCAGGTTTAAAGGATTCTTCCTTCAGCTAAAACATGCATGTGGAACCCAGAGTATGATCCACCGTGTGATCGGGAAACGTGTTCAAATGTGTCTCAGTTTTCGTCCCCTGGTACTCGGGCGCAACATTCCAGATGCTTTACTAACACTCTCCCCACTTGGAGAGTCAGTGCCTTTAACCTCCTGTTTGGCCCAGTTTGCAATTTCTTCGGAAGATGAACAGGAATAAGGAGAAGCAATGGGAGACTATCTGTAGGTGTCTGGACGGGCAAATTTAACTCTCATTTCCCACCAGGAAGATAAATGAACCAAAGGCTCCGTGTGCCATGCTGGAACTAGATTAGGGCCTGAGGAGATCCTGCGGTGTTGTGGCCAGCTCACAAGAAAGCGAGTTGAAGAAAGGAGCTCAGGGACACTGTAATTCAGAAACCTGCGGAGTTATAAATGACAGCTATCATCCAAAATTATACTGAAGTAAGGCTGCGAAGAGGACTTGAATGCGGGGCAGAATTGCTGGAAACTGATTTCAGAACGTACACGGGAGTAGCTCTTAAAGCATAGGAAAAGAGACAGAACTTGGAAAATAATGCACTTGGCAAAAAAGGGCATATGTGTTTTATCCAGAGCTCTCATAACTGAGGGGAGGAGATTCCCAGCAGGCTCCAAGTGCCACCTGAGGGCTCACATTGCCAAGGCAACGTGAGCATGCCAGGCAGGAGTTACCTCACAGCAGAGGTCCCACCTCACAGAAGGGTGAGAAACCCAGCCAACATCAGACTCTCACCAGAGGGCCCACATCACCAAGGGGATGGGAACCAGGCAGGAGTGTCTTCACATCAGTGGGGCCACATCATCGAAAGCTGAGGTACTCAGCACATGTGTCCTCAAACCAGAGGACCCACATCACCAAGGACCTCGGAGTGAGGCAGGCAGGAGTAGCCTCACAACACTGGGCACATAGAATAAAAAAGTGAGGAATCCAGCAGTTGGAACCTCCCAGCAGGTGGCCCAGAGCACCGAGGCTATGGGATCCAGGCCACAGTGAACTCACAGAACAGGGCCCATGTCATGAAACTGAGCAACCCAGCCATTGGGACCTCAGAGCAGGAGGCCCACATCCCCATGGGGATGGAATTCTGGTAGGAGTGTCCTCGCACCACTGAGAACATATCAGAAAATTTTGGGCGACCAGCAGTTAGGGCCTGACGCCAGAGGGCACTCATCACCGAGAAGAGGAGGCTCCCAGCAGGCTCCAACTGCCACCAGAGGGCTGACGTCGCCAAGGCGATGTGTGCCAACCAGGCACGAATGACCTCACAGCAGAGGGCCCACCTCACAGAAGGGTGAGGAACACAGCCAGGATCAGACTCTCACCAGAGGGCCCACATCACCAAGGGGATGGGAACCAGGCAGGAGTGTCCCCACACCAGTGGGACAACATCATCGAAAGGTGAGGATCCCAGCACATGTGTCCTCAAACCAGAGGAACCACATCACCAAGGGGTTCGGAATGAGGCTGGCAGGACTGGCCTCACAACACAGGGTCCATAGAATATAAAAGTTGAGGAATCCAGCAGTTGGAACCTCCCAGCAAGTGGCCCAGAGCACCGAGGCTATGGGATCCAGGCCGCAGTGAACTCACAGCAGAGGGCCCACATCATGAACCTGTGAGCAGCCCAGCTGTTGGGACCTCAGAACAGAAGGCCCACATCCCCATTGGGATGGGAACCTGGCAGGAGTGGCTTTGCACCACTTAGCACATATCAGAAAATGTTAGGAGCCCAGCAGTTAGGGCCTGATGCCAGGGGGCCCTCATAACTGAGGGGAGGAGACTCCCAGCAGGTTCCAACTGCCAACAGAGGGACCACGTCTACAAGGTGGCATGCGCCAGCCAGGCAGTAGTGACCTCACAGCAGAGGGCCTATCTCACAGAAGGGTGAGGAACCGAGGCAGGATGAGACTCTCACCAGAGGGCCCACAACACCAAGGGGATGGGAACCAGTCAGGACTGTCCTCCCACCAGTGGGGCCACATCATTGAAAGGTGAGGAACCCAGCACATGTGGCCTCATATCAGAGGACATACATCACAAAGGGGATGGGAGTGAGGCAGGTAGGAGTAGCCTAAAAACAGAGGGCCCAAAGAATAAAAAAAGTGAGGAATCCAGCATTTGGAACCTCCCAGCAGGCGGCCGAGAGCACAGAAGCTATGGGATGCAGGCAGGAGTTAACTAACACCAGAGAGCCCACATCATGAAACTGTGAGCAACCCAGGCATTGGGACCTCAGAGCAGAAAGCCCACATCCCCATGGGGATGGGAACCTGACAGGAGTGTCCTGGCATCACTGGGCTCACATCAGAAAACGTGGGGAGCCCAGCAGTTAGAGCCTGATGCTAGAGGGCCGTCATCACCGAGGGCAGGAGGCTCCCAGCAGGTTCCATGTGCCAACAGAGGGCCCACGTCGCCAAGGTGATGTGTGCAAGTCAGGCAGGATTGACCTCACAGCAGAGGGCCTACCTCACAGAAGAGTGAGGAACCCAGCCAGGATAAGACTGTCACCAGAAGGCCCACATCACCAAGGGGATGGGAACCAGACGGGAGTGTCCTCACACCAGTGGGGCCACATCATTGAAAGTTGCCTAACCCAGCACATGTGGCCTCAAACCAGAAGACCCACATCACGAAGGGGTTGCGAGTGAGGCAGGCAGGAGGAGCATCACAACACAGGACCCATAGAATACAAAAGTTGAGGAATCGAGCATTTGGAACCTCCCAGCAGGCAGCCAAGACCACAGAGGCTATGGGATCCAGGCCACAGTGAACTAACACCAGAGAGCCCACATCATGAAATTGTGATCAACCCAGCCGTTGGAACCTCAGAGCAGAAGGCCCACATCCCCATGGGGATGGGAACCTAAGAGGAGTGCTTGAGCAACACTGGGCTCACTAAGAAAAGTTGGGGAGCCCAGCAGTTAGGGCCTGACGTCAGAGGGCCCTCATCACAGAGCTGAGGAGGCTCCCAGCAGGGTCCAATTGCCACCAGAGGGCTCATGTCAACAAGGCGAGGTGAGCAACCCAGGCAAGAGTTACCTGATAGTAGAGGGCCCACCTCACAGATGGGTGAGGAACCCAGCCAGGATCAGACTCTCACCAGAGGGCCCACATCACAAAGGGGATGGGACCCAGTCAGGATTATCCTCACACCAGTGGGGCCTCATCATCTTAAGGTGAGGAACCCAGCACATGTGTCCTCAAACCAGAGGACCCACATCACCAAGGGCCTTGGAGTGAGGCAGGCAGGAGTAGCCTCACAACACAGGGCACATAATATAAAAAACGTGAGGATTCCAGCATTTAGACCTTCCAGCAGGCGGCCCAGAACACCGAGGCTATGGGATCCAGGCCACAGTGAACTCACAGCAGAGGGCCCACATCACAAAACTGTGAGCAACCCAGGAGTTGAGACCTCAGCGCAGAAGGACCACATCCCCATGGGAATGGGAACCTGGCTGGAGTGTCCTCGCACCACTGGGCGCACATCAGAAAATGTGGGGAGCCCACCATTTAGGGCCTGACGCCAGAGGGCCGTCATCACCGAGAGGAGGAGGCGCCCTGCACGCTCCAACTGCCACCAGAGGGCTCACGTCTCCAAGGTGACGTGTGCCAGCCAGGCAGGAGTGACCTCACAGCAGAGGGCCTACCTCACAGAACGTTGAGGAACCCAGCCAGGATTAGACTCTCGCCAGAGGGCCCACCTCACCAAGGGGATGGGAACCAGGCAGGAGTGTCCTCACACGAGTGGGGTCACATCATCGAAAGGAGGAACGCAGCACATGTGGCCTCAAGCCATAGGACAGTCATCACCAAGGGGCTGGCAGTGAGGCAGGCAGGAGGAGCCTCACAACAGAGGGCACATAGAATAAAAAAGTTGAGGAATCCAGCAGTTGGAACCTCCCAGCAGGCGGCTCAGAGCACCGATGATAAGGGATCCTTGCCGGAGTGAACTCACAGCAGAGGGCCCACATCATGGTACTGTGAGCAAGCCAGCCGTTTTGACCTCAGAGCAGAAGGCCCATATCGCCATGGGGATGGGAACCTGGCAAGAGTGTCCTCACTCACTTGGCGCACATCAGAAAATGTGGGGAGCCCAGCAGTTATGGCCTAAGGCAAGAGGGCCCTCATCACCGAGGGGAGGAGGATCCCAGCACACTCCAACTGCCACCAGAGGGCCCACGTCGCCAAGGTGACGTGTGCCAGACAGGCATGATTGACCTCACAGCAGAGGGCCCACCTCACAGAAGGGTGAGGAACCCAGCCAGGATCAGACTCTCACCTGAGGGCCCACATCAGCAAGGGGATGGGAACCAGTCAGGACTGTCTTCCCTCCAGTGGGGTCACATCATCGAAAGGTGCGGAACCCAGCACATGTGGCCTCAAATCAGAGGACACATATCACAAAGGGAATGGGAGTGAGGCAGGCAGGAGTAGCCTAAAAACAGAGGGCCCAAAGAATAAGAAAGGTGAGGAATCCAGCAGTTGGAACCTCCCAGCAGGCGGCCCAGAGCACAGAAGCTATGGGATGCAGGCAGGAGTGAACTAATACCAGAGAGCCCACATCATGAAACTGTGAGCAACCCAGGCTTTGGGACCTCAGAGCAGAAGGCCCACATCCCAATGGGGATGTGAACCTGGCTGGAGTGTCCTCGCACCACTGGGCGCACATCACAAAATGTGGGGAGCCCAGCAGTTAGGGCCTGACGCAAGAGGGTCCTCATCACCGAGGAGAGGAGGCTCCCAGCAGGCTCCAAGTGCCACCAGAGGGCTCATGTCCACAAGGCGAGGTGAGCAAGCCAGGCAGGAGTGACCTCACAGCAGACGGCCCACCTCACAGATGGGTGAGGAACCCAGCCAGGATCAGACTCTCAACAGAGGGCCCACATCACCAAGGGGATGTGAACCAGGCAGGAGTCTCCTAAGACCATTGGTCCCACATCATCGAAAGGTGAGGAACCCAGCACATGTGGCCTCAAACCAGACGACACACATCACGAAGGGGCTGGGAGTGAGGCAGGCAGGAGGATCCTCACAACAGAGGGCCCAAAAAATTAAAAAAGTGAGGAATCCAGCAGTTGGAACCTTCCAGCAGGCGGCCAAGAGCACAGAGGCTATGGGATCCAGGCCTCTGTGAACACCAGAGAGCCCACATCATGAAAATGTGAACAACCCAGCCGTTGGGACCTCAGAGCAGAAGGCCCACATCTCCATGGAGATGGGATCCTAAGAGGAGTGCCAAAGCATCACTGGGCTCCCTAAGAAAAGTTGGTGAGCCCAGCAGTTAGGGCCTGACGCAAGAGGGCCCTCATCACCGGGGGGAGGAGATTCCCAGCACGCTCCAACTGCCACCACACGGCTGACTTCACCAAGGCAATGTGTGCCAGCCATGCAGGAGTGACCTATCAGCAGAGGGTCTCCCTCACAGGTGGGTGAGGAACAAAGCCAGGAACAGACTCTCACCAGGGGGTCCACATAACCACGTGGATGAGAACCAGGCAGGAGTGTCCTCACACTAGTGGGGCCACATCATCGAAAGGTGAGGAACCCAGAAAAGGTGGCCACAAACCAGAGGACCCACATCACCAAGGGGTTGAGAGTGAGGTAGGTGTCTGGACGGGCATATTTAACACTCATTTCCCACCAGGAAGAGAAATTAACCAAAGGCTCAGCGTGCCCTGCCAGAAGCAGATTAGGGCCTGAAGCAGTCTTGCGGGTTTGCGGCCAGCTCACAAGAAAGCGAGTTGAAGAAAGGAGCTCAGGGGCCCTGTAATTCACAAACCTGGAGAGTTATAAATGACAGATAACGTCCAAAAATATATTGAAGTAAGGCTGCGAAGAGGACTTGAAAGCGGGGCAGAATTTCAGGAAACCGATTTCAGGAGGTAGACTGGATTTGCATTTAAAGCATAGGAAAAGAGGCAGAACATCGACAATGATGCACTTGGCAACAAAGGGCGTATGAGTTTGTTCCTGAATATATTCAGGAAAAAACACATACGCCCTTTTTGGCAAACCAAGCAAGCTTGCAATGGAAATCCGAACTACTATGAAGTGTCACTTCCCTCCGGTCTAAAGGGCCATCTGAGAAAAGTGTAAAATCCAGAAAGGCAAGACAGGCCATGGGGAAAAAGGAGCCTTGTTATGCTGATGGGCGGGATGTACATTGCCAACAGCCACTCTGGAGAAGTGTATGGTGTTTCCTGATACATCTGAAAAACAAAGCAACAGAGTCTAGGGCATTTCCACTTATGGTCCTATAGCTTAGGGAAATTAAAATCAAAAAGACACAGCCACCCCAAAATTTGGGACGGCTCTGTTTACAGGAACCTCTTCTACAGTACGAGTTAAATATCCCAGAGAACAAATAATTGATAAAGAAGTTGCGGTACTTACGTACAACAGAATACCACTCAGCAATGAAATCTGTGTCACCAGGCCTGTACCAGCATAATGAGTGGATTGAGGCATGATGATTCTAAGTGAAATAAGTCACACAGAAAAAGAAACATCATAAGGTATCACTAATGCACGGAATGTAAACTTGGCTACACATGAACTGAATTACAAAACAGAACAGGGTCTCAAGATTAGAAAACCAACTTATGCTTGCTTAAGGGGAAAGGTGAGTTAAGGGGGTGCTGCATAAAACCAGAGTTTGAAATTAGCACAGATACCGTTCCATAAGCCAAATATGTAATAGACAAGACCTACCCCCTGCTCAACGAAATGGACTCAACAATGAGGTATCACCTCACACCTGTTAGAATGGGCATCATCTGAAAATCTACAAACAACAAATGCTGGAAAGGGTGTGGAGAAAAGGAACCCTCTTCCACTATTGTTGGGAATATAAATTGATACATTCACTATGGAGAACAATATGGAGTTTCTTAAGAAACTAATAATAGAATTACCATATGATACAGCAATCCCAGGACTGGACATATACCCAGACAAAACCATAAATCAAAAAGAGACATTCACCGCAATGTTCATTGCATCACTATTTACAATATCGAGGTAATGGAAGCAACCTAAATGCCCACAGACAGACGAATGCATAAAGCTGTGGTACATATATAAAATGGAATATTACTAAGCCATGAAAGGAATGAAATTGGGTCATTTGTAGAGACGTCGATGGATCTAGAGACTGTCATACAGAGTGAAGTAAGTCAGAAAGAGAAAAACAAATCTTGTATATTCATGCATATATGTGGAACCTAGAAAAACTGTACAGATTAACCGTTTTGCAAGGCATAAATAGAGCAACAGATGTAGACAACAATCGTATGGACAACAAGGGGGGAAAGCTCTTGGAGGGGTGGTGGTGGGAGGAATTGAGAGATTGGGATTGGCATGTAAACATTTATATGTATAAAATAGATAACCAATGAGAACCTGCTGTATAAAAATATAAAATAAAATTCAAAATTAAAAAGAAATAAAATTTAAAAAATAAAACAGAAAAAACAATTATTCCCTTCACATACATGTATTTATATGAATAAATTATTTCCATGCTTATATCTGTAAATACAAAAAAGAGGAATAAAATCTACCTTGAACCAAAAACAAAAAAGAGAAAAAATAAAAACAGAACCCACCAGTTACTCAGAGGAAAACCGTATCAGGGCACTTGCTCCAGTTGTAAACAATTCTGAAGTTGGTCAGTGGTGGGGAATCGTCTCCCATTCAGCCAGCAGCCCCCACACAACAAGCGTCCTCATTGCAAAGCTGGGGCACTGTGCCGAGGCATCTGTGAGTAAACGTGAGCTGAGCCCCAGGCCAGTTGCTGCTGAACTGTTCCCGCCCTTCCCAGGTAAAACACCTGAATATATACAAGGACTTGAAAGCCTAGAGGAAGGGCCATGGAGCCACACGAGTGACAGCATGCCAGCTGACTTGGTGCCTGCAGGCCAGCCAGGATGGTCCTGGCCCTGGGTGCTCTTCTGGAAGATTTCCATTTCCCTGCCTGAGATACCCGTCCTGTCCCTGCCCCCACTGCTTTTTTCCTTCCTCACCTCTGCCCAGGGAGAAATTCCAGCAGCAGGTATGGGTGACACATCCTCTTCTTTAGCAGGTGGCAGCCTGGCAACTGCTGCAGAAAGTCCAGCAGAGCCCCACTCACACTGGGCCACCCACAAAGCCGTGGCCTCTCACTCCCTCCCACCAGCCCAGCCCCGAGACTGCTGACAGGGCAGAGAAAATGGCGTCAGGCACAGCTGCAGGGGCTTTTGCTGCCTGGAGTGGTATTTATATTGATCTCAACCCAGGCACACCTGGGGAGGGCTGGCCGGCATGGTAAGGCTGCCCAGGTAGCCAATCATCACTCCTCAGGGGCTCACAGTTGCAGAAAATGGAACTTGCTGAACCGGCCAGGTCCAAGGAACAGGTGTGGGCTCCTGAGAGTCAGGATAGACAAGGGGCTGCAGCTTTGGCTTGTTTTCTAATCATTTTATCTGGCCCATGAGTGGGAGACAACTTCAAGAAAACCCTCTCCTAATGAGAGGAACCCAGGAGTCAGGGAGAGGAGGGGTGGGTGGTGGTTGGAGACAGAGGCCTGGTGCCCTGGGTGCAGTGGAAGTCTCTGGAAGACCAGGTGGAGGGAGGCCACACAGAGTGATGCCCAGGGTCACAGACCTGTCGGAGCTGCTGTTTGTTAGTTCAAGTCCTGCTCTGAGGTGCTCTGTGTCAGCTCTGAGCGACAGGTGAGCTGGGGGTGCTCTTCAATGAGGGCTATGTGCACGGTTCCTGTGTGCCCAGCCCTGCCACGGTACCTGCAAGGGTAGCTCTGTATCCTGGGAGGGGCCTGACCATGAGAGCCCCGTGGGCTGGCTTGGGGGTGGGGTACCTGCCCAGGAGAGCTCCATATCCTGGGATTGGCCTGACCACGAGAGCCCCATGGGCTGCTGGGGACCTGGTAAAGGATGTCAGGACAGTCAGTGAAGCCACCGAGGATATACCTCCAGTTACTCCTGATTCCTACACCCTGCTGGTCATTCTACCAACCACCAGGACATGGTATTCTGTATTAGTCTTCAATGATGCCTTCTTTTGTATTCCATTAGTCCCAGAGTCACAAGAAATTTTGGCTTGTGAGTGGCAGGACTCAACATACAACTAAAACAATACTTCCGGGCCGTCTTGCCCCAAGGGTTCAAAAATTCCCACACCATCTTTGGGGAAAGCTTAGCTAACGACCGAAAAGTTCTACCTCTGGAAAAGGAAACCGTCCTTCAATATGCAGACGACATTCTGATCGCCAGCCCTACTAAGGAGGCCTCTGAACTACCAAGCCAATAAAGGATAGAAGTTGTCCAAGAAAAAGCTCAAATATCACAGACTGCAGTGACCTGCCTGGGCTTCATTCTCACACAAGGTCAGAGAAGCCCATCCCAGGAAAGGGAAGAAACCATTTGCAGCCTTACCCCTTTCTAAAACTAGAAGACAGCTTAGGGGTTCCTGGGGAGGCCAGGGTTTGCTGCTTCTGGATCCCTAACTACAGTCTACTAGCTGGGCCTCTATATGAAACACTGAAAGGAAAAGATGATGATCCTTTTGAACAGAATCCAGAAGTGGCCTTTCAAGAATGGAAAGAGCAGTCAATTCAGACCCTTGCCCTGGAACTCCCTAATTGAGCTAAACCCTTTGACCTTTCCATTCCCGGTGAAAGGTGAATCGCCATTGGAGAATTAGTGCAAAAACTGGGACCACTTGAAATGGAACAACGCAAGAATGCCATCCAGGTAGGATAAACTACAGTCACCAAGGGGCTTGGCCCACTGCCACATCTGGCCAAGATACTGGCGGTATCTAAAAACCTGGAAATCAGCAGCCCAAAAGGCCACCTCCCTCCTAAGGGAAAAGGACCCCACGTGGTGATCCTAATCACCAACCATGCCCTGAAGTTGCAGGGTTCGCTCCGTGGGCACACCGACCTCGAGTGAGGAGGCCCTCCAACTCCAACATCCAGAGAGATAACCGGAGGCAACAGGGCACCATGACGACTCGTGTGAACATCACTTGACCTGGAGTTTCTCTCATAAAACAACAATAGTGTGTCCCGAAGGAGTAGACTACTGCTTGCAGGACTTCCTGCACCCAGAGGGGAGCTAATAATCTTGGCGGGGGAACCGTATATCACACTGTCACCATAGAAAAGCCTACAGACACCGTGATGATGGTGGCCAATAAGACCGGCTGGACTCCTGTTTACTTCAAAAGGCTGTTAACTCAGTGGCCATCATGGTCCTTGATCACCACTGACCCTGGACTGTCTGGGAGTTGAGCGGGCAGGGCTCTGACACCTGGTGCTGTTTTTACGTTAATTCAGGGGCCTAATTGAAGAAAGAGCAGACTACTGGTCAGAGCATCTAGGCTGGCAGAAACGGTCAGCCTAAGGTGGCCGAACAAACGTGGGGCGGGGTGAAACCGGCCCCCACAGCGTCTCTGCACATCTCTTTCCTGGACCCTTAAAGGTCATTAGAATCTATAACACTTCCAATGCTGGTGCTCAGGCGGACGAGCAGGGAGGCAGGGGTCCTGGGGCCAATCAACGTCACCTGGAGGCTGCTGGGGAGAAGTTCTGACCCTCGTCCCCTGGTATGAGGGCTCCCAACTCAGCACTCAGCAGTTACAGAAGAAGGGTCTGCACCCTCAGCACTCCAAGAATGAGGAACGGGACAAAAGGCAGAGGAGGGGTTTGTCCCCAGCAAAGCCCATTAAAAATCCCTGGGAGATAAAAATAGAATGTGGGCAATAAAGTCAAGTCTGACCTTTTTTATCCTTTGTGCTTTGTCTAATTTCACGTGCTGCTAGGGTCCCGCATGCAGAGGTTCCACACCCGGCACTTCAGACCAGATTTCCTGGTGCAGAATGGCTGGGTCGACACCTCAGCTCCTGGGGCCCAGTGCAGACTCCGAGATATAGAGCCTGAGCTGCAGCCAACCCGGCCCTTGAGAGCTCCGCCCCCTCCCTCCCACTGACTCTGACAGGATCTCTACACAGCAGCCCAGCCCACAGCCCACGGGGTAGTGCATGCTCTCACCTCTCCATTCTCTGATGAAAATATAAAGTTTCCTTTGCTTGGGAACCAAACTCAGTCTCGATCTGTTGGCCCCAATGACACTGGGCAGGGGGACCCTTGTTGGGGTCCACTCTGGAGGATCAGTAACAGAAATTGAGACTATTGTAACTTCAATGAACAGATGTGTGAGCCAAAATGTAGTTAACATAGAACAGTTTATAAGGCTCGGGTAAAATAAGATGTTTCTAACACTTCCATTTGATATTTCCATCACTTTATTATAAGCAAGTTCAGTGAAAAGGTTTGTCTTATTTGTCAGGTCAATATTAGAGAAATGAAGTGATTTCTTTCCAAGGATGTACATCTAATAATCTTGGTTAAAGCTTCAATCTTGTTTTAAATGCTTTTCCATTGAAAATGATACCTCTCTTTCAGCTCCCCCATTTCTGAGAAGTATAAAATCTTATAATTTATTATTACCAAAGGGGAAAGGTGGGAGGAGGGATAAATTAACAGTTTGGAATTAACACATACACACTGCTATGTATAAAATAGATCATCAACAAGGAACTACTGTATAGCACAGGGAACTACACTCAATATTGTGCAATAACCTATAAGGGGAAATAATCGGAAAAAGAACAGATATTTTTATTGACATCATCTATCAATGACAGTTAAAGTGTAACCTAAGGGAAGCCAGTGGTGAGTGCTTCTGACCCTGAAGACTTCAGTCATCTAAAGTTTGCACTCTGCCTACTTCCCAAGGCCCTTAATGAACATATGTGTAGCCGTAGCTTAAAAAACTCCCCAGTTTGGGTTTCGGGGAGACACTGATTTTGAAAAAGCCCTGGTGTTCTCCTTACATGAATGGGACTCTTCCTACTGCTAAAACATGTCTGTCACATCCAGAGGATGGTATACCGTCTGATCGGGAAGAGTTTGGAAAAGGCATCTCATCTCCTCATCTCCTGGTGCTCGGGTTCACCCCTCCAGCGTCTTTACTAACAGTCTCCCCACTTGGAGATGTCAACACTGTCAACATCCTGTTGCGTACAGTTTGGAATTTGTCCAGAGGATGAAGCGGAAGGATGAGGAACAATGAGAGACAAGTCCTAGGTGTTCAGACAGGCACATGTCACTCTAATTTCCCATCAGGAAGATGAATTGACCAAAGGCTAGGGTTGCCCATGGAAACAGTATAGGGCTTGAGGAAATCCCACTGCTTTGTGGCCAGTTCCCATAAACACAAGTTGAACAATGGAACTCAGGGGCAGTAAAATTCACGAAACTGCAGAGTTGAAAATATCTATCACTGAAAAATGTCTTGAGGAAAGTCAGAGAAAAGGATTGGCAAGCAAGGGAGAATGGCAGGAAAGGGATTTGAGGAGGTAGAAAGGACTCGCCATTAAGCACAAGAAAAGGGGCTGAACATTGCCGACATTGCAGTTGGCCAAAAAGGCTGTATGTGTTTTTTTCTGTATATATTCAAGAAAAGGGCATACACTTTTTTAGCCAACCAAACAGGTGGGCACTGGAAATCAATACTACAAAAGATATCACTTCGCATCAGTCAGAAGAGCCATCCTCATAAAGTGTAAACGCCAGAAATGCAGGACAGGGCAAGGAGAAGAGGGAGCCCTGTGAGGCTTATAGTGGAAATGTATATTGCCAACGGCCATTCTGGAGAAGTGTATTGTGTTTACTAAAGCATCTAAAAAATGAGCTACAGAGCATAGGGCACTTGCACTCATGGGCGTATATCTTGGGAAAAACAAAAATCGAGAGGACACAGGCACCCCAATGTTTACTGCCCCTCTGTTTAAAAGATCCTCGACTAGGATATAACTTAAATGTCTCTGGAGGGAAAAAATGGATAGAGATGTGGTACTTATGTAGAGTGGAATATTACTCAGCCTGGAAATCAATGAAATATGGCCAGTTGTAACAACTCCGGAGGAGTTACGTATGATCATTCTAAGTGACATAATTCAAAAAGAAAAAGACACATATCATAAGATATCACTTAAAGGTGGAATCCAAAATGGCTACACATGAAATAAATTACAAAACAAAAACATAGTCAAATATGTAGAAAATACGCGTGAGGCTGCTAAACGGGAAAGGTGGGGAGGGGTGAGGCATCATCCAGGAGGTTGAAATTAGCAAAGATACCATTCCAAATACCAAACTGATAATCAACAAGGCCTACACGGTAGCTAAAAGAACTGCACTCAGCACACTCAAGTCACCGGAAAAGAATATCTATGACTGGTAAGAATCTGAAAAAGAATTTATTGATGTCTCTCTGTACGTGAATCAAGTGGATGTACAGCAGCAAGAAACAGAGCTTTGAAAATCAGCTGTAACCAATATAGTAATAAATTGAAAAAAATAAACGACAGAGAGACAGAGAAAACCTCTTACAACTTTTCCTCAGGGACGGTGATGCAACATGGATTGAACACATCTAGACCCACAGCAGGATGAGACATAAGGCTGGAAACTGTTCGCGCTAAGAGAAATGTGAGGTTGGGTGAGGAAATGCACACCCTTTAAAGTAATACTACCTGGTACCCATTCAATGGGTCCCAAATCTGCAGGTTCAAGGAATCTTCCTACAGCTAAAACATGCATGGAAAACCCAGAGGACTGTACACCATGTGATCGGGAGATGTGTCTAAAATGCACCTCATTTATCCTCTCCTGGTGCTCCTGTTCATCATTCCAGCCACGTTACTTAGAATCTCCCCACTTAGAGAATCAGCACATTTAAACTTCTGTTTCACACATTTTGCAAATTGTGAGGAGGATGAACGGGAACAGGGGGAACCAATGAGAGAATAGTTGTAGGGGTTTGGACGGGCACATGTCACTCTAATTTCCCATTAAGAATAAGAATTAAAAAAAGGCTCAGCCCGCCTCGCCGGAGCCAAAATAGGGCCTGAAGCAATCCTGCGGTTTTGAGGCCAGCTCACAAAAGAGCAACTTAAAAAATGGAGCTCAGGGTCACTGCAATTCACAAACCTGCAGAGTTATAAATGAAAACTAACGTCCAAAAATATGTTGAGGTAAGGCAAAGAAGAGGATCTGAATGCAAGACAGAATTGCAAGAAACAGATTTCAAGAGATAGATTGGACTCGCCTTTAAAGCACATGAAAAGCGGCAGAATTTCGACAACGATGCAGTTGGCCCAAAAGGGAGTATGCGTTTTTTCCTGAATATATCCAGGAAAAAACGCATACGCACTTTATGGGCAACCAAGCAAGCAAGCAATGCAAATGTGCACAACAAAGAAGTCTCATTTCCCACCGGTCAAAAGGGCCATCCGAAAAAATTGTAAACACCAGAAATGCAGGACAGGCCATGGAGAACAGGGAGCCTTTATACGCTGATGGACAGTGTGTGAACTGCCGAGAGCCACTCTGGAGAAGTGTATGGTGGTTCCTAAATCATCTAAAAAACAGAGCGACAGAGCATAGGGCACTTCCAATCACGGGAGTATATCTAGGGAAGTCTAAAAATCAACAAGACACAAGCACACCACAGTTTAGGGCTACTCTGTTTACAAGAACCTCAACTTCAGTACACCTTAAATATCCCAGGAAAGAGAACAATGGATAAAGAAAATGTGGTACTTATGTACAATGGAATATCTCTTCACCATGAAATCAATGTAATAAGGCTAGTAGAAGGATAAAGAGTGGATTTAGGTCCGATAATACTACTTGAAATAAGTCAAACAGAAAAAGAAACATATCATAAGATATCACTTATAGAGGGAGGATAAATATGGCTGCACAAAAAATTAATTACAAAACAGAACAGTGTCTCACATTTAGAAAACACACTTATGTCAGCTTAAGGGGAAAGGAGAGGTGGGGTGATGCATAAAACCAGAGTTTGAAATTAGCACAGATACCGTTCAATAAACCAAATAGGTATCAGACAAGATCTACACCTTGCTCAATGAACTGGCCTCAACACACCCTATACACCGCAGAGAAATATATCTGAGTAATAAGAATCTTAAAACCCATGTATTGATATCTCTCCATAAGGGAATCAAGTGTGCACAGAGCGGCACAAACACAGTAGTGAAAATGAGCTAAACCCCTTTATAGAAATAAATTTTAAAACCAAAACGCAGAAACAATGAAAGAGAGAAAAATTCTTACAAAATTCGCTCAGGGGCTGTGATGCAACCTGGAATGACCACATATAAACCCACAGCTGGATAAGACATAAGGCTGGACACTTGGGGCTGAAAGGATTGGTGAGCTTTGGTGAGCAACTGCCGAAAGTTTAATGCAATACTTCATGCTACTTATTCCAAGGGTCCCAACACTCCAAGTTGAAGGGAATCTTCCTAGAGCTAAACCATGCATGGGAAATCCAGCGGATGGTATACCATATGATCGGGAAAGGTTTCTAAAATGCACCTCATTTTCCTCTCCTGGGGCTCCGGATCAACATTCCAGCCACTTTACTAACAACATCTCCACATGGAGAGTCAATGCCTTTAAGTTCCGGAATCGCACAGTCTGCAGTTAGTGTGGAAAATGAATGGGAATAGGGGGAACCAGTGAGAAAATAGCTGTAGCGGTTTCAATGGGCACATGTCACTCTAATTTCACATCAGGAAGAAGAATTAACCAAAGGCAGAGCAAGGCGCCCCAGAAGAAGAATACGGCCTGAAGAAATCCTGTGGATATGAGGCAAGATCACAAAAATAAGAGCTGAAAAATGGAGCTAAGGGCCATTGCAATTCAAAAACCTGCAGAGTTATGAAGGCCAACTATTTTCCAAAAGTATATTGACATAAGGCTATGAAGAGGCACTGAGAGCAAGGCAGAACTGCAGGAAACCAATTGCAGGAGGTAGAATGGAATTGCATGTAAAGCATAGGAAAAGAGGCAGAACGTCCACAATGATGCACTTGGCCAAAAAGGGCGTATGCGTTTTTTCCTGAATATATTCAGGAAGAAACGCATACGCCCTTTCTGGCCAACCAACCAAACTCGCAAACGAAATCTGCACTACAATGAAGTCTCACTTCACCCCGGTCAAAGGGCCATCTGAAAAAAGTGTAAAATCCAGAAAGGCAGGACAGGCCATGGAGAACTGGGAGCCTTGTTATGCTGATGGGCGGGATGTAAATTGCCAGCAGCCACTCTGGAGAAGTGTATGGTGTTTCCTGAAACATCCAAAAAACAAAGCAACAGAGCCTAGGGCACTTCCACTTATGGTCCTATAGCTTAGGGAAATTAAAATCAAAAAGACACAGCCACCCCAAAGTTTGGGCCGGCTCTGTTTACAAGAACCTCGTTTACGGTACAAGTTCAATATCACAGAAAGCGAAAAATGGATAAAGAAGTTGTGGTACTTACGTACAATGCAATATCACTCAGCAATGAAATCTATGTCATCAGGCCCATAGCAGCATAATGAGTGGATTCAGGTACGATGATTCTAAGTGAAATAAGTCACACAGAAAAAGAAACATCATAAGATATCACTACTACACGGAATGTAAACTTGGCCAGACAAGAACTGAATTACAAAACAGAACAGGGCCTCAAATGTAGAAAACCAACTTATGCTTGCTTAAGGGGAAAGGTGAGTTGGGGTGCTTCATAAAACCAGAGATTGAAATTAGCACAGATACCGTTCCATAAGGCAAATATGTAATAGACAAGAGCTACTCCTTGCTCAACGAAGTGGACTCAACACCCCATATTAAACGCCTAAGAATATACCTGACTAGTAAGAATCTTAAAACCTATGGATTTATATGTCTCCGAAAGAGAATCAAGTGTGTGTACAGCGGCATAAGCGCAGCAGTGATAGGATTGGTGAGGTTCGGTGAGCAAATGCAGACCCTTTGAAGTCATATTGCATGGTACCCATTCCATGGGTCTCAACTCTCCAGGTTTAAGGGATTCTTCCTTCAGCTAAAACATGCATGTGGAACCCAGAGTATGATCCACCGTGTGATCGGAAAACGTGTTCAAATGTGTCTCAGTTTTCGTCCCCTGGTACTCGGGTGCAACATTCCAGATGCTTTACTAACACTCTCCCCACTTGGAGTGTCAGTGACTTTAACCTCCTGTTTGGCCCAGTTTGCAATTTCTGTGGAAAATGAACAGGAATAGGGAGAACCAATGAGAGACTAGGTGGAGGTGTCCGGACGGGCAAATTTAACTCTCATTTCCCACCAGGAAGAGGAATTAACCAAAGGCTCAGCGTGCCATGCTGGAACCACACTAGGGCCCGAAGCAATCCTGCGGTGTTGCGGCCAGCTCACAAGAAAGCGAGTTGAAGAAAGGAGCTCAGGGGCACTGTAATTCACAAACCTGCAGAGTTATAAATGACAGCCATCTTCCAAAAATATATTAAAGTAAGGCTGCCAAGAGGAGTTGAAAGTGGGGCAGAATTGCAGGAAACCGATTTCAGGAGGTAGACTGGAATTGCATGTAAAGCATAGGAAAAGAGGCAGAATGTCCACAATGATGCACTTGGTCAAAAAGGGCGTATGCGTTTTTTCCTGAATATATTCAGGAAAAAACGCATACGCGCTTTTTGGCCAACCAAGCAAGCTTGCAAAGGAAATCTGCACTACAATGAAGTCTCACTGCCCCCCGGTCAAAAGGGCTATCTGAACAAAGTGTAAAATCCAGAAAGGCAGGACAGGCCATGGAGAACTGGGAGCCTTGTTATGCTGATGGGCGGCATGTAAATTGCCAGCAGCCACTCTGGAGAAGTGTATGGTGTTTCCAGAAACATCCAAAAAACAAAGCAACAGAGCCTAGGGCACTTCCACTTATGGTCCTATAGCTTAGGGAAATTAAAATCCAAAAGACACAGCCACCCCAAAGTTTGGGACGGCTCTGTTTACAAGAACCTCGTTTACAGTACAAGTTCAATATCACAGAAAGCGAAAAATGGATAAAGAAGTTGTGGTACTTACGTACAATGCAATATCACTCAGCAGTGAAATCTATGTCATCAGGCCCGTAGCAGCATAATGAGTGGATTCAGGTACGATGATTCTAAGTGAAATAAGTCACACAGAAAAAGAAACATCATAAGATATCACTACTACACGGAATGTAAACTTGGCTACACAAGAACTGAATTACAAAACAGAACAGGGCCTCAAATGTAGAAAACCAACTTATGCTTGCTTAAGGGGAAAGGTGAGTTGGGGTGCTGCATAAAACCAGAGATTGAAATTAGCACAGATACCGTTCCATAAGCCAAATATGTAATAGACAAGAGCTACTCCTTGCTCAACGAAGTGGACTCAACACCCCATATTAAACGCCTAAGAATATACCTGACTAGTAAGAATCTTAAAACCTATGGATTTATATGTCTCCGAAAGAGAATCAAGCGTGTGTACAGCGGCATAAACGCAGCAGTGATAGGATTGGTGAGGTTCGGTGAGCAAATGCAGACCCTTTGAAGTCATATTGCATGGTACCCATTCCATGGGTCTCAACTCTCCAGGTTTAAGGGATTCTTCCTTCAGCTAAAACATGCATGTGGAACCCAGAGTATGATCCACCGTGTGATTGGAAAACGTGTTCAAATGTGTCTCAGTTTTCGTCCCCTGGTACTCGGGTGCAACATTCCAGATGCTTTACTAACACTCTCCCCACTTGGAATGTCAGTGACTTTAACCTCCTGTTTGGCCCAGTTTGCAATTTCTGTGGAAAATGAACAGGAATAGGGAGAACCAATGAGAGACTAGGTGGAGGTGTCCGGACGGGCAAATTTAACTCTCATTTCCCACCAGGAAGAGGAATTAACCAAAGGCTCAGCATGCCATGCCGGAACCACACTAGGCCTGAAGCAATCCTGCGGTGTTGCGGCCAGCTCACAAGAAAGCGAGTTGAAGAAAGGAGCTCAGGGGCACTGTAATTCACAAACCTGCAGAGTTATAAATGACAGCCATCTTCCAAAAATATATTAAAGTAAGGCTGCCAAGAGGAGTTGAAAGCGGGGCAGAATTGCAGGAAACCGATTTCAGGAGGTAGACTGGAATTGCATGTAAAGCATAGGAAAAGAGGCAGAATGTCCACAATGATGCACTTGGCCAAAAAGGGCGTATGCATTTTTTCCTGAATATATTCAGGAAAAAACGCATACGCCCTTTTTGGCCAACCAAGCAAGCTTGCAAAGGAAATCTGCACTACAATGAAGTCTCACTGCCCCCCGGTCAAAAGGGTCATCTGTAAAAAGTGTAAAATCCAGAAACGCAGGACAGGTCATGGAGAACTGGGAGCCTTGTTATGCTGATGGGCGGGATGTAAATTGCCAACAGCCACTCTGGAGAAGTGTATGGTGTTTCCTGAAACATCCAAAAAACCAAGCAACAGAGTCTACGGCATTTCCACTTATGGTCGTATAGCTTAGGGAAATAATAATCAAAAAGACACAGCCTCCCCAAAGTTTGGGATGGCTCTGTTTACAAGAACCTCGTTTACGGTACAGGTTCAATATCGCAGAAAGCGAAAAATGGATAAAGAAATTGTGGTACTTACGTACAATGCAATATCACTCAGCAAAGAAATCTATGTCATCAGGCCCGTGACAGCATAATGAGTGGATTCAGGTATGATGATTCTAAGAGAAATAAGTCACACAGAAAAAGAAACATCATAAGATATCACTACTACACGGAATGTAAACTTGGCTACACAGGAACTGAATTACAAAACAGAACAGGGTGTCAAATGTAGAAAACCAACTTATGCTTGCTTAAGGGGAAAGGTGAGTTGGGGTGCGGCATAAAATCAGAGATTGAAATTAGCACAGATACTGTTCCATAAGCCAAATATGTAATAGACAAGAGCTACTCCTTGCTCAACGAAGTGGACTCAACACCCCATATTAAACGACTAAGAATATACCTGACTTGTAAGAATCTTAAAACCTATGGATTTATATGTCTCCGAAAGAGAATCAAGCGTGTGTACAGTGTCATAAACGCAGCAGTGATAGGATTGGTGAGGTTCGGTTAGCAAATGCAGACTCTTTGAAGTCATATTGCATGGTACCCATTCCATGGGTCTCAACTCTCCAGGTTTAAGGGATTCTTCCTTCAGCTAAAACATGCATGTGGAACCCAGAGTATGATCCACCGTGTGATCGGGAAACGTGTTCAAATGTGTCTCAGTTTTCGTCCCCTGGTACTCCGGTGCAACATTCCAGACGCTTTACTAACACTCTCCCCACTTGGAGAGTCAGTGCCTTTAACCTCCTGTTTGGCCCAGTTTGCAATTTCTTCGGAAGATGAACAGGAATAAGGAGAAGCAATGGGAGACTATCTGTAGGTGTCTGGACGGGCAAATTTAACTCTCATATCCCACCAGGAAGAGGAATTAACCAAAGGCTCCGTGTGCCATGCTGGAACTAGATTAGGGCCTGAGGAGATCCTGCGGTGTTGCGGCCAGCTCACAAGAAAGCGAGTTGAAGAAAGGAGCTCAGGGACACTGTAATTCAGAAACCTGCGGAGTTATAAATGACAGCTATCATCCAAAATTATACTGAAGTAAGGCTGCGAAGAGGACTTGAATGTGGGGCAGAATTGCTGGAAACTGATTTCAGAACGTACACGGGAGTAGCTCTTAAAGCATAGGAAAAGAGACAGAACTTGGAAAATAATGCACTTGGCAAAAAAGGGCATATGTGTTTTATCCAGAGCTCTCATAACTGAGGGGAGGAGATTCCCAGCAGGCTCCAAGTGCCACCTGAGGGCTCACATTGCCAAGGCAACGTGAGCATGCCAGGCAGGAGTTACCTCACAGCAGAGGTCCCACCTCACAGAAGGGTGAGAAACCCAGCCAACATCAGACTCTCACCAGAGGGCCCACATCACCAAGGGGATGGGAACCAGGCAGGAGTGTCTTCACATCAGTGGGGCCACATCATCGAAAGCTGAGGTACTCAGCACATGTGTCCTCAAACCAGAGGACCCACATCACCAAGGACCTCGGAGTGAGGCAGGCAGGAGTAGCCTCACAACACTGGGCACATAGAATAAAAAAGTGAGGAATCCAGCAGTTGGAACCTCCCAGCAGGCGGCCCAGAGCACCGAGGCTATGGGATCCAGGCCACAGTGAACTCACAGAACAGGGCCCATGTCATGAAACTGAGCAACCCAGCCATTGGGACCTCAGAGCAGGAGGCCCACATCCCCATGGGGATGGAATTCTGGTAGGAGTGTCCTCGCACCACTGAGAACGTATCAGAAAATTTTGGGCGACCAGCAGTTAGGGCCTGACGCCAGAGGACCCTCATCACCAAGGGAAGGAGGCTCCCAGCAGGCTCCAACTGCCACCAGAGGGCTGACGTCACCAAGGCGATGTGTGCCAACCAGGCACGAATGACCTCACAGCAGAGGGCCCACCTCACAGAAGGGTGAGGAACACAGCCAGGATCAGACTCTCACCAGAGGGCCCACATCACCAAGGGGATGGGAACCAGGCAGGAGTGTCCCCACACCAGTGGGACAACATCATCGAAAGGTGAGGATCCCAGCACATGTGTCCTCAAACCAGAGGAACCACATCACCAAGGGGTTCAGAATGAGGCTGGCAGGACTGGCCTCACAACACAGGGTCCATAGAATATAAAAGTTGAGGAATCCAGCAGTTGGAACCTCCCAGCAAGTGGCCCAGAGCACCGAGGCTATGGGATCCAGGCCGCAGTGAACTCACAGCAGAGGGCCCACATCATGAACCTGTGAGCAGCCCAGCTGTTGGGACCTCAGAACAGAAGGCCCACATCCCCATTGGGATGGGAACCTGGCAGGAGTGGCTTTGCACCACTTAGCACATATCAGAAAATGTTAGGAGCCCAGCAGTTAGGGCCTGATGCCAGGGGGCCCTCATAACTGAGGGGAGGAGACTCCCAGCAGGTTCCAACTGCCAACAGAGGGACCACGTCTACAAGGTGGCATGCGCCAGCCAGGCAGTAGTGACCTCACAGCAGAGGGCCTATCTCACAGAAGGGTGAGGAACCGAGGCAGGATGAGACTCTCACCAGAGGGCCCACAACACCAAGGGGATGGGAACCAGTCAGGACTGTCCTCCCACCAGTGGGGCCACATCATCGAAAGGTGAGGAACCCAGCACATGTGGCCTCATATCAGAGGACATACATCACAAAGGGGATGGGAGTGAGGCAGGTAGGAGTAGCCTAAAAACAGAGGGCCCAAAGAATAAAAAAAGTGAGGAATCCAGCATTTGGAACCTCCCAGCAGGCGGCCGAGAGCACAGAAGCTATGGGATGCAGGCAGGAGTTAACTAACACCAGAGAGCCCACATCATGAAACTGTGAGCAACCCAGGCATTGGGACCTCAGAGCAGAAATCCCACATCCCCATGGGGATGGGAACCTGACAGGAGTGTCCTGGCATCACTGGGCTCACATCAGAAAACGTGGGGAGCCCAGCAGTTAGAGCCTGATGCTAGAGGGCCGTCATCACCGAGGGCAGGAGGCTCCCAGCAGGTTCCATGTGCCAACAGAGGGCCCACGTCGCCAAGGTGATGTGTGCAAGTCAGGCAGGATTGACCTCACAGCAGAGGGCCTACCTCACAGAAGAGTGAGGAACCCAGCCAGGATAAGACTGTCACCAGAAGGCCCACATCACCAAGGGGATGGGAACCAGGCAGGAGTGTCCTCACACCAGTGGGGCCACATCATTGAAAGTTGCCTAACCCAGCACATGTGGCCTCAAACCAGAAGACCCACATCACGAAGGGGTTGCGAGTGAGGCAGGCAGGAGGAGCATCACAACACAGGACCCATAGAATACAAAAGTTGAGGAATCGAGCAGTTGGAACCTCCCAGCAGGCAGCCAAGACCACAGAGGCTATGGGATCCAGGCCACAGTGAACTAACACCAGAGAGCCCACATCATGAAATTGTGATCAACCCAGCCGTTGGAACCTCAGAGCAGAAGGCCCACATCCCCATGGGGATGGGAACCTAAGAGGAGTGCTTGAGCAACACTGGGCTCACTAAGAAAAGTTGGGGAGCCCAGCAGTTAGGGCCTGACGTCAGAGGGCCCTCATCACAGAGCTGAGGAGGTTCCCAGCAGGGTCCAATTGCCACCAGAGGGCTCATGTCAACAAGGCGAGGTGAGCAACCCAGGCAAGAGTTACCTGATAGTAGAGGGCCCACCTCACAGATGGGTGAGGAACCCAGCCAGGATCAGACTCTCACCAGAGGGCCCACATCACAAAGGGGATGGGACCCAGTCAGGATTATCCTCACACCAGTGGGGCCTCATCATCTTAAGGTGAGGAACCCAGCACATGTGTCCTCAAACCAGAGGACCCACATCACCAAGGGCCTTGGAGTGAGGCAGGCAGGAGTAGCCTCACAACACAGGGCACATAATATAAAAAACGTGAGGATTCCAGCATTTAGACCTTCCAGCAGGCGGCCCAGAACACCGAGGCTATGGGATCCAGGCCACAGTGAACTCACAGCAGAGGGCCCACATCACAAAACTGTGAGCAACCCAGCAGTTGAGACCTCAGCGCAGAAGGACCACATCCCCATGGGAATGGGAACCTGGCTGGAGTGTCCTCGCACCACTGGGCGCACATCAGAAAATGTGGGGAGCCCACCATTTAGGGCCTGACGCCAGAGGGCCGTCATCACCGAGAGGAGGAGGCGCCCTGCACGCTCCAACTGCCACCAGAGGGCTCACGTCTCCAAGGTGACGTGTGCCAGCCAGGCAGGAGTGACCTCACAGCAGAGGGCCTACCTCACAGAACGTTGAGGAACCCAGCCAGGATTAGACTCTCGCCAGAGGGCCCACCTCACCAAGGGGATGGGAACCAGGCAGGAGTGTCCTCACACGAGTGGGGTCACATCATCGAAAGGTGAGGAACGCAGCACATGTGGCCTCAAGCCATAGGACAGTCATCACCAAGGGGCTGGCAGTGAGGCAGGCAGGAGGAGCCTCACAACAGAGGGCACATAGAATAAAAAAGTTGAGGAATCCAGCAGTTGGAACCTCCCAGCAGGCGGCTCAGAGCACCGATGATAAGGGATCCTTGCCGGAGTGAACTCACAGCAGAGGGCCCACATCTTGGTACTGTGAGCAAGCCAGCCGTTTTGACCTCAGAGCAGAAGGCCCATATCGCCATGGGGATGGGAACCTGGCAAGAGTCTCCTCACTCACTTGGCGCACATCAGAAAATGTGGGGAGCCCAGCAGTTATGGCCTAAGGCAAGAGGGCCCTCATCACCGAGGGGAGGAGG
Source organism: Leucopleurus acutus (assembly GCF_964270905.1). Taxonomy (NCBI): domain Eukaryota; kingdom Metazoa; phylum Chordata; class Mammalia; order Artiodactyla; family Delphinidae; genus Leucopleurus; species Leucopleurus acutus. Next base: position 664,029 of record NW_028139194.1, read on the forward strand.
ATCCCAGCACACTCCAACTGCCACCAGAGGGCCCACGTCGCCAAGGTGACGTGTGCCAGACAGGCATGATTGACCTCACAGCAGAGGGTCCACCTCACAGAAGGGTGAGGAACCCAGCCAGGATCAGACTCTCACCTGAGGGCCCACATCAGCAAGGGGATGGGAACCAGTCAGGACTGTCTTCCCTCCAGTGGGGTCACATCATCGAAAGGTGCGGAACCCAGCACATGTGGCCTCAAATCAGAGGACACATATCACAAAGGGAATGGGAGTGAGGCAGGCAGGAGTAGCCTAAAAACAGAGGGCCCAAAGAATAAGAAAGGTGAGGAATCCAGCAGTTGGAACCTCCCAGCAGGCGGCCCAGAGCACAGAAGCTATGGGATGCAGGCAGGAGTGAACTAATACCAGAGAGCCCACATCATGAAACTGTGAGCAACCCAGGCTTTGGGACCTCAGAGCAGAAGGCCCACATCCCAATGGGGATGTGAACCTGGCTGGAGTGTCCTCGCACCACTGGGCGCACATCACAAAATGTGGGGAGCCCAGCAGTTAGGGCCTGACGCCAGAGGGCCCTCATCACCGAGGAGAGGAGGCTCCCAGCAGGCTCCAAGTGCCACCAGAGGGCTCATGTCCACAAGGCGAGGTGAGCAAGCCAGGCAGGAGTGACCTCACAGCAGACGGCCCACCTCACAGATGGGTGAGGAACCCAGCCAGGATCAGACTCTCAACAGAGGGCCCACATCACCAAGGGGATGTGAACCAGGCAGGAGTCTCCTAAGACCATTGGTCCCACATCATCGAAAGGTGAGGAACCCAGCACATGTGGCCTCAAACCAGACGACACACATCACGAAGGGGCTGGGAGTGAGGCAGGCAGGAGGATCCTCACAACAGAGGGCCCAAAAAATTAAAAAAGTGAGGAATCCAGCAGTTGGAACCTCCCAGCAGGCGGCCAAGAGCACAGAGGCTATGGGATCCAGGCCTCTGTGAACACCAGAGAGCCCACATCATGAAAATGTGAACAACCCAGCCGTTGGGACCTCAGAGCAGAAGGCCCACATCTCCATGGAGATGGGATCCTAAGAGGAGTGCCAAAGCATCACTGGGCTCCCTAAGAAAAGTTGGTGAGCCCAGCAGTTAGGGCCTGACGCAAGAGGGCCCTCATCACCGGGGGGAGGAGATTCCCAGCACGCTCCAACTGCCACCACACGGCTGACTTCACCAAGGCAATGTGTGCCAGCCATGCAGGAGTGACCTATCAGCAGAGGGTCTCCCGCACAGGTGGGTGAGGAACAAAGCCAGGAACAGACTCTCACCAGGGGGTCCACATAACCACGTAGATGAGAACCAGGCAGGAGTGTCCTCACACTAGTGGGGCCACATCATCGAAAGGTGAGGAACCCAGAAAAGGTGGCCACAAACCAGAGGACCCACATCACCAAGGGGTTGAGAGTGAGGTAGGTGTCTGGACGGGCATATTTAACACTCATTTCCCACCAGGAAGAGAAATTAACCAAAGGCTCAGCGTGCCCTGCCAGAAGCAGATTAGGGCCTGAAGCAGTCTTGCGGGTTTGCGGCCAGCTCACAAGAAAGCGAGTTGAAGAAAGGAGCTCAGGGGCCCTGTAATTCACAAACCTGGAGAGTTATAAATGACAGATAACGTCCAAAACTATATTGAAGTAAGGCTGCGAAGAGGACTTGAAAGTGGGGCAGAATTTCAGGAAACCGATTTCAGGAGGTAGACTGGATTTGCATTTAAAGCATAGGAAAAGAGGCAGAACATCGACAATGATGCACTTGGCCAAAAAGGGCGTATGCGTTTTTTCCTGAATATATTCAGGAAAAAACGCATACGCCCTTTTTGGCCAACCAAGCAAGCTTGCAAAGGAAATCTGCACTACAATGAAGTCTCACTGCCCCCCGGTCAAAAGGGCTATCTGAAAAAAGTGTAAAATCCAGAAAGGCAGGACAGGCCATGGAGAACGGGAGCCTTGTTATGCTGATGGGCGGGATGTAAATTGCCAACAGCCACTCTGGAGAAGTGTATGGTGTTTCCTGAAACATCCAAAAAACAAAGCAACAGAGCCTAGGGCACTTCCACTTATGGTCCTATAGCTTAGGGAAATTAAAATCAAAAAGACACAGCCACCCCAAAGTTTGGGCCGGCTCTGTTTACAAGAACCTCGTTTAGGGTACAAGTTCAATATCACAGAAAGCGAAAAATGGATAAAGAAGTTGTGGTACTTACGTACAATGCAATATCACTCAGCAATGAAATCTATGTCATCAGGCCCGTAGCAGCATAATGAGTGGATTCAGGTACGATGATTCTAAGTGAAATAAGTCACACAGAAAAAGAAACATCATAAGATATCACTACTACACGGAATGTAAACTTGGCCAGACAAGAACTGAATTACAAAACAGAACAGGGCCTCAAATGTAGAAAACCAACTTATGCTTGCTTAAGGGGAAAGGTGAGTTGGGGTGCTTCATAAAACCAGAGATTGAAATTAGCACAGATACCGTTCCATAAGGCAAATATGTAATAGACAAGAGCTACTCCTTGCTCAACGAAGTGGACTCAACACCCCATATTAAACGCCTAAGAATATACCTGACTAGTAAGAATCTTAAAACCTATGGATTTATATGTCTCCGAAAGAGAATCAAGCGTGTGTACAGCGGCATAAGCGCAGCAGTGATAGGATTGGTGAGGTTCGGTGAGCAAATGCAGACCCTTTGAAGTCATATTGCATGGTACCCATTCCATGGGTCTCAACTCTCCAGGTTTAAGGGATTCTTCCTTCAGCTAAAACATGCATGTGGAACCCAGAGTATGATCCACCGTGTGATCGGAAAACGTGTTCAAATGTGTCTCAGTTTTCGTCCCCTGGTACTCGGGTGCAACATTCCAGATGCTTTACTAACACTGTCCCCACTTGGAGTGTCAGTGACTTTAACCTCCTGTTTGGCCCAGTTTGCAATTTCTGTGGAAAATGAACAGGAATAGGGAGAACCAATGAGAGACTAGGTGGAGGTGTCCGGACGGGCAAATTTAACTCTCATTTCCGACCAGGAAGAGGAATTAACCAAAGGCTCAGCGTGCCATGCCGGAACCACACTAGGGCCCGAAGCAATCCTGCGGTGTTGCGGCCAGCTCACAAGAAAGCGAGTTGAAGAAAGGAGCTCAGGGGCACTGTAATTCACAAACCTGCAGAGTTATAAATGACAGCCATCTTCCAAAAATATATTAAAGTAAGGCTGCCAAGAGGAGTTGAAAGTGGGGCAGAATTGCAGGAAACCGATTTCAGGAGGTAGACAGGAATTGCATGTAAAGCATAGGAAAAGAGGCAGAATGTCCACAATGATGCACTTGGCCAAAAAGGGCGTATGCGTTTTTTCCTGAATATATTCAGGAAAAAACGCATACGCCCTTTTTGGTCAACCAAGCAAGCTTGCAAAGGAAATCTGCACTACAATGAAGTCTCACTGCCCCCCGGTCAAAAGGGCCATCTGAAAAAAGTGTAAAATCCAGAAAGGCAGGACAGGCCATGGAGAACTGGGAGCCTTGTTATGCTGATGGGCGGGATGTAAATTGCCAACAGCCACTCTGGAGAAGTGTATGGTGTTTCCTGAAACATCCAAAAAACCAAGCAACAGAGCCTAGGGCATTTCCACTTATGGTCGTATAGCTTAGGGAAATAATAATCAAAAAGACACAGCCTCCCCAAAGTTTGGGATGGCTCTGTTTACAAGAACCTCATTTACGGTACAAGTTGAATATCACAGAAAGCGAAAAATGGATAAAGAAATTGTGGTACTTACGTACAATGCAATATCACTCAGCAAAGAAATCTATGTCATCAGGCCCGTGACAGCATAATGAGTGGATTCAGGTATCATGATTCTAAGAGAAATAAGTCACACAGAAAAAGAAACATCATAAGATATCACTACTACACGGAATGTAAACTTGGCTACACAGGAACTGAATTACAAAACAGAACAGGGTGTCAAATGTAGAAAACCAACTTATGCTTGCTTAAGGGGAAAGGTGAGTTGGGGTGCGGCATAAAATCAGAGATTGAAATTAGCACAGATACTGTTCCATAAGCCAAATATGTAATAGACAAGAGCTACTCCTTGCTCAACGAAGTGGACTCAACACCCCATATTAAACGCCTAAGAATATACCTGACTAGTAAGAATCTTAAAACCTATCGATTTATATGTCTCCGAAAGAGAATCAAGTGTGTGTACAGTGTCATAAACGCAGCAGTGATAGGATTGGTGAGGTTTGGTTAGCAAATGCAGACTCTTTGAAGTCATATTGCATGGTACCCATTCCATGGGTCTCAACTCTCCATGTTTAAGGGATTCTTCCTTCAGCTAAAACATGCATGTGGAACCCAGAGTATGATCCACCGTGTGATCGGGAAACGTGTTCAAATGTGTCTCAGTTTTCGTCCCCTGGTACTCGGGTGCAACATTCCAGACGCTTTACTAACACTCTCCCCACTTGGAGAGTCAGTGCCTTTAACCTCCTGTTTGGCCCAGTTTGCAATTTCTTCGGAAGATGAACAGGAATAAGGAGAAGCAATGGGAGACTATCTGTAGGTGTCTGGACGGGCAAATTTAACTCTCATTTCCCACCAGGAAGATAAATGAACCAAAGGCTTCGTGTGCCATGCTGGAACTAGATTAGGGCCTGAGGAGATCCTGCGGTGTTGCGGCCAGCTCACAAGAAAGTGAGTTGAAGAAAGGAGCTCAGGGGCACTGTAATTCAGAAACCTGCGGAGTTATAAATGACAGCTATCATCCAAAATTATACTGAAGTAAGGCTGCGAAGAGGACTTGAATGTGGGGCAGAATTGCTGGAAACTGATTTCAGAACGTACACGGGAGTAGCTCTTAAAGCATAGGAAAAGAGACAGAACTTGGAAAATAATGCACTTGGCAAAAAAGGGCATATGTGTTTTATCCAGAGCTCTCATAACTGAGGGGAGGAGATTCCCAGCAGGCTCCAAGTGCCACCTGAGGGCTCACATTGCCAAGGCAACTTGAGCATGCCAGGCAGGAGTTACCTCACAGCAGAGGTCCCACCTCACAGAAGGGTGAGAAACCCAGCCAACATCAGACTCTCACCAGAGGGCCCACATCACCAAGGGGATGGGAACCAGGCAGGAGTGTCTTCACATCAGTGGGGCCACATCATCGAAAGCTGAGGTACTCAGCACATGTGTCCTCAAACCAGAGGACCCACATCACCAAGGACCTCGGAGTGAGGCAGGCAGGATTAGCCTCACAACACTGGGCACATAGAATAAAAAAGTGAGGAATCCAGCAGTTGGAACCTCCCAGCAGGCGGCCCAGAGCACCGAGGCTATGGGTTCCAGGCCACAGTGAACTCACAGAACAGGGCCCATGTCATGAAACTGAGCAACCCAGCCATTGGGACCTCAGAGCAGGAGGCCCACATCCCCATGGGGATGGAATTCTGGTAGGAGTGTCCTCGCACCACTGAGAATGTATCAGAAAATTTTGGGCGACCAGCAGTTAGGGCCTGACGCCAGAGGGCACTCATCACCGAGAAGAGGAGGCTCCCAGCAGGCTCCAACTGCCACCAGAGGGCTGACGTCACCAAGGCGATGTGTGCCAACCAGGCACGAATGACCTCACAGCAGAGGGCCCACCTCACAGAAGGGTGAGGAACACAGCCAGGATCAGACTCTCACCAGAGGGCCCACATCACCAAGGGGATGGGAACCAGGCAGGAGTGTCCCCACACCAGTGGGACAACATCATCGAAAGGTGAGGATCCCAGCACATGTGTCCTCAAACCAGAGGAACCACATCACCAAGGGGTTCGGAATGAGGCTGGCAGGACTGGCCTCATAACACAGGGTCCATAGAATATAAAAGTTGAGGAATCCAGCAGTTGGAACCTCCCAGCAAGTGGCCCAGAGCACCGAGGCTATGGGATCCAGGCCGCAGTGAACTCACAGCAGAGGGCCCACATCATGAACCTGTGAGCAGCCCAGCTGTTGGGACCTCAGAACAGAAGGCCCACATCCCCATTGGGATGGGAACCTGGCAGGAGTGGCTTTGCACCACTTAGCACATATCAGAAAATGTTAGGAGCCCAGCAGTTAGGGCCTGATGCCAGGGGGCCCTCATAACTGAGGGGAGGAGACTCCCAGCAGGTTCCAACTGCCAACAGAGGGACCACGTCTACAAGGTGGCATGCGCCAGCCAGGCAGTAGTGACCTCACAGCAGAGGGCCTATCTCACAGAAGGGTGAGGAACCGAGGCAGGATGAGACTCTCACCAGAGGGCCCACAACACCAAGGGGATGGGAACCAGTCAGGACTGTCCTCCCACCAGTGGGGCCACATCATTGAAAGGTGAGGAACCCAGCACATGTGGCCTCATATCAGAGGACATACATCACAAAGGGGATGGGAGTGAGGCAGGTAGGAGTAGCCTAAAAACAGAGGGCCCAAAGAATAAAAAAAGTGAGGAATCCAGCATTTGGAACCTCCCAGCAGGCGGCCGAGAGCACAGAAGCTATGGGATGCAGGCAGGAGTTAACTAACACCAGAGAGCCCACATCATGAAACTGTGAGCAACCCAGGCATTGGGACCTCAGAGCAGAAAGCCCACATCCCCATGGGGATGGGAACCTGACAGGAGTGTCCTGGCATCACTGGGCTCACATCAGAAAACGTGGGGAGCCCAGCAGTTAGAGCCTGATGCTAGAGGGCCGTCATCACCGAGGGCAGGAGGCTCCCAGCAGGTTCCATGTGCCAACAGAGGGCCCACGTCGCCAAGGTGATGTGTGCAAGTCAGGCAGGATTGACCTCACAGCAGAGGGCCTACCTCACAGAAGAGTGAGGAACCCAGCCAGGATAAGACTGTCACCAGAAGGCCCACATCACCAAGGGGATGGGAACCAGACAGGAGTGTCCTCACACCAGTGGGGCCACATCATTGAAAGTTGCCTAACCCAGCACATGTGGCCTCAAACCAGAAGACCCACATCACGAAGGGGTTGCGAGTGAGGCAGGCAGGAGGAGCATCACAACACAGGACCCATAGAATACAAAAGTTGAGGAATCGAGCAGTTGGAACCTCCCAGCAGGCAGCCAAGACCACAGAGGCTATGGGATCCAGGCCACAGTGAACTAACACCAGAGAGCCCACATCATGAAATTGTGATCAACCCAGCCGTTGGAACCTCAGAGCAGAAGGCCCACATCCCCATGGGGATGGGAACCTAAGAGGAGTGCTTGAGCAACACTGGGCTCACTAAGAAAAGTTGGGGAGCCCAGCAGTTAGGGCCTGACGTCAGAGGGCCCTCATCACAGAGCTGAGGAGGCTCCCAGCAGGGTCCAATTGCCACCAGAGGGCTCATGTCAACAAGGCGAGGTGAGCAACCCAGGCAAGAGTTACCTGATAGTAGAGGGCCCACCTCACAGATGGGTGAGGAACCCAGCCAGGATCAGACTCTCACCAGAGGGCCCACATCACAAAGGGGATGGGACCCAGTCAGGATTATCCTCACACCAGTGGGGCCTCATCATCTTAAGGTGAGGAACCCAGCACATGTGTCCTCAAACCAGAGGACCCACATCACCAAGGGCCTTGGAGTGAGGCAGGCAGGAGTAGCCTCACAACACAGGGCACATAATATAAAAAACGTGAGGATTCCAGCATTTAGACCTTCCAGCAGGCGGCCCAGAACACCGAGGCTATGGGATCCAGGCCACAGTGAACTCACAGCAGAGGGCCCACATCACAAAACTGTGAGCAACCCAGGAGTTGAGACCTCAGCGCAGAAGGACCACATCCCCATGGGAATGGGAACCTGGCTGGAGTGTCCTCGCACCACTGGGCGCACATCAGAAAATGTGGGGAGCCCACCATTTAGGGCCTGACGCCAGAGGGCCGTCATCACCGAGAGGAGGAGGCGCCCTGCACGCTCCAACTGCCACCAGAGGGCTCACGTCTCCAAGGTGACGTGTGCCAGCCAGGCAGGAGTGACCTCACAGCAGAGGGCCTACCTCACAGAACGTTGAGGAACCCAGCCAGGATTAGACTCTCGCCAGAGGGCCCACCTCACCAAGGGGATGGGAACCAGGCAGGAGTGTCCTCACACGAGTGGGGTCACATCATCGAAAGGTGAGGAACGCAGCACATGTGGCCTCAAGCCATAGGACAGTCATCACCAAGGGGCTGGCAGTGAGGCAGGCAGGAGGAGCCTCACAACAGAGGGCACATAGAATAAAAAAGTTGAGGAATCCAGCAGTTGGAACCTCCCAGCAGGCGGCTCAGAGCACCGATGATAAGGGATCCTTGCCGGAGTGAACTCACAGCAGAGGGCCCACATCTTGGTACTGTGAGCAAGCCAGCCGTTTTGACCTCAGAGCAGAAGGCCCATATCGCCATGGGGATGGGAACCTGGCAAGAGTCTCCTCACTCACTTGGCGCACATCAGAAAATGTGGGGAGCCCAGCAGTTATGGCCTAAGGCAAGAGGGCCCTCATCACCGAGGGGAGGAGGATCCCAGCACACTCCAACTGCCACCAGAGGGCCCACATCGCCAAGATGACCTGTGCCAGACAGGCATGATTGACCTCACAGCAGAGGGCCCACCTCACAGAAGGGTGAGGAACCCAGCCAGGATCAGACTCTCACCTGAGGGCCCACATCAGCAAGGGGATGGGAACCAGTCAGGACTGTCTTCCCTCCAGTGGGGTCACATCATCGAAAGGTGCGGAACCCAGCACATGTGGCCTCAAATCAGAGGACACATATCACAAAGGGAATGGGAGTGAGGCAGGCAGGAGTAGCCTAAAAACAGAGGGCCCAAAGAATAAGAAAGGTGAGGAATCCAGCAGTTGGAACCTCCCAGCAGGCGGCCCAGAGCACAGAAGCTATGGGATGCAGGCAGGAGTGAACTAATACCAGAGAGCCCACATCATGAAACTGTGAGCAACCCAGGCTTTGGGACCTCAGAGCAGAAGGCCCACATCCCAATGGGGATGTGAACCTGGCTGGAGTGTCCTCGCACCACTGGGCGCACATCACAAAATGTGGGGAGCCCAGCAGTTAGGGCCTGACGCCAGAGGGCCCTCATCACCCAGGAGAGGAGGCTCCCAGCAGGCTCCAAGTGCCACCAGAGGGCTCATGTCCACAAGGCGAGGTGAGCAAGCCAGGCAGGAGTGACCTCACAGCAGACGGCCCACCTCACAGATGGGTTAGGAACCCAGCCAGGATCAGACTCTCAACAGAGGGCCCACATCACCAAGGGGATGTGAACCAGGCAGGAGTCTCCTAAGACCATTGGTCCCACATCATCGAAAGGTGAGGAACCCAGCACATGTGGCCTCAAACCAGACGACACACATCACGAAGGGACTGGGAGTGAGGCAGGCAGGAGGATCCTCACAACAGAGGGCCCAAAAAATTAAAAAAGTGAGGAATCCAGCAGTTGGAACCTCCCAGCAGGCGGCCAAGAGCACAGAGGCTATGGGATCCAGGCCTCTGTGAACACCAGAGAGCCCACATCATGAAAATGTGAACAACCCAGCCGTTGGGACCTCAGAGCAGAAGGCCCACATCTCCATGGAGATGGGATCCTAAGAGGAGTGCCAAAGCATCACTGGGCTCCCTAAGAAAAGTTGGTGAGCCCAGCAGTTAGGGCCTGACGCAAGAGGGCCCTCATCACCGGGGGGAGGAGATTCCCAGCACGCTCCAACTGCCACCACACGGCTGACTTCACCAAGGCAATGTGTGCCAGCCATGCAGGAGTGACCTATCAGCAGAGGGTCTCCCTCACAGGTGGGTGAGGAACAAAGCCAGGAACAGACTCTCACCAGGGGGTCCACATAACCACGTGGATGAGAACCAGGCAGGAGTGTCCTCACACTAGTGGGGCCACATCATCGAAAGGTGAGGAACCCAGAAAAGGTGGCCACAAACCAGAGGACCCACATCACCAAGGGGTTGAGAGTGAGGTAGGTGTCTGGACGGGCATATTTAACACTCATTTCCCACCAGGAAGAGAAATTAACCAAAGGCTCAGCGTGCCCTGCCAGAAGCAGATTAGGGCCTGAAGCAGTCTTGCAGGTTTGCGGCCAGCTCACAAGAAAGCGAGTTGAAGAAAGGAGCTCAGGGGCCCTGTAATTCACAAACCTGGAGAGTTATAAATGACAGATAACGTCCAAAAATATATTGAAGTAAGGCTGCGAAGAGGACTTGAAAGCGGGGCAGAATTTCAGGAAACCGATTTCAGGAGGTAGACTGGATTTGCATTTAAAGCATAGGAAAAGAGGCAGAACATCGACAATGATGCACTTGGCAACAAAGGGCGTATGAGTTTGTTCCTGAATATATTCAGGAAAAAACACATACGCCCTTTTTGGCAAACCAAGCAAGCTTGCAATGGAAATCCGAACTATGAGTGTCACTTCCCCCCGGTCTAAAGGGCCATCTGAGAAAAGTGTAAAATCCAGAAAGGCAAGACAGGCCATGGGGAAAAAGGAGCCTTGTTATGCTGATGGGCGGGATGTAAATTGCCAACAGCCACTCTGGAGAAGTGTATGGTGTTTCCTGATACATCTGAAAAACCAAGCAACAGAGTCTAGGGCATTTCCACTAATGGTCCTATAGCTTAGGGAAATTAAAATCAAAAAGACACAGCCACCCCAAAATTTGGGACGGCTCTGTTTACAGGAACCTCTTCTACAGTACGAGTTAAATATCCCAGAGAACAAATAATTGATAAAGAAGTTGCGGTACTTACGTACAACAGAATACCACTCAGCAATGAAATCTGTGTCACCAGGCCTGTACCAGCATAATGAGTGGATTGAGGCATGATGATTCTAAGTGAAATAAGTCACACAGAAAAAGAAACATCATAAGGTATCACTAATGCACGGAATGTAAACTTGGCTACACATGAACTGAATTACAAAACAGAACAGGGTCTCAAGATTAGAAAACCAACTTATGCTTGCTTAAGGGGAAAGGTGAGTTAAGGGGGTGCTGCATAAAACCAGAGTTTGAAATTAGCACAGATACCGTTCCATAAGCCAAATATGTAATAGACAAGACCTACCCCCTGCTCAACGAAATGGACTCAACAATGAGGTATCACCTCACACCTGTTAGAATGGGCATCATCTGAAAATCTACAAACAACAAATGCTGGAAAGGGTGTGGAGAAAAGGAACCCTCTTCCACTATTGTTGGGAATATAAATTGATACATTCACTATGGAGAACAATATGGAGTTTCTTAAGAAACTAATAATAGAATTACCATATGATACAGCAATCCCAGGACTGGACATATACCCAGACAAAACCATAAATCAAAAAGAGACATTCACCGCAATGTTCATTGCATCACTATTTACAATATCGAGGTAATGGAAGCAACCTAAATGCCCACAGACAGACGAATGCATAAAGCTGTGGTACATATATAAAATGGAATATTACTAAGCCATGAAAGGAATGAAATTGGGTCATTTGTAGAGACGTCGATGGATCTAGAGACTGTCATACAGAGTGAAGTAAGTCAGAAAGAGAAAAACAAATCTTGTATATTCATGCATATATGTGGAACCTAGAAAAACTGTACAGATTAACCGTTTTGCAAGGCATAAATAGAGCAACAGATATAGACAACAATCGTATGGACAACAAGGGGGGAAAGCTCTTGGAGGGGTGGTGGTGGGAGGAGTTGAGAGATTGGGATTGGCATGTAAACATTTATATGTATAAAATAGATAACCAATGAGAACCTGCTGTATAAAAATATAAAATAAAATTCAAAATTAAAAAGAAATAAAATTTAAAAAATAAAACAGAAAAAACAATTATTCCCTTCACATACATGTATTTATATGAATAAATTATTTCCATGCTTATATCTGTAAATACAAAAAAGAGGAATAAAATCTACCTTGAACCAAAAACGAAAAAGAGAAAAAAAAAAAACAGAACCCACCAGTTACTCAGAGGAAAACCGTATCAGGGCACTTGCTCCAGTTGTAAACAATTCTGAAGTTGGTCAGTGGTGGGGAATCGTCTCCCATTCAGCCAGCAGCCCCCACACAACAAGCGTCCTCATTGCAAAGCTGGGGCACCGTGCCGAGGCATCTGTGAGTAAACGTGAGCTGAGCCCCAGGCCAGTTGCTGCTGAACTGTTCCCGCCCTTCCCAGGTAAAACACCTGAATATATACAAGGACTTGAAAGCCTAGAGGAAGGGCCATGGAGCCACACGAGTGACAGCATGCCAGCTGACTTGGTGCCTGCAGGCCAGCCAGGATGGTCCTGGCCCTGGGTGCTCTTCTGGAAGATTTCCATTTCCCTGCCTGAGATACCCGTCCTGTCCCTGCCCCCACTGCTTTTTTCCTTCCTCACCTCTGCCCAGGGAGAAATTCCAGCAGCAGGTATGGGTGACACATCCTCTTCTTTAGCAGGTGGCAGCCTGGCAACTGCTGCAGAAAGTCCAGCAGAGCCCCACTCACACTGGGCCACCCACAAAGCCGTGGCCTCTCACTCCCTCCCACCAGCCCAGCCCCGAGACTGCTGACAGGGCAGAGAAAATGGCGTCAGGCACAGCTGCAGGGGCTTTTGCTGCCTGGAGTGGTATTTATATTGATCTCAACCCAGGCACACCTGGGGAGGGCTGGCCGGCATGGTAAGGCTGCCCAGGTAGCCAATCATCACCCCTCAGGGGCTCACAGTTGCAGAAAATGGAACTTGCTGAACCGGCCAGGTCCAAGGAACAGGTGTGGGCTCCTGAGAGTCAGGATAGACAAGGGGCTGCAGCTTTGGCTTGTTTTCTAATCATTTTATCTGGCCCATGAGTGGGAGACAACTTCAAGAAAACCCTCTCCTAATGAGAGGAACCCAGGAGTCAGGGAGAGGAGGGGTGGGTGGTGGTTGGAGACAGAAGCCTGGTGCCCTGGGTGCAGTGGAAGTCTCTGGAAGACCAGGTGGAGGGAGGCCACACAGAGTGATGCCCAGGGTCACAGACCTGTCGGAGCTGCTGTTTGTTAGTTCAAGTCCTGCTCTGAGGTGCTCTGTGTCAGCTCTGAGCGACAGGTGAGCTGGGGGTGCTCTTCAATGAGGGCTATGTACACGGTTCCTGTGTGCCCAGCCCTGCCACGGTACCTGCAAGGGTAGCTCTGTATCCTGGGAGGGGCCTGACCATGAGAGCCCCGTGGGCTGGCTTGGGGGTGGGGTACCTGCCCAGGAGAGCTCCATATCCTGGGATTGGCCTGACCACGAGAGCCCCATGGGCTGCTGGGGACCTGGTAAAGGATGTCAGGACAGTCAGTGAAGCCACCGAGGATATACCTCCAGTTACTCCTGATTCCTACACCCTGCTGGTCATTCTACCAACCACCAGGACATGGTATTCTGTATTAGTCTTCAATGATGCCTTCTTTTGTATTCCATTAGCCCCAGAGTCACAAGAAATTTTGGCTTGTGAGTGGCAGGACTCAACATACAACTAAAACAATACTTCCGGGCCGTCTTGCCCCAAGGGTTCAAAAATTCCCACACCATCTTTGGGGAAAGCTTAGCTAACGACCGAAAAGTTCTACCTCTGGAAAAGGAAACCCTCCTTCAATATGCAGACGACATTCTGATCGCCAGCCCTACTAAGGAGGCCTCTGAACTACCAAGCCAATAAAGGATAGAAGTTGTCCAAGAAAAAGCTCAAATATCACAGACTGCAGTGACCTGCCTGGGCTTCATTCTCACACAAGGTCAGAGAAGCCCATCCCAGGAAAGGGAAGAAACCATTTGCAGCCTTACCCCTTTCTAAAACTAGAAGACAGCTTAGGGGTTCCTGGGGAGGCCAGGGTTTGCTGCTTCTGGATCCCTAACTACAGTCTACTAGCTGGGCCTCTATATGAAACACTGAAAGGAAAAGATGATGATCCTTTTGAACAGAATCCAGAAGTGGCCTTTCAAGAATGGAAAGAGCAGTCAATTCAGACCCTTGCCCTGGAACTCCCTAATTGAGCTAAACCCTTTGACCTTTCCATTCCCGGTGAAAGGTGAATCGCCATTGGAGAATTAGTGCAAAAACTGGGACCACTTGAAATGGAACAACGCAAGAATGCCATCCAGGTAGGATAAACTACAGTCACCAAGGGGCTTGGCCCACTGCCACATCTGGCCAAGATACTGGCGGTATCTAAAAACCTGGAAATCAGCAGCCCAAAAGGCCACCTCCCTCCTAAGGGAAAAGGACCCCACGTGGTGATCCTAATCACCAACCATGCCCTGAAGTTGCAGGGTTCGCTCCGTGGGCACACCGACCTCGAGTGAGGAGGCCCTCCAACTCCAACATCCAGAGAGATAACCGGGGGCAACAGGGCACCATGACGACTCGTGTGAACATCACTTGACCTGGAGTTTCTCTCATAAAACAACAATAGTGTGTCCCGAAGGAGTAGACTACTGCTTGCAGGACTTCCTGCACCCAGAGGGGAGCTAATAATCTTGGCGGGGGAACCGTATATCACACTGTCACCATAGAAAAGCCTACAGACACCGTGATGATAGTGGCCAATAAGACCGGCTGGACTCCTGTTTACTTCAAAAGGCTGTTAACTCAGTGGCCATCATGGTCCTTGATCACCACTGACCCTGGACTGTCTGGGAGTTGAGCGGGCAGGGCTCTGACACCTGGTGCTGTTTTTACGTTAATTCAGGGGCCTAATTGAAGAAAGAGCAGACTACTGGTCAGAGCATCTAGGCTGGCAGAAACGGTCAGCCTAAGGTGGCCGAACAAATGTGGGGCGGGGTGAAACCGGCCCCCACAGCGTCTCTGCACATCTCTTTCCTGGACCCTTAAAGGTCATTAGAATCTATAACACTTCCAATGCTGGTGCTCAGGCGGACGAGCAGGGAGGCAGGGGTCCTGGGGCCAATCAACGTCACCTGGAGGCTGCTGGGGAGAAGTTCTGACCCTCGTCCCCTGGTATGAGGGCTCCCAACTCAGCACTCAGCAGTTACAGAAGAAGGGTCTGCACCCTCAGCACTCCAAGAATGAGGAACGGGACAAAAGGCAGAGGAGGGGTTTGTCCCCAGCAAAGCCCATTAAAAATCCCTGGGAGATAAAAATAGAATCTGGGCAATAAAATCAAGTCTGACCTTTTTTTATCCTTTGTGCTTTGTCTAATTTCACGTGCTCCTAGGGTCCCGCATGCAGAGGTTCCACACCCGGCACTTCAGACCAGATTTCCTGGTGCAGAATGGCTGGGTCGACACCTCAGCTCCTGGGGCCCAGTGCAGACTCCGAGATATAGAGCCTGAGCTGCAGCCAACCCGGCCCTTGAGAGCTCCGCCCCCTCCCTCCCACTGACTCTGACAGGATCTCTACACAGCAGCCCAGCCCACAGCCCACGGGGTAGTGCATGCTCTCACCTCTCCATTCTCTGATGAAAATATAAAGTTTCCTTTGCTTGGGAACCAAACTCAGTCTCGATCTGTTGGCCCCAATGACACTGGGCAGGGGGACCCTTGTTGGGGTCCACTCTGGAGGATCAGTAACAGAAATTGAGACTATTGTAACTTCAATGAACAGATGTGTGAGCCAAACTGTAGTTAACATAGAACAGTTTATAAGGCTCGGGTAAAATAAGATGTTTCTAACACTTCCATTTGATATTTCCATCACTTTATTATAAGCAAGTTCAGTGAAAAGGTTTGTCTTATTTGTCAGGTCAATATTAGAGAAATGAAGTGATTTCTTTCCAAGGATGTACATCTAATAATCTTGGTTAAAGCTTCAATCTTGTTTTAAATGCTTTTCCATTGAAAATGATACCTCTCTTTCAGCTCCCCCATTTCTGAGAAGTATAAAATCTTATAATTTATTATCACCAAAGGGGAAAGGTGGGAGGAGGGATAAATTAACAGTTTGGAATTAACACATACACACTGCTATGTATAAAATAGATCATCAACAAGGAACTACTGTATAGCACAGGGAACTACACTCAATATTGTGCAATAACCTATAAGGGGAAATAATCGGAAAAAGAACAGATATTTTTATTGACATCATCTATCAATGACAGTTAAAGTGTAACCTAAGGGAAGCCGGTGGTGAGTGCTTCTGACCCTGAAGACTTCAGTCATCTAAAGTTTGGACTCTGCCTACTTCCCAAGGCCCTTAATGAACATATGTGTAGCCGTAGCTTAAAAAACTCCCCAGTTTGGGTTTCGGGGAGACACTGATTTTGAAAAAGCCCTGGTGTTCTCCTTACATGAATGGGACTCTTCCTACTGCTAAAACATGTCTGTCACATCCAGAGGATGGTATACCGTCTGATCGGGAAGAGTTTGGAAAAGGCATCTCATCTCCTCATCTCCTGGTGCTCGGGTTCACCCCTCCAGCGTCTTTACTAACAGTCTCCCCACTTGGAGATGTCAACACTGTCAACATCCCGTTGCGTACAGTTTGGAATTTGTCCAGAGGATGAAGCGGAAGGATGAGGAACAATGAGAGACAAGTCCTAGGTGTTCAGACAGGCACATGTCACTCTAATTTCCAATCAGGAAGATGAATTGACCAAAGGCTAGGGTTGCCCATGGAAACAGTATAGGGCTTGAGGAAATCCCACTGCTTTGTGGCCAGTTCCCATAAACACAAGTTGAACAATGGAACTCAGGGGCAGTAAAATTCACGAAACTGCAGAGTTGAAAATATCTATCACTGAAAAATGTCTTGAGGAAAGTCAAAGAAAAGGATTGGCAAGCAAGGGAGAATGGCAGGAAAGGGATTTGAGGAGGTAGAAAGGACTCGCCATTAAGCACAAGAAAAGGGGCTGAACATTGCCGACATTGCAGTTGGCCAAAAAGGCTGTATGCGTTTTTTTCTGTATATATTCAAGAAAAGGGCATACACTTTTTTAGCCAACCAAACAGGTGGGCACTGGAAATCAATACTACAAAAGATATCACTTCGCATCAGTCAGAAGAGCCATCCTCATAAAGTGTAAACGCCAGAAATGCAGGACAGGGCAAGGAGAAGAGGGAGCCCTGTGAGGCTTATAGTGGAAATGTATATTGCCAACGGCCATTCTGGAGAAGTGTATTGTGTTTACTAAAGCATCTAAAAAATGAGCTACAGAGCATAGGGCACTTGCACTCATGGGCGTATATCTTGGGAAAAACAAAAATCGAGAGGACACAGGCACCCCAATGTTTACTGCCTCTCTGTTTAAAAGATCCTCGACTAGGATATAACTTAAATGTCTCTGGAGGGAAAAAATGAATAGAGATGTTGTACTTATGTAGAGTGGAATATTACTCAGCCTGGAAATCAATGAAATATGGCCAGTTGTAACAACTCCGGAGGAGTTACGTATGATCATTCTAAGTGACATAATTCAAAAAGAAAAAGACACATATCATAAGATATCACTTAAAGGTGGAATCCAAAATGGCTACACATGAAATAAATTACAAAACAAAAACATAGTCAAATATGTAGAAAACACGCGTGAGGCTGCTAAACGGGAAAGGTGGGGAGGGGTGAGGCATCATCCAGGAGGTTGAAATTAGCAAAGATACCATTCCAAATACCAAACTGATAATCAACAAGGCCTACACAGTAGCTAAAAGAACTGCACTCAGCACACTCAAGTCACCGGAAAAGAATATCTATGACTGGTAAGAATCTGAAAAAGAATTTATTGATGTCTCTCTGTACGTGAATCAAGTGGATGTACAGCAGCAAGAAACAGAGCTTTGAAAATCAGCTGTAACCAATATAGTAATAAATTGAAAAAAATAAACGACAGAGAGACAGAGAAAACCTCTTACAACTTTTCCTCAGGGACGGTGATGCAACATGGATTGAACACATCTAGACCCACAGCAGGATGAGACATAAGGCTGGAAACTGTTCGCGCTAAGAGAAATGTGAGGTTGGGTGAGGAAATGCACACCCTTTAAAGTAATACTACCTGGTACCCATTCAATGGGTCCCAAATCTGCAGGTTCAAGGAATCTTCCTACAGCTAAAACATGCATGGAAAACCCAGAGGACTGTACACCATGTGATCGGGAGATGTGTCTAAAATGCACCTCATTTATCCTCTCCTGGTGCTCCTGTTCATCATTCCAGCCACGTTACTTAGAATCTCCCCACTTAGAGAATCAGCACATTTAAACTTCTGTTTCACACATTTTGCAAATTGTGA
This sequence comes from Leucopleurus acutus, assembly GCF_964270905.1. NCBI lineage: Eukaryota > Metazoa > Chordata > Mammalia > Artiodactyla > Delphinidae > Leucopleurus > Leucopleurus acutus. Next base: position 682,283 of record NW_028139194.1, read on the forward strand.
GGAGGATGAACGGGAACAGGGGGAACCAATGAGAGAATAGTTGTAGGGGTTTGGACGGGTACATGTCACTCTAATTTCCCATTAAGAATAAGAATTAAAAAAAGGCTCAGCCCGCCTCTCCAGAGCCAAAATAGGGCCTGAAGCAATCCTACGGTATTGAGGCCAGCTCACAAAAGAGCAACTTAAAAAATGGAGCTCAGGGTCACTGCAATTCACAAACCTGCAGAGTTATAAATGAAAACTAACGTCCAAAAATATGTTGAGGTAAGGCAAAGAAGAGGATCTGAATGCAAGACAGAATTGCAAGAAACAGATTTCAAGAGATAGATTGGACTCGCCTTTAAAGCACATGAAAAGCGACAGAATTTTGACAACGATGCGGTTGGCCCAAAAGGGAGTATGCGTTTTTTCCTGAATATATCCAGGAAAAAACGCATACACACTTTATGGGCAACCAAGCAAGCAAGCAATGCAAATGTGCACAATAAAGAAGTCTCATTTCCCACTGGTCAAAAGGGCCATCCGAAAAAATTGTAAAAACCAGAAATGCAGGACAGGCCATGGAGAACAGGAAGCCTTTATACGCTGATGGACAGTGTGTGAACTGCCGAGAGCCACTCTGGAGAAGTGTATGGTGGTTCCTAAATCATCTAAAAAACAGAGCGACAGAGCATAGGGCACTTCCAATCACGGGAGTATATCTAGGGAAGTCTAAAAATCAACAAGACACAAGCACACCACAGTTTAGGGCTACTCTGTTTACAAGAACCTCAACTTCAGTACACCTTAAATATCCCAGGAAAGAGAACAATGGATAAAGAAAATGTGGTACTTATGTACAATGGAATATCTCTTCACCATGAAATCAATGTAATAAGGCTAGTAGAAGGATAAAGAGTGGATTGAGGTCCGATAATACTACTTGAAATAAGTCAAACAGAAAAAGAAACATATCATCAGATATCACTTATAGAGGGAGGATAAATATGGCTGCACAAAAAATGAATTACAAAACAGAACAGTGTCTCACATTTAGAAAACACACTTATGTCAGCTTAAGGGGAAAGGAGAGGTGGGGTGATGCATAAAACCAGAGTTTGAAATTAGCACAGATACCGTTCAATAAACCAAAATAGGTATCAGAAAAGATCTACACCTTGCTCAATGAACTGGCCTCAACACACCCTATACACCGCAGAGAAATATATCTGAGTAATAAGAATCTTAAAACCCATGTATTGATATCTCTCCATAAGGGAATCAAGTGTGCGCAGAGCGGCACAAACACAGCAGTGAAAATGAGCTAAACCCCTTTATAGAAATAAATTTTAAAACCAAAACGCAGAAACAATGAAAGAGAGAAAAATTCTTACAAAATTCGCTCAGGGGCTGTGATGCAACCTGGAATGACCACATATAAACCCACAGCTGGATAAGACATAAGGCTGGACACTTGGGGCTGAAAGGATTGGAGAGCTTTGGTGAGCAACTGCCAAAAGTTTAATGCAATACTTCATGCTACTTATTCCAAGGGTCCCAACACTCCAGGTTGAAGGGAATCTTCCTACAGCTAAACCATGCATGGGAAATCCAGCGGATGGTATACCATATGATCGGGAAAGGTTTCTAAAATGCACCTCATTTTCCTCTCCTGGGGCTCCGGATCAACATTCCAGCCACTTTACTAACAACATCTCCACATGGAGAGTCAATGCCTTTAAGTTCCGGTATCGCACAGTCTGCAGTTAGTGCGGAGGATGAATGGGAATAGGGGGAACCAGTGAGAAAATAGCTGTAGCGGTTTCAATGGGCACATGTCACTCTAATTTCACATCAGGAAGAAGAATTAACCAAAGGCGGAGCAAGGCGTCCCAGAAGAAGAATAGGGCCTGAAGAAATCCTGTGGATATGAGGCAAGATCACAAAAATAAGAGCAGAAAAATGGAGCTAAGGGCCACTGCAATTCAAAAACCTGCAGAGTTATAAAGGCCAACTATTTTCCAAACGTATATTGAGGTAAGGCTATGAAGAGGCACTGAGAGCAAGGCAGAACTGCAGGAAACCGATTTCAGGAGGTAGACTGGAATTGCATGTAAAGCATAGGAAAAGAGGCAGAACGTCCACAATGATGCACTTGGCCAAAAAGGGCGTATGCGTTTTTTCCTGAATATATTCAGGAAAAAACGCATAGGCCCTTTTTGGCCAAACAAGCAAGCTTGCAAAGGAAATATGCACTACAATGAAGTCTCACTTCCCCCCGGTCAAAAGGGACATCTGAAAAAAGTGTAAAACCCAGAAAGGCAGGACAGGCCATGGAGAACTGGGAGCCTTGTTATGCTGATGGGCGGGATGTAAATTGCCAAAAGCCACTCTGGAGAAGTGTATGGTGTTTCCTGAAACATCTAAAAAACAAAGCAACAGAGCCTAGGGCACTTCCACTTATGGTCCTATAGCTTAGGGAAATTAAATAAAAAAGACACAGCCACCACGAAGTTTGGGCCGGCTCTGTTTACAAGCACCTCCTTTAAGGTATAAATTCAATATCACAGAAAGTGAAAAATGCATAAAGAAGTTTTGGTACTTACGTACAATGCAATATCACTCAGCAATGAAATCTATGTCATCAGGCCCGTAGCAGCATAATGAGTGGATTCAGGTACAATGATTCTAAGTGAAATAAGTCACACAGAAAAAGAAACATCAAAAGTTATCACTAATACACGGAATGTAAACTTGGCTACACAGGAACTGAATTACAAAACAGAACAGGGTCTGAAATGTAGAAAACCAACTTATGCTTGCTTAAGGGGAAAGGTGAGTTGGGGTGCGGCATAAAACCAGAGATTGAAATTAGCACAGATACCGTTCCATAAGCCAAATATGTAATAGACAAGAGCTACTCCTTGCTCAACGAAGTGGACTCAACACCCCACATTAAAAGCCTAAGAATATACCTGACTAGTAAGAATCTTAAAACCTATGGATTTATATGTCTCCGAAAGAGAATCAAGCGTGTGTACAGCGGCATAAGCGCAGCAGTGATAGGATTGGTGAGGTTCGGTGAGCAAATGCAGACCCTTTGAAGTCATATTGCATGGTACCCATTCCATGGGTCTCAACTCTCCAGGTTTAAGGGATTCTTCCTTCAGCTAAAACATGCATGTGGAACCCAGAGTATGATCCACCGTGTGATCGGGAAACGTGTTCAAATGTGTCTCAGTTTTTGTCCCCTTGTACTCGGGTGCAACATTCCAAACGCTTTACTAACACTCTCCCCACTTGGAGAGTCAGTGCCTTTAACCTCCTGTTTGGCCCAGTTTGCAATTTCTGTGGAAAATGAACAGGAATAGGGAGAACCAATGAGAGACTAGCTGGAGGTGTCCGGACGGGCAAATTTAATTTTCATTTCCCACCAGGAAGAGGAATTAACCAAAGGCTCAGTGTGCCATGCCGGAACCACACTAGGGCCAGAAGGAATCCAGCGGTGTTGCGGCCAGCTCACAACAAAGCGAGTTGAAGAAAGGAGCTCAGGGGCACTTTAATTCACAAACCTGCAGAGTTTTAAATGACAGCTATCTTCCAAAAATATATTGAAGTAAGGCCGCCAAGAGGAGTTGAAAGCGTGGCAGAATTGCAGGAAACTGATTTCAGGAGGTACACTGGAATTGCATGTAAATCATAGGAAAAGAGGCTGAACGTCCAAAATGATGCACTTGGCCAAAAAGGGCGTATGCGTTCTTTCCTGAATATATTCAGGAAAAAACGCATATGCCCTTTTTGGCCAACCAAGCAAGCTTGCAAAGGAAATCTGCACTACAATGAAGTCTCACTGCCCCCCTGGTCAAAAGGGCCATCTAAAAAAAGTGTAAAATCCAGAAAGGCAGGACAGGCCATGGAGAACTGGGAGCCTTGTTATGCTGATGGGCGGGATGTAAGTTGCCAGCAGCCACACTGGAGAAGTGTATGGTGTTTCCTGAAACATCCAAAAAACAAAGCAAAAGAGCCTAGGGCACTTCCACTTATGGTCCTATAGCTTAGGGAAATTAAAATAAAAAAGACACAGCCACCCCAAAGTTTGAGACGGCTCTGTTTACAAGAACCTCGTTTATGGTACAAGTTGAATATCGCAGAAAGCGAAAAATGGATAAAGAAGTTGTGGTACTTACGTACAATGCAATATCACTCAGCAATGAATTCTATGTCATCAGGCCCGTAGCAGCATAATGAGTGGATTCAGGTACGATGATTCTATGTGAAATAAGTCACACAGAAAAAGAAACATCATAAGATATCACTACTACAGGAATGTAAACTTGGCTACACAGGAACTGAATTACAAAACAGAACAGGGTCTCTAATGTAGAAAACCAACTTATTCTTGCTTAAGGGGAAAGGTGAGTTGGGGTGCGGCATAAAACCAGAGATTGAAATTAGCACAGATACCGTTCCATAAGCCAAATATGTAATAGACAAGAGCTACTCCTTGCTCAACGAAGAGGACACAACAACCCATATTAAACGCCTAAGAATATACCTGACTAGTAAGAATCTTAAAACCTATGGATTTATATGTCTCCGAAAGAGAATCAAGCGTGTGTACAGCGGCATAAGCGCAGCAGTGATAGGATTGGTGAGGTTCGGTGAGCAAATGCAGACCCTTTGAAGTCATATTGCATGGTACCCATTCCATGGGTCTCAACTCTCCAGGTTTAAAGGATTCTTCCTTCAGCTAAAACATGCATGTGGAACCCAGAGTATGATCCACCGTGTGATCGGGAAACGTGTTCAAATGTGTCTCAGTTTTCGTCCCCTGGTACTCGGGTGCAACATTCCAGACACATTATTAACACTCTCCCCACTTGGAGAGTGAGTGCCTTTAACCTCCTGTTTGGCCCAGTTTGCAATTTCTGTGGAAAATGAACAGGAATAGGGAGAACCAATGAGAGACTAGGTGGAGGTGTCTGGACGGGCAAATTTAACTCTCATTTCCCACCAGGTAGAGGAATTAACCAAAGTCTCAGCATGCCATGCCAGAACCAAACTAGGGTCTGAAGCAATCCTGCGGTGTTGCGGCCAGCTCACAAGAAAGCGAGTTGAAGAAAGGAGCTCAGGGGCACTGTAATTCACAAACCTGCAGAGTTATAAATGACAGCTATCTTCCAAAAATATATTGAAGTAAGGCTGCCAAGAGGAGTTGAAAGCGGGGCAGAATTGCAGGAAACCGATTTCAGGAGGTAGACTGGAATTGCATGTAAAGCATAGGAAAAGAGGCAGAACGTCCACAATGATGCACTTGGCCAAAAAGTGCGTATGCGTTTTTTCCGGAATATATTCAGGAAAAAACGCATACGCACTTTTTGGCCAACCAAGCAAGCTTGCAAAGGAAATCTGCACTACAATGAAGTCTCAATGCCCCTTGTTGAAAAGGGCTATCTGAAAAAAGTGTAAAATCCAGAAAGGCAGGACAGGCCATGGAGAACTAGGAGCCTTGTTATGCTGATGGGCGGGATGTAAATTTCCAGCAGCCACTCTGGAGTAGTGTATGGTGTTTCCAGAAACATCCAAAAAACAAAGCAACAGAGCCTAGGGCATTTCCACTTATGGTCCTATAGATTAAGGAAATTAAAATCAAAAACACACAGCCACCCCAAAGTTTGGGCCGGCTCTATTTACAAGAACCTCGTTTACGGTGCAAGTTCAATATCACAGAAAGCGAAAAATGGATAAAGAAGTTGTGGTACTTACGTACAATGCAGTATCACACAGCAATAAAATCTATGTCATCAGGCCCGTAGCAGTATAATGAGTGGATTCAGGTACGATGATTCTAAGTGAAATCAGTCACACAGAAAAAGAAACATCATAAGGTATCACTAACACACGGAATGTAAACTTGGCTACACAGGAACTGAATTACAAAACAGAACAGGGTCTCAAATGTAGAAAACCAACTTATGCTTGCTTAAGGGGAATGGTGAGTTGGGGTGCTGCATGAAACCAGAGATTGAAATTGGCACAGATACCGTTCCATAAGCCAAATATGTAATAGACAAGAGCTACTCCTTGCTCAACGAAGTGGACTTAACACCCCATATTAAACGCCTAAGAATATACCTGACTAGTAAGAATCTTAAAACCTATGGATTTATATGTCTCCGAAAGAGAATCAAGCGTGTGTACAGCGGCATAAGCGCAGCAGTGATAGGATTGTTGAGGTTCGGTGAGCAAATGGAGACCCTTTGAAGTCATATTACATGGTACCCATTCCATGGGTCTCAACTCTCCAGGTTTAAGGGATTCTTCCTTCAGCTAAAACATACATGTGGAACCCAGAGTATGATCCGCCGTGTGATCGGGAAACGTGTTCAAATGTGCCTCAGTTTTCGTTCCCTGGTACTCGGGTGCAACATTCCAGATGCTTTACTAACACTCTCCCCACTTGGAGAGTCAGTGCCTTTAACCTCCTGTTTGGCCCAGTTTGCAATATCTGCGGAAGATGAACAGGAAGAGGGAGAACCAATGAGAGACTAGCTGGAGCTGTCAGGACGGGCAAATTTAACTCTCATTTCCCACCAGGAAGAGGAATTAACCAAAGGCTCAACATGCCATGCCGGAACCAAACTAAGGCCTGAAGCAATCCTGTGGTGTTGCGGCCAGCTCACAAGAAAGCGAGTTGAAGAAAGGAGCTAAGGGGCACTGTAATTCACAAAGCTGCAGAGTTATAAATGACAGCTATCGTCCAAAAATATATTGAAGGAAGGCTGCCAAGAGGAGTTGAAAGTGGGGCAGAATTGCAGGAAACCGATTTCAGTAGGTAGACTGGAATTGCATGTAAAGCATAGGAAAAGAGGCAGAACGTCCACAATGATGCACTTGGCCAAAAAGTGTGTATGCGTTTTTTCCTGAATATATTCAGGAAAAAACGCATACACCCTTTTTGGCCAACCAAGCAAGCTTGCAAAGGAAATCTGCACTACAATGAAGTCTCACTGCCCCCCTGTCAAAAAGGCCATCTGAAAAAAGTGTAAAATCCAGAAAGGCAGGACAGGGTATGGAGAACTGGGAGCCTTGTTATGCTGATGGGCGGGATGTAAATTGCCAACAGCCACTCTGGAGAAGTGTATGGTGTTTCCTGAAACATCCAAAAAACAAAGCAACAGAGCCTAGGGCACTTCCACTTATGGTCCTATAGCTTAGGGAAATTAAAATAAAAAAGACACAGCCACCCCAAATTTTGGACCGTCTCTGTTTACAACAACCTCGTTTATGGTACAAGTTCAATATCACAGAAAGCGAAAAATGGATAAAGAAGTTGTGGTACTTCCGTACAATGCAATTTCACTCAGCAATGAAATCTATGTCATCAGGCCGGTAGAAGCATAATGAGTGGATTCAGGTACAATGATTCTAAGTGAAATAAGTCACACAGAAAAAGAAACATCATAAGATATCACTACTACACAGAATGTAAACTTGGCTACACAGGAACTGAATTACAAAACAGAAAATGGTCTCAAATGTAGAAAAGCAACTTATGCTTGCTTAAGGGGAAAGGTGAGTTAGGGTGCGGCATAAAACCAGAGATTGAAATTAGCACAGACACCGTTCCATAAGCCAAATATGTAATAGACAAGAGCTACTCCTTGTTCAACGAAGTGGACTCAACACCCCATATTAAACGCCTAAGAATATACCTGACTAGTAAGAATCTTTAAACCTATGGATTTATATGTCTCCGAAAGAGAATCAAGCGTGTGTACAGCGGCATAAGCGCAGCAGTGATAGCATTGTTGAGGTTCGGTGAGCAAATGGAGACTCTTTGAAGTCATATTGCATGGTACCCATTCCATGGGTCTCAACTCTCCAGGTTTAAGGGATTCTTCCTTCAGCTAAAACATGCATGTGGAACCCAGAGTATGATCCACCGTGTGATCGGGAAACGTGTTCAAATGTGTCTCAGTTTTCGTCCCCTGTTACTCGGGTGCAACATTCCAGACGCTTTACTAACACTCTCCCCACATGGAGAGTCAGTGCCTTTAACCTCCTGTTTGGCCCAGTTTGCAATTTCAGTGGAAAATGAACAGGAATAGGGAGAACCAATGAGAGACTAGGTGGAGGTGTCTGGACGGGCAAATTTAACTCTCATTTCCCACCAGGAAGAGGAATTAACCAAAGGCTCAGCATGCCGTGCCGGAACCAAACTAGGGCCTGAAGCAATCCTGCGGTGTTGCGGCCAGCTCACAAGAAAGCGAGTTGAAGAAAGGAGCTCAGGGTCACTGTAATTCACAAACCTGCAGAGTTATAAATGACAGCTTTCGTCCAAAAATATATTGAAGGAAGGCTGCCAAGAGGACTTGAAAGCGGGGCAGAATTGCAGGAAACCGATTTCAGGAGGTAGACTGGAATTGCATGTAAAGCATAGGAAAAGAGGCAGAACGTCCACAATGATGCACTTGGCCAAAAAGCGCGTATGCGTTTTTTCCGTAATATATTCAGGAAAAAACGCATACGCCCTTTTTGGCCAACCAAGCAAGCTTGCAAAGGAAATCTGCACTACAATGAAGTCTCACTGCCCCCAGGTCAAAAGGGCTATCTGAAAAAAGTGTAAAATCCAGAAAAGCAGGACAGGCCATGGAGAACTGGGAGCCTTGTTATGCTGATGGGCGGGATGTAAATTGCCAGCAGCCACTCTGGAGAAGTGTATGTTGTTTCCTGAAACATCCAAAAAACAAAGCAACAGAGCCTAGGGCACTTCCACTTATGGTCCTATAGCTTAGGGAAATTAAAATGAAAAAGACACAGCCACCCCAAAGTTTGGGCCGGCTCTGTTTACAAGAACCTCGTTTACGGTACAAGTTGAATATCACAGAAAGCAAAAAATGGATAAAGAAGTTGTGGTACTTACGTACAATGCAATATCACTCAGCAATGAAATCTATGTCATCAGGCCCGTAGCAGAATAATGAGTGGATTCAGGTACGATGATTCTAAGTGAAATTAGTCCCACAGAAAAAGAAACATCATAAGATATCACTACTACACGGAATGTAAACTTGGCTACACAGGAACTGAATTACAAAACAGAACAGGGTCTCAAATGTAGAAAACCAACTTATGCTTGCTTAAGGGGAAAGATGAGTTGGGGTGCTGCATAAAACCAGAGATTGAAATTATCACAGATACCATTCCGTAAGCCAAATAAGTAATAGACAAGAATTACTCCTTGCTCAACGAAGTGGACTCAACACCCCATAATAAACGCCTAAGAATATACGTGACTAGTAAGAATCTTAAAACCTATGGATTTATATGTCTCCGAAAGACAATCAAGCGTGTGTACAGCGGCATAAACGCAGCAGTGATAGGACTGGTGAGGTTCGGTGAGCAAATGCAGACCCTTTGAAGTCATTTTGCATGGTACCCATTCCATGGGTCTCAACTCTCCATGTTTAAGGGATTCTTCCTTCAGCTAAAACATGCATGTGGAACCCAGAGTATGATCCACCATGTGATCGGGAAACGTGTTCAAATGTGTCTCAGTTTTCGTCCCCTGGTACTCGGGTGCAACATTCCAGACGCTTTACTAACACTCTCCCCACTTGGAGAGTCAGTGCCTTTAACCTCCTGTTTGGCCCAGTTTGCAATTTCTGTGGAAAATGAACAGGAATAGGGAGAACCAATGACAGACTAGGTGGAGGTGTCTGGACGGGCAAATTTAACTCTCATTTCCCACCAGGAAGAGGAATTAACCAAAGGCTCAGCGTGCCATGCCTGAACCACACTAGGGCCAGAAAGAATCCTGCGGTGTTGCGGCAGCTCATAAGAAAGCGAGTTGAAGAAAGGAGCTCAGGGGCACTGTAATTCACAAACCTGCAGAGTTATAAATGACAGCTATCTTCCAAAAATATATTGAAGTAAGGCTGCCAAGAGGAGTTGAAAGCGGGGCAGAATTGCAGGAAACCGATTTCAGGAGGTAGACTGGAATTGTATGTAAAGCATAGGAAAAGAGGCAGAACGTCCACAATGATGCACTTGGCCAAAAAGGGCGTATGCGTTTTTTCCTGAATATATTCAGGAAAAAACGCATACGCCCTTTTTGGCCAACCAAGGAAGCTTGCAAAGGAAATCTGCACTACAATGAAGTCTCACTGCCCCCCGGTCAAAAGGGCCATCCGAAAAAAGTGTAAAATCCAGAAAGGCAGGACAGGCCAAGGAGAACTAGGAGCCTTCTTATGCTGATGGACGGGATGTAAATTGCCAGCAGCCACTCTGGAGAAGTGTATGGTGTTTCCTGAAACATCCAAAAAATAAAGCAACAGAGTCTAGGGCACTTCCACTTATGGTCCTATAGCTTAGGGAAATTAAAATCAAAAAGACACAGCCACCCCAAAGTTTGGGACGGCTCTGTTTACAAGAACCTCGTTTACAGTACAAGTTCAATATCACAGAAAGCGAAAAATGGATAAAGAAGTTGTGGTACTTACGTACAATGCAATATCACTCAGCAATGAAATCTATGTCATCAGGCCCGTAGCAGCATAATGAGTGGATTCAGGTACGATGATTCTAAGTGAAATAAGTCACACAGAAAAAGAAACATCATAAGATATCACTACTACACGGAATGTAAACTTGGCTACACAAGAACTGAATTACAAAACAGAAAAGGGTTTCAAATGTAGAAAACCAAGTTATGCTTGCTTAAGGGGAAAGGTGAGTTGGGGTGCTGCATAAAACCAGAGATTGAAAGTAGCACAGATACCGTTCCATAAGTCAAATATGTAATAGACAAGAGCTACTCCTTGCTCAACGAAGTGGACTCAACACCCCATATTAAACGCCTAAGAATATACCTGACTAGTAAGAGTCTACCTGACTAGTAAGAATCTTAAAACCTATGGATTTATATGTCTCCGAAAGAGAATCAAGCAGGTGTACAGCGGCATAAACGCAGCAGTGATAGGATTGGTGAGGTTCGGTGAGCAAATGCAGACCCTTTGAAGTCATATTGCATGGTACCCATTCCATGGGTCTCAACTCTCCATGTTTAAGGGATTCTTCCTTCAGCTAAAACATGCATGTGGAACCCAGAGTATGATCCACCGTGTGATCGGGAAACGTGTTCAAATGTGTCTCAGTTTAGTCCCCTGGTACTCGGGTGCAACATTCCAGACGCTTTACTAACACTCTCCCCACTTGGAGAGTCAGTGCCTTTAACCTCCTGTTTGGCCCAGTTTGCAATTTCTGTGGAAAATGAACAGGAATAGGGAGAACCAATGAGAGACTAGGTGGAGGTGTCTGAACGGGCAAATTTAACTCTCATTTCCCACCAGGAAGAGGAATTAACCAAAGGCTCAGCATGCGAAGCCGGAACCAAACTAGGGCCTGAAGCAATCCTGCGGTGTTGCGGCCAGCTCACAAGAAAGCGAGTTGAAGAAAGGAGCTCAGGGGCACTGTAATTCACAAACCTGAAGAGTTATAAATGACAGCTATCTTCCAAAAATATATTGAAGTAAGGCAGCCAAGAGGAGTTGAAAGCGGGGCAGAATTGCAGGAAACCGATTTCAGGAGGTAGACTGGAATTGCATGTAAAGCAAAGGAAAAGAGGCAGAACGTCCACAATGATGCACTTGGCCAAAAAGGGCGTATGCGTTTTTTCCTGAATATATTCAGGAAAAAACGCATACGCCCTTTTTGGCCAACCAAGCAAGATTGCAAAGGAAATCTGCACTACAATGAAGTCTCACTGCCCCCGAGGTCAAAAGGGCCATCTGAAAAAAGTGTAAAATCCAGAAAACCAGGACAGGCCATGGAGAACTGGGAGCCTTGTTATGCTGATGGGCGGGATGTAAATTGCCAGCAGCCACTCTGGAGAAGTGTATGGTGTTTCCTGAAACATCCAAAAAACAAAGCAACAGAGCCTAGGGCACTTCTACTTATGGTCCTATAGATTAGGGAAATTAAAATCAAAAAGACACAGCCACCCCAAAGTTTGGGACGGCTCTGTTTACAAGAACCTCGTTTACGGTACAAGTTCAATATCACAGAAAGCGAAAAATGGATAAAGAAGTTGTGGTACTTACGTACAATGCAATATCACTCAGCAATGAAATCTATGTCATCAGGCCCATAGCAGCATAATGAGTGGATTCAGGTACGATGATTCTAAGTGAAATAAGTCACACAGAAAAAGAAACATCATAAGATATCACTAATACACGGAATGTAAACTTGGCTACACAGGAACTGAATTACAAAACAGAACAGGGTGTCAAATGTAGAAAACCAACTTATGCTTGCTTAAGGGGAAAGGTGAGTTGGGGTGCTGCATAAAACCAGAGATTGAAATTAGCACAGATACCGTTCCATAAGCCAAATATGTAATAGACAAGAGCTACTCCTTGCTCAACGAAGTGGACTCAACACCCCATATTAAACGCCTAAGAATATACCTGACTAGTAAGAATCTTAAAACCTATGGATTTATATGTCTCCGAAAGAGAATCAAGCGTGTGTACAGCGGCATAAATGCAGCAGTGATAGGATTGGTGAGGTTTGGTGAGCAAATGCAGACCCTTTGAAGTCATACTGCATGGTACCCATTCCATGGGTCTCAACTCTCCATGTTTAAGGGATTCTTCCTTCAGCTAAAACATGCATGTGGAACCCAGAGTATGATCCACCGTGTGATCGGAAAACGTGTTCAAATGTGTCTCAGTTTTCGTCCCCTGGTACTCGGGTGCAACATTCCAGACGCTTTACTAACACTCTCCCCACTTGGAGAGTCAGTGCCTTTAACCTCCTGTTTGGCCCAGTTTGCAATTTCTGTGGAAAATGAACAGGAATAGGGAGAACCAATGAGAGACTAGGTGGAGGTGTCTGGACGGGCAAATTTAACTCTCATTTCTCACCAGGAAGAGGAATTAACCAAAGGCTCAGCATGCCGTGCTGGAAACAAACTAGGGCCTGAAGCAATCCTGCGGTGTTGCGGCCAGCTCACAAGAAAGCGAGTTGAAGAAAGGAGCTCAGGGGCACTGTAATTCACAAACCTGCAGAGTTATAAATGACAGCTATCTTCCAAAAATATATTGAAGTAAGGCAGCCAAGAGGAGTTGAAAAGGGGGCAGAATTGCAGGAAACCGATTTCAGGAAGTAGACTGGAATTGCATGTAAAGCATAGGAAAAGAGGCAGAATGTCCACAATGATGCACTTGGCCAAAAAGGGCGTATGCGTTTTTTCCTGAATATATTCAGGAAAAAACGCATACGCCCTTTTTGGACAACCAAGCAAGCTTGCAAAGGAAATCTGCACTACAATGAAGTCTCACTGCCCCCTGGTCAAAAGGGCCATCTGAAAAAAGTGTAAAATCCAGAAAGTCAGGACAGGCCATGGAGAACTGGGAGCCTTGTTATGCTGATTGGCGGGATGTAAATTGCCAGCAGCCACTCTGGAGAAGTGTATGGTGTTTCCTGAAACATCGAAAAAACAAAGCAACAGAGCCTAGGGCACTTCCACTTATGGTCCTATAGATTAGGGAAATTAAAATCAAAAGACACAGCCACCCCAAAGTTTGGGACGGCTCTGTTTACAAGAACCTCGTTTACGGTACAAGTTCAATATCACAGAAAGCGAAAAATGGATAAAGAAATTGTGGTACTTACGTACAATGCAATATCACTCAGCAATGAAATCTATGTCATCAGGCCCGTAGCAGCATAATGAGTGGATTCAGGTACGATGATTCTAAGTGAAATAAGTCACACAGAAAAAGAAACATCATAAGATATCACTAATACACGGAATGTAAACTTGGCTACACAGGAACTGAATTACAAAACAGAACAGGGTGTCAAATGTAGAAAACCAACTTATGCTTGCTTAAGGGGAAAGGTGAGTTGGGGTGCTGCATAAAACCAGAGATTGAAATTAGCACAGATACCGTTCCATAAGCCAAATATATAATAGACAAGAGCTACTCCTTGCTCAACGAAGTGGACTCAACACCCCATATTAAACGCCTAAGAATATACCTGACTAGTAAGAATCTTAAAACCTATGGATTTATATGTCTCCGAAAGAGAATCAAGCGTGTGTACAGCGGCATAAACGCAGCAGTGATAGGACTGGTGAGGTTCGGTGAGCAAATGCAGACCCTTTGAAGTCATATTGCATGGTACCCATTCCATGGGTCTCAACTCTCCATGTTTAAGGGATTCTTCCTTCAGCTAAAACATGCATGTGGAACCCAGAGTATGATCCACCGTGTGATCGGAAAACGTGTTCAAATGTGTCTCAGTTTTCGTCCCCTGGTACTCGGGTGCAACATTTCAGACGCTTTACTAACACTCTCCCCACTTGGAGAGTCAGTGCCTTTAACCTCCTGTTTGGCCCAGTTTGCAATTTCTGTGGAAAATGAACAGGAATAGGGAGAACCAATGAGAGACTAGGTGGAGGTGTCTGGACGGGCAAATTTAACTCTCATTTCTCACCAGGAAGAGGAATTAACCAAAGGCTCAGCATGCCGTGCTGGAAACAAACTAGGGCCTGAAGCAATCCTGCGGTGTTGCGGCCAGCTCACAAGAAAGCGAGTTGAAGAAAGGAGCTCAGGGGCACTGTAATTCACAAACCTGCAGAGTTATAAATGACAGCTATCTTCCAAAAATATATTGAAGTAAGGCAGCCAAGAGGAGTTGAAAGCGGGGCAGAATTGCAGGAAACCGATTTCAGGAAGTAGACTGGAATTGCATGTAAAGCATAGGAAAAGAGGCAGAATGTCCACAATGATGCACTTGGCCAAAAAGGGCGTATGCGTTTTTTCCTGAATATATTCAGGAAAAAACGCATACGCACTTTTTGGACAACCAATGAAGCTTGCAAAGGAAATCTGCACTACAATGAAGTCTCACTGCCCCCTGGTCAAAAGGGCTATCTGAAAAAAGTGTAAAATCCAGAAAGGCAGGACAGGCCATGGAGAACTGGGAGCCTTGTTATGCTGATGGGCGGGATGTAAATTGCCAGCAGCCACTCTGGAGAAGTGTATGGTGTTTCCTGAAACATCGAAAAAACAAAGCAACAGAGCCTAGGGCACTTCCACTTATGGTCCTATAGATTAGGGAAATTAAAATCAAAAAGACACAGCCACCCCAAAGTTTGGGACGGCTCTGTTTACAAGAACCTCGTTTACGGTACAAGTTCAATATCACAGAAAGCGAAAAATGGATAAAGAAATTGTGGTACTTACGTACAATGCAATATCACTCAGCAATGAAATCTATGTCATCAGG
This sequence comes from Leucopleurus acutus, assembly GCF_964270905.1. NCBI lineage: Eukaryota > Metazoa > Chordata > Mammalia > Artiodactyla > Delphinidae > Leucopleurus > Leucopleurus acutus. The sequence continues at coordinate 697,568 of NW_028139194.1, forward strand.
CCCGTAGCAGCATAATGAGTGGATTCAGGTACGATGATTCTAAGTGAAATAAGTCACACAGAAAAAGAAACATCATAAGATATCACTAATACACGGAATGTAAACTTGGCTACACAGGAACTGAATTACAAAACAGAACAGGGTGTCAAATGTAGAAAACCAACTTATGCTTGCTTAAGGGGAAAGGTGAGTTGGGGTGCTGCATAAAACCAGAGATTGAAATTAGCACAGATACCGTTCCATAAGCCAAATATGTAATAGACAAGAGCTACTCCTTGCTCAACGAAGTGGACTCAACACCCCATATTAAACGCCTAAGAATATACCTGACTAGTAAGAATCTTAAAACCTATGGATTTATATGTCTCCGAAAGAGAATCAAGCGTGTGTACAGCGGCATAAACGCAGCAGTGATAGGACTGGTGAGGTTCGGTGAGCAAATGCAGACCCTTTGAAGTCATATTGCATGGTACCCATTCCATGGGTCTCAACTCTCCATGTTTAAGGGATTCTTCCTTCAGCTAAAACATGCATGTGGAACCCAGAGTATGATCCACCGTGTGATCGGGAAACGTGTTCAAATGTGTCTCAGTTTTCGTCCCCTGGTACTCGGGTGCAACATTCCAGAAACTTTACTAACACTCTCCCCACTTGGAGAGTCGGTGCCTTTAACCTGCTGTTTGGCCCAGTTTGCAATTTCTGTGGAAAATGAACAGGAATAGGGAGAACCAATGAGAGACTAGGTGGAGGTGTCTGGACGGGCAAATTTAACTCTCATTTCCCACCAGGAAGAGGAATTAACCAAAGGCTCAACATGCCATGCCGGAACCAAACTAGGGCCTGAAGCAATACTGTGGTGTTGCGGCCAGCTCACAAGAAAGCGAGTTGAAGAAAGGAGCTCAGGGGCACTGTAATTCACAAACCTGCAGAGTTATAAATGACAGTTATCTTCCAAAAATATATTGAAGTAAGGCTGCCAAGAGGAGTTGAACGTGGGGCAGAATTGCAGGAAACCGATTTCAGGAGGTAGACTGGAATTGCATGTAAAGCATAGGAAAAGAGGCAGAACGTTGACAATGATGCACTTGGCCAAAAAGGGCGTATGCGTTCTTTCCTGAATATATTCAGGAATATATTCAGGAAAAAACGCATACGCCATTTTTGGCCAACCAAGGAAGCATGCAAAGGAAATCTGGACTACAATGAAGTCTCACTGCCCCCCGGTCAAAAGGGCCATCTGAAAAAAGTGTAAAATCCAGAAAGGCAGGACAGTCCATGGAGAACTGGGAGCCTTGTTATGCTGATGGGCGGGATGTAAATTGCCAGCAGCCACTCTGGAGAAGTGTATGGTGTTTCCTGAAACATCCAAAAAACAAAGCAACAGAGCCTAGGGCACTTCCACTTATGGTCCTATAGCTTAGGGAAATTAAAATCAAAAAGACACAGCCACCCCAAAGTTTGGGACGGCTCTGTTTACAATAACCTCGTTTACCGTACAAGTTCAATATCACAGAAAGCGAAAAATGGATAAAGAAGTTGTGGTACTTACGTACAATGCAATATCACTCAGCAATGAAATCTATGTCATCAGGCCCGTAGCAGCATAATGAGTGGATTCAGGTACGATGATTCTAAGTGAAATAAGTCACACAGAAAAAGAAACATCATAAGATATCACTACTACACGGAATGTAAACTTGGCTACACAAGAACTGAATTACAAAACAGAACAGGGTATCAAATGTAGAAAACCAACTTATGCTTGCTTAAGGGGAAAGGTGAGTTGGGGTGCTTCATAAAACCAGAGATTGAAATTAGCACAGATACCGTTCCATAAGCCAAATATGTAATAGACAAGAGCTACTCCTTGCTCAACGAAGTGGACTCAACACCCCATATTAAACGCCTAAGAATATACCTGACTAGTAAGAATCTTAAAACCTATGGATTTATATGTCTCCGAAAGAGAATCAAGCGTGTGTACAGCGGCATAAACACAGCAGTGATAGGACGGGTGAGGTTCGGTGAGCAAATGCAGACCCTTTGAAGTCATATTGCATGGTACCCATTCCATGGGTCTCAACTCTCCATGTTTAAGGGATTCTTCCTTCAGCTAAAACATGCATGTGGAACCCAGAGTATGATCCACCATGTGATCGGGAAACGTGTTCAAATGTGTCTCAGTTTTCATCCCCTGGTACTCGGGTGCAACATTCTAGACGCTTTACTAACACTCTCCCCACTTGGAGAGTCAGTGCCTTTAACCTCCTGTTTGGCCCAGTTTGCAATTTCTGTGGAAAATGAACAGGAATAGGGAGAACCAATGAGAGACTAGGTGGAGGTGTCCGGACGGGCAAATTTAACTCTCATTTCCCACCAGGAAGAGGAATTAACCAAAGGCTCAGCGTGCCATGCCGGAACCACACTAGGGCCAGAAAGAATCCTGCAGTGTTGCGGCAGCTCATAAGAAAGCGAGTTGAAGAAAGGAGCTCAGGGGCACTGTAATTCACAAACCGGCAGAGTTATAAATGACAGCTATCTTCCAAAAATATATTGAAGTAAGGCTGCCAAGAGGAGTTGAAAGCGGGGCAGAATTGCAGGAAACCGATTTCAGGAGGTAGACTGGAATTGTATGTAAAGCATAGGAAAAGAGGCAGAATGTCCACAATGATGCACTTGGCCAAAAAGGGCGTATGCGTTTTTTCCTGAATATATTTGGGAAAAAACGCATACGCCCTTTTTGGCCAACCAAGCAAGCTTGCAAAGGAAATCTGCACTACAATGAAGTCTCACTGCCCCCCGGTCAAAAGGGCCATCCGAAAAAAGTGTAAAATCCAGAAAGGCAGGACAGGCCAAGGAGAACTAGGAGCCTTCTTATGCTGATGGACGGGATGTAAATTGCCAGCAGCCACTCTGGAGAAGTGTATGGTGTTTCCTGAAACATCCAAAAAATAAAGCAACAAAGTCTAGGGCACTTACACTTATGGTCCTATAGCATAGGGAAATTAAAATCTAAAAGACACAGCCACCCCAATGTTTGGGAAGGCTGTGTTTACAAGAACATCGTTTACAGTACAAGTTCAATATCACAGAAAGCGAAAAATGGATAAAGAAGTTGTGGTACTTACGTACAATGCAATATCACTCAGCAATGATATCTATGTCATCAGGCCCGTAGCAGCATAATGACTGGATTCAGGTACGATGATTCTAAGTGAAATAAGTCACACAGAAAAAGAAACATCATAAGATATCACTACTACACGGAATGTAAACTTGGCTACACAAGAACTGAATTACAAAACAGAACAGGGTGTCAAATGTAGAAAACCAACTTATGCTTGCATAAGGGGAAAGGTGAGTTGGGGTGCTGCATAAAACCAGAGATTGAAAGTAGCACAGATACCGTTCCATAAGCCAAATATGTAATAGACAAGAGCTACTCCTTGCTCAACGAAGTGGACTCAACACCCCATATTAAACGCCTAAGAATATACCTGACTAGTAAGAGTCTACCTGACTAGTAAGAATCTTAAAACCTATGGATTTATATGTCTCCGAAAGACAATCAAGCATGTGTACAGCGGCATAAACGCAGCAGTGATAGGATTGGTGAGGTTCGGTGAGCAAATGCAGACCCTTTGAAGTCATACTGCATGGTACCCATTCCATGGGTCTCAACTCTCCAGGTTTAAGGGATTCTTCCTTCAGCTAAAACATGCATGTGGAACCCAGAGTATGATCCACCGTGTGATCGGGAAACGTGTTCAAATGTGTCTCAGTTTTCATCCCCTGGTACTCGGGTGCAACATTCCAGACGCTTTACTAACACTCTCCCCACTTGGAGAGTCAGTGCCTTTAACCTCCTGTTTGGCCCAGTTTCCAATTTCTGTGGAACATGAACAGGAATAGGGAGAACCAATGAGAGACTAGGTGGAGGTGTCTGGACGGGCAAATTTAACTCTCATTTCCCACCAGGAAGAGGAATTAACCAAAGGCTCAGCATGCCATGCGGAACCACACTAGGGCCCGAAGCAATCATGCGGTGTTGCGGCCAGCTCACAAGAAAGCGAGTTGAAGAAAGGAGCTCAGGGGCACTGTAATTCAAAAACCTGCAGAGTTATAAATGACAGCTATCTTCCAAAAATATATTGAAGTAAGGCTGCCAAGAGGAGTTGAAAGCGGGTCAGAATTGCAGGAAACCGATTTCATGAGGTAGAGTGGAATTGCATGTAAAGCATAGGAAAAGAGGCAGAACGTCCACAATGATGCACTTGGCCAAAAAGGTCGTATGCGTTTTTTCCGGAATATATTCAGGAAAAAACGCATACGCCCTTTTTGGCCAACCAAGCAAGCTTGCAAAGGAAATCTGCACTGCAATGAAGTCTCACTGCCCCCTGGTCAAAAGGGCTATCTGAAAAAAGTGTAAAATCCAGAAAGGCAGGACAGGCCATGGAGAACTGGGAGCCTTGTTATGCTGATGGGCGGGATGTAAATTGCCAACACCCACTCTGAAGAAGTGTATGTTGTTTCCTGAAACATCCAAAAAACAAAGCAACAGAGCCTAGGGCACTTCCACTTATGGTCCTATAGCTTAGGGAAATTAAAATCAAAAAGACACAGCCACCCCAAAGTTTGGGCCGGCTCTGTTTACAAGAACCTCGTTTACGGTACATGTTGAATATCACAGAAAGCGAAAATGGATAAAGAAGTTGTGGTACTTACGTACAATGCAGTATCACACAGCAATGAAATCTATGTCATCAGGGCCGTAGCAGCAAAATGAGTGGATTCAGGTAAGATGATTCTAAGTGAAATAAGTCACACAGAAAAAGAAACATCATAAGGTATCACTAACACACGGAATGTAAACTTGGCTACACAGGAACTGAATTACAAAACAGAACAGGGTCTCAAATGTAGAAAACCAACTTATGCTTGCTTAAGGGGAATGGTGAGTTGGGGTGCTGCATGAAACCAGAGATTGAAATTGGCACAGATACCGTTCCATAAGCCAAATATGTAATAGACAAGAGCTACTCTTTGCTCAACGAAGTGGACTCAACACCCCATATTAAACGCCTAAGAATATACCTGACTAGTAAGAATCTGAAAACCTATGGATTTATATGTCTCCGAAAGAGAATCAAGCGTGTGTACAGCGGCATAAACGCAGCAGTGATAGTATTGGTGAGGTTCGGTGAGCAAATGCAGACCCTTTGAAGTCATATTTCATGGTACCCATTCCATGGGTCTCAACTCTCCAGGTTTAAAGGATTCTTCCTTCAGCTAAAACATGCATGTGGAAACCAGAGTATGATCCACCGTGTGATCAGGAAACGTGTTCAAATGTGTCTCAGTTTTCGTCCCCTGGTACTCGGGTGCAACATTCCAGACGCTTTATTAACACTCTCCCCACTTGGAGAGTCAGTGCCTTTAACCTCCTGTTTGGCCCAGTTTGCAATTTCTGTGGAAAATGAACAGGAATAGGGAGAACCAATGAGAGACTAGGTGGAGGTGTCTGGACGGGCAAATTTAACTCTCATTTCTCACCAGGAAGAGGAATTAACCAAAGGCTCAGCATGCCATGCCGGAACCAAACTAGGGTCTGAAGCAATCCTGCGGTGTTGCGGCCAGCTCACAAGAAAGCGAGTTGAAGAAAGGAGCTCAGGGTCACTGTAATTCACAAACCTGCAGAGTTATAAATGACAGCTATCTTCCAAAAATATATTGAAGGAAGGCTGCCAAGAGGAGTTGAAAGCGGGGCAGAATTGCAGGAAACCGATTTCAGGAGGTAGACTGGAATTGCATGTAAAGCATATGAAAAGAGGCAGAACGTCCACAATGATGCACTTGGCCAAAAAGGGCGTATGCGTTTTTTCCAGAATATATTCAGGAAAAAAAGGATACGCCCTTTTTGGCCAACCAAGCAAGCTTGCAAAGGAAATCTGCACTACAATGAAGTCTCACTGCCCCTTGTTCAAAAGGGCTATCTGAAAAAAGTGTAAAATCCAGAAAGGCAGGACAGGCCATGGAGAACTGGGAGCCTTGTTATGCTGATGGGCGGGATGTAAATTGCCAGCAGCCACTCTGGAGTAGTGTATGGTGTTTCCAGAAACATCCAAAAAACAAAGCAACAGAGCCTAGGGCATTTCCACATATGGTCCTATAGCTTAGGGAAATTAAAATCAAAAAGACACAGCCACCCCAAAGTTTGGGCCGGCTCTGTTTACAAGAACCTCGTTTACGGTACAAGTTGAATATCACAGAAAGCGAAAAATGGATAAAGAAGTTGTGGTACTTACGTACAATGCAGTATCACACAGCAATGAAATCTATGTCATCAGGGCCGTAGCAGCATAATGAGTGGATTCAGGTAAGATGATTCTAAGTCACACTGAAAAAGAAACATCATAAGGTATCACTAACACACGGAATGTAAACTTGGCTACACAGGAACTGAATTACAAAACAGAACAGGGTCTCAAATGTAGAAAACCAACTTATGCTTGCTTAAGGGGAATGGTGAGTTGGGGTGCTGCATGAAACCAGAGATTGAAATTGGCACAGATACCGTTCCATAAGCCAAATATGTAATAGACAAGAGCTACTCCTTGCTCAACGAAGAGGACACAACACCCAATATTAAACGCCTAAGAATATACCTGACTAGAAAGAATCTTAAAACCTATGGATTTATATGTCTCCGAAAGAGAATCAAGCGTGTGTACAGCGGCATAAACGCAGCAGTGATAGGATTGGTGAGGTTCGGTGAGCAAATGCAGACCCTTTGTAGTCATATTTCATGGTACCCATTCCATGGGTCTCAACTCTCCAGGTTTAAAGGATTCTTCCTTCAGCTAAAACATGCATGTGGAACCCAGAGTATGATCCACCGTGTGATCAGGAAACGTGTTCAAATGTGTCTCAGTTTTCGTCCCCTGGTACTCGGGTGCAACATTCCAGACGCTTTATTAACACTCTCCCCCCTTGGAGAGTGAGTGCCTTTAACCTCCTGTTTGGCCCAGTTTGCAATTTCTGTGGAAAATGAACAGTAATAGGGATAACCAATGAGAGACTAGGTGGAGGTGTCTGGACGGGCAAATTTAACTCTCATTTCCCACCAGGAAGAGGAATTAACCAAAGGCTCAGCATGCCATGCCGGAACCAAACTAGGGTCTGAAGCAATCCTGCGGTGTTGCGGCCAGCTCACAAGAAAGCGAGTTGAAGAAAGGAGCTCAGGGGCACTGTAATTCACAAACCTGCAGAGTTATAAATGACAGCTATCTTCCAAAAATATATTGAAGGAAGGCTGCCAAGAGGAGTTGAAAGCGGGGCAGAATTGCAGGAAACGGATTTCAGGAGGTAGACTGGAATTGCATGTAAAGCATAGGAAAAGAGGCAGAACGTCCACAATGATGCACTTGGCCAAAAAGGGCGTATGCGTTTTTTCCGGAATATATTCAGGAAAAAATGCATACGCCCTTTTTGGCCAACCAAGCAAGCTTGCAAAGGAAATCTGCACTACAATGAAGTCTCACTGCCCCTTGTTCAAAAGGGCTATCTGAAAAAAGTGTAAAATCCAGAAAGGCAGGACAGGCCATGGAGAACTGGGAGCCTTGTTATGCTGATGAGCAGCATGTAAATTGCCAGCAGCCACTCTGGAGTAGTGTATGGTGTTTCCAGAAACATCCAAAAAACAAAGCAACAGAGCCTAGGGCATTTCCACATATGGTCCTATAGCTTAGGGAAATTAAAACCAAAAAGACACAGCCACCCCAAAGTTTGGGCCGGCTCTGTTTACAAGAACCTCGTTTACGGTACAAGTTGAATATCACAGAAAGCGAAAAATGGATAAAGAAGTTGTGGTACTTACATACAATGCAGTATCACACAGCAATGAAATCTATGTCACCAGGGCCGTAGCAGCATAATGAGTGGATTCAGGTAAGATGATTCTAAGTCACACTGAAAAAGAAACATCATAAGGTATCACTAACACACGGAATGTAAACTTGGCTACACAGGAACTGAATTACAAAACAGAACAGGGTCTCAAATGTAGAAAACCAACTTATGCTTGCTTAAGGGGAATGGTGAGTTGGGGTGCTGCATGAAACCAGAGATTGAAATTGGCACAAATACCGTTCCATAAGCCAAATATGTAATAGACAAGAGCTACTCCTTGCTCAACGAAGTGGACTCAACACCCCATATTAAACGCCTAAGAATACACCTGACTAGTAAGAATCTTAAAACCTATGGATTTATATGTCTCTGAAAGATAATCAAGCGTGTGTACAGCGGCATAAGCGCAGCAGTGATAGGATTGGTGAGGTTCGATGAGCAAATGCAGACCCTTTGAAGTCATATTGCATGGTACCCATTCCATGGGTCTCAACTCTCCAGGTTTAAGGGATTCTTCCTTCAGCTAAACATGCATGTGGAACACAGAGTATGATCCACCGTGTGATCGGGAAACGTGTTCAAATGTGTCTCAGTTTTTGTCCCCTGGTACTCGGGTGCAACATTCCAGACGCTTTACTAACACTCTCCCCACTTGGAGAGTCAGTGCCTTTAACCTCCTGTTTGGCCCAGTTTGCAATTTCTGTGGAAAATGAACAGGAATAGGGAGAACCAATGAGAGACTAGGTGGAGGTGTCCGGACGGGCAAATTTAACTCTCATTTCCCACCGGGAAGAGGAATTAACCAAAGGCTCAGCGTGCCATGCCTGAACCACACTAGGGCCAGAAAGAATCCTGCGGTGTTGCGGCAGCTCATAAGAAAGCGAGTTGAAGAAAGGAGCTCAGGGGCACTGTAATTCACAAACCTGCAGAGTTATAAATGACAGCTATCTTCCAAAAATATATTGAAGTAAGGCTGCCAAGAGGAGTTGAAAGCGGGGCAGAATTGCAGGAAACCGATTTCAGGAGGTAGACTGGAATTGTATGTAAAGCATAGGAAAAGAGGCAGAACGTCCACAATGATGCACTTGGCCAAAAAGGGCGTATGCGTTTTTTCCTGAATATATTCAGGAAAAAACGCATACGCCCTTTTTGGCCAACCAAGCAAGCTTGCAAAGGAAATCTGCACTACAATGAAGTCTCACTGCCCCCCGGTCAAAAGGGCCATCCGAAAAAAGTGTAAAATCCAGAAAGGCAGGACAGGCCAAGGAGAACTAGGAGCCTTCTTATGCTGATGGACGGGATGTAAATTGCCAGCAGCCACTCTGGAGAAGTGTATGGTGTTTCCTGAAACATCCAAAAAATAAAGCAAGAGAGTCTAGGGCACTTCCACTTATGGTCCTATAGCTTAGGGAAATTAAAATCAAAAAGACACAGCCACCCCAAAGTTTGGGACGGCTGTGTTTACAAGAACCTCGTTTACAGTACAAGTTCAATATCACAGAAAGCGAAAAATGGATAAAGAAGTTGTGGTACTTACGTACAATGCAATATCACTCAGCAATGAAATCTATGTCATCAGGCCCGTAGCAGCATAATGAGTGGATTCAGGTACGATGATTCTAGGTGAAATAAGTCACACAGAAAAAGAAACATCATAAGATATCACTACTACACGGAATGTAAACTTGGCTACACAAGAACTGAATTACAAAACAGAAAAGGGTTTCAAATGTAGAAAACCAACTTATGCTTGCTTAAGGGGAAAGGTGAGTTGGGGTGCTGCATAAAACCAGAGATTGAAAGTAGCACAGATACCGTTCCATAAGTCAAATATGTAATAGACAAGAGCTACTCCTTGCTCAACGAAGTGGACTCAACACCCCATATTAAACGCCTAAGAATATACCTGACTAGTAAGAGTCTACCTGACTAGTAAGAATCTTAAAACCTATGGATTTATATGTCTCCGAAAGAGAATCAAGCAGGTGTACAGCGGCATAAACGCAGCAGTGATAGGATTGGTGAGGTTCGGTGAGCAAATGCAGACCCTTTGAAGTCATATTGCATGGTACCCATTCCATGGGTCTCAACTCTCCATGTTTAAGGGATTCTTCCTTCAGCTAAAACATGCATGTGGAACCCAGAGTATGATCCACCGTGTGATCGGGAAACGTGTTCAAATGTGTCTCAGTTTCGTCCCCTGGTACTCGGGTGCAACATTCCAGACGCTTTACTAACACTCTCCCCACTTGGAGAGTCAGTGCCTTTAACCTCCTGTTTGGCCCAGTTTGCAATTTCTGTGGAAAATGAACAGGAATAGGGAGAACCAATGAGAGACTAGGTGGAGGTGTCTGAACGGGCGAATTTAACTCTCATTTCCCACCAGGAAGAGGAATTAACCAAAGGCTCAGCATGCGAAGCCGGAACCAAACTAGGGCCTGAAGCAATCCTGCGGTGTTGCGGCCAGCTCACAAGAAAGCGAGTTGAAGAAAGGAGCTCAGGGGCACTGTAATTCACAAACCTGCAGAGTTATAAATGACAGCTATCTTCCAAAAATATATTGAAGTAAGGCAGCCAAGAGGAGTTGAAAGCGGGGTAGAATTGCAGGAAACCGATTTCAGGAGGTAGACTGGAATTGCATGTAAAGCAAAGGAAAAGAGGCAGAACGTCCACAATGATGCACTTGGCCAAAAAGGGCGTATGCGTTTTTTCCTGAATATATTCAGGAAAAAACGCATACGCCCTTTTTGGCCAACCAAGCAAGATTGCAAAGGAAATCTGCACTACAATGAAGTCTCACTGCCCCCGAGGTCAAAAGGGCCATCTGAAAAAAGTGTAAAATCCAGAAAGCCAGGACAGGCCATGGAGAACTGGGAGCCTTGTTATGCTGATGGGCGGGATGTAAATTGCCAGCAGCCACTCTGGAGAAGTGTATGGTGTTTCCTGAAACATCCAAAAAACAAAGCAACAGAGCCTAGGGCACTTCTACTTATGGTCCTATAGATTAGGGAAATTAAAATCAAAAAGACACAGCCACCCCAAAGTTTGGGACGGCTCTGTTTACAAGAACCTCGTTTACGGTACAAGTTCAATATCACAGAAAGCGAAAAATGGATAAAGAAGTTGTGGTACTTACGTACAATGCAATATCACTCAGCAATGAAATCTATGTCATCAGGCCCATAGCAGCATAATGAGTGGATTCAGGTACGATGATTCTAAGTGAAATAAGTCACACAGAAAAAGAAACATCATAAGATATCACTAATACACGGAATGTAAACTTGGCTACACAGGAACTGAATTACAAAACAGAACAGGGTGTCAAATGTAGAAAACCAACTTATGCTTGCTTAAGGGGAAAGGTGAGTTGGGGTGCTGCATAAAACCAGAGATTGAAATTAGCACAGATACCGTTCCATAAGCCAAATATGTAATAGACAAGAGCTACTCCTTGCTCAACGAAGTGGACTCAACACCCCATATTAAACGCCTAAGAATATACCTGACTAGTAAGAATCTTAAAACCTATGGATTTATATGTCTCCGAAAGAGAATCAAGCGTGTGTACAGCGGCATAAACGCAGCAGTGATAGGATTGGTGAGGTTTGGTGAGCAAATGCAGACCCTTTGAAGTCATACTGCATGGTACCCATTCCATGGGTCTCAACTCTCCATGTTTAAGGGATTCTTCCTTCAGCTAAAACATGCATGTGGAACCCAGAGTATGATCCACCGTGTGATCGGAAAACGTGTTCAAATGTGTCTCAGTTTTCGTCCCCTGGTACTCGGGTGCAACATTTCAGACGCTTTACTAACACTCTCCCCACTTGGAGAGTCAGTGCCTTTAACCTCCTGTTTGGCCCAGTTTGCAATTTCTGTGGAAAATGAACAGGAATAGGGAGAACCAATGAGAGACTAGGTGGAGGTGTCTGGACGGGCAAATTTAACTCTCATTTCTCACCAGGAAGAGGAATTAACCAAAGGCTCAGCATGCCGTGCTGGAAACAAACTAGGGCCTGAAGCAATCCTGCGGTGTTGCGGCCAGCTCACAAGAAAGCGAGTTGAAGAAAGGAGCTCAGGGGCACTGTAATTCACAAACCTGCAGAGTTATAAATGACAGCTATCTTCCAAAAATATATTGAAGTAAGGCAGCCAAGAGGAGTTGAAAGCGGGGCAGAATTGCAGGAAACCGATTTCAGGAAGTAGACTGGAATTGCATGTAAAGCATAGGAAAAGAGGCAGAATGTCCACAATGATGCACTTGGCCAAAAAGGGCGTATGCGTTTTTTCCTGAATATATTCAGGAAAAAACGCATACGCACTTTTTGGACAACCAAGCAAGCTTGCAAAGGAAATCTGCACTACAATGAAGTCTCACTGCCCCCTGGTCAAAAGGGCCATCTGAAAAAAGTGTAAAATCCAGAAAGGCAGGACAGGCCATGGAGAACTGGGAGCCTTGTTATGCTGATGGGCGGGATGTAAATTGCCAGCAGCCACTCTGGAGAAGTGTATGGTGTTTCCTGAAACATCGAAAAAACAAAGCAACAGAGCCTAGGGCACTTCCACTTATGGTCCTATAGATTAGGGAAATTAAAATCAAAAAGACACAGCCACCCCAAAGTTTGGGACGGCTCTGTTTACAAGAACCTCGTTTACGGTACAAGTTCAATATCACAGAAAGCGAAAAATGGATAAAGAAATTGTGGTACTTACGTACAATGCAATATCACTCAGCAATGAAATCTATGTCATCAGGCCCGTAGCAGCATAATGAGTGGATTCAGGTACGATGATTCTAAGTGAAATAAGTCACACAGAAAAAGAAACATCATAAGATATCACTAATACACGGAATGTAAACTTGGCTACACAGGAACTGAATTACAAAACAGAACAGGGTGTCAAATGTAGAAAACCAACTTATGCTTGCTTAAGGGGAAAGGTGAGTTGGGGTGCTGCATAAAACCAGAGATTGAAATTAGCACAGATACCGTTCCATAAGCCAAATATGTAATAGACAAGAGCTACTCCTTGCTCAACGAAGTGGACTCAACACCCCATATTAAACGCCTAAGAATATACCTGACTAGTAAGAATCTTAAAACCTATGGATTTATATGTCTCCGAAAGGGAATCAAGCGTGTGTACAGCGGCATAAACGCAGCAGTGATAGGACTGGTGAGGTTCGGTGAGCAAATGCAGACCCTTTGAAGTCATATTGCATGGTACCCATTCCATGGGTCTCAACTCTCCATGTTTAAGGGATTCTTCCTTCAGCTAAAACATGCATGTGGAACCCAGAGTATGATCCACCGTGTGATCGGGAAACGTGTTCAAATGTGTCTCAGTTTTCGTCCCCTGGTACTCGGGTGCAACATTCCAGACACTTTACTAACACTCTCCCCACTTGGAGAGTCGGTGCCTTTAACCTCCTGTTTGGCCCAGTTTGCAATTTCTGTGGAAAATGAACAGGAATAGGGAGAACCAATGAGAGACTAGGTGGAGGTGTCTGGACGGGCAAATTTAGCTCTCATTTCCCACCAGGAAGAGGAATTAACCAAAGGCTCAACATGCCATGCCGGAACCAAACTAGGGCCTGAAGCAATACTGTGGTGTTGCGGCCAGCTCACAAGAAAGCGAGTTGAAGAAAGGAGCTCAGGGGCACTGTAATTCACAAACCTGCAGAGTTATAAATGACAGTTATCTTCCAAAAATATATTGAAGTAAGGCTGCCAAGAGGAGTTGAACGTGGGGCAGAATTGCAGGAAACCGATTTCAGGAGGTAGACTGGAATTGCATGTAAAGCATAGGAAAAGAGGCAGAACGTTCACAATGATGCCCTTGGCCAAAAAGGGCGTATGTGTTTTTTCCTGAATATATTCAGGAAAAAACGCATACGCCCTTTTTGGCCAACCAAGCAAGCTTGCAAAGGAAATCTGCACTACAATGAAGTCTCAGTGCCCCTTGGTCAAAAGGGTCATCTGAAAAAAGTGTAAAATCCAGAAAGGCAGGACAGGCCATGGAGAACTGGGAGCCTTGTTATGCTGATGGGCGGGATGTAAATTGCCAGCAGCCACTCTGGAGAAGTGTATGGTGTTTCCTGAAACATCCAAAAGACAAAGCAACAGAGCCTAGGGCACTTCCACTTATGGTCCTATAGCTTAGGGAAATTAAAATAAAAAAGACACAGCCACCCCAAAGTTTGGGACGGCTTTGTTTACAAGAACCTCGTTAACGGTACAAGTTCAATATCACAGAAAGCGAAAAATGGATAAAGAAGTTGTGGTACTTACGTACAATGCAATATCACTCAGCAATGAAATCTATGTCATCAGGCCCGTAGCAATATAATGAGTGGATTCAGGTACGATGATTCTAAGTGAAATATAAGTCACACAGAAAAAGAAACATCATAAGATATCACTACTACACGGAATGTAAACTTGGCTACACAAGAACTGAATTACAAAACAGAACAGGGTGTCAAATGTAGAAAACCAACTAATGCTTGCTTAAGGGAAGGGTGAGTTGGGGTGCTGCATAAAACCAGAGATTGAAATTAGCACAGATACCGTTCCATAAGCCAAATATGTAATAGACAAGAGCTACTCCTTGCTCAACGAAGTGGACTCAACACCCCATATTAAACCCCTAAGAATATACCTGACTAGTAAGAATCTACCTGACTAGTCAGAATCTTAAAACCTATGGATTTATATGTCTCCGAAAGAGAATCAAGTGTGTGTACAGTGGCATAAATGCAGCAGTGATAGGATTGGTGAGGTTCGGTGAGCAAATCCAGGCCCTTTGAAGTCATATTGCATGGTACCCATTCCATGGGTCTCAACTCTCCAGGTTTAAGGGATTCTTCCTTCAGCTAAAACATGCATGTGGAACCCAGAGTATGATCCACCGTGTGATCGGGAAACGTGTTCAAATGTGTCTCAGTTTTCGTCCCCTGGTACTCGGGTGCAACATTCCAGACGCTTTATTAACACTCTCCCCACTTGGAGAGTCAGTGCCTTTAACCTCCTCTTTGGCCCAGTTTGCAATTTCTGTGGAAAATGAACAGGAATAGGGAGAACCAATGAGAGACTAGGTGGAGGTGTCCGGACGGGGAAATTTAACTCTCATTTCCCACCAGGAAGAGGAAATAACCAAAGGCTCAGCGTGCCATGCCAGAACCACACTAGGGCCAGAAGCAATCCTGCGGTGTTGCGGCCAGCTCACAAGAAAGCGAGTTAAAGAAAGGAGCTCAGGGGCACTGTAATTCACAAACCCGCAGAGTTATAAATGACAGCTATCTTCCAAAAATATATTGAAGTAAGGCAGCCAAGAGGAGTTGAAAGCCTGGCAGAATTACCGGAAACCGATTTCAGGAGGTAGACTGGAATTGCATGTAAAGCATAGGAAAAGAGGCAGAACGTCCACAATGATGCACTTGGCCAAAAAGGGCGTATGCGTTCTTTCCTGAATATATTCAGGAATATATTCAGGAAAAAACGCATACGCCCTTTTTGGCCAACCAAGGAAGCATGCAAAGGAAATCTGCACTACAATGAAGTCTCACTGCCCCCCGATCAAAAGGGCCATCTGAAAAAAGTGTAAAATCCAGAAAGGCAGGACAGTCCATGGAGAACTGGGAGCCTTGTTATGCTGATGGGCGGGATGTAAATTGCCAGCAGCCACTCTGGAGAAGTGTATGGTGTTTCCTGAAACATCCAAAAAACAAAGCAACAGAGCCTAGGGCACTTCCACTTGTGGTCCTATAGCTTAGGGAAATTAAAATCAAAAAGACACAGCCACCCCAAAGTTTGGGACGGCTCTGTTTACAATAACCTCGTTTACCGTACAAGTTCAATATCACAGAAAGCGAAAAATGGATAAAGAAGTTGTGGTACTTACGTACAATGCAATATCACTCAGCAATGAAATCTATGTCATCAGGCCCGTAGCAGCATAATGAGTGGATTCAGGTACGATGATTCTAAGTGAAATAAGTCACACAGAAAAAGAAACATCATAAGATATCACTACTACACGGAATGTAAACTTGGCTACACAAGAACTGAATTACAAAACAGAACAGGGTATCAAATGTAGAAAACCAACTTATGCTTGCTTAAGGGGAAAGGTGAGTTGGGGTGCTTCATAAAACCAGAGATTGAAATTAGCACAGATACCGTTCCATAAGCCAAATATGTAATAGACAAGAGCTACTCCTTGCTCAACGAAGTGGACTCAACACCCCATATTAAACGCCTAAGAATATACCTGACTAGTAAGAATCTTAAAACCTATGGATTTATATGTCTCCGAAAGAGAATCAAGCGTGTGTACAGCGGCATAAACGCAGCAGTGATAGGACGGGTGAGGTTCGGTGAGCAAATGCAGACCCTTTGAAGTCATATTGCATGGTACCCATTCCATGGGTCTCAACTCTCCATGTTTAAGGGATTCTTCCTTCAGCTAAAACATGCATGTGGAACCCAGAGTATGATCCACCATGTGATCGGGAAACGTGTTCAAATGTCTCTCAGTTTTCATCCCCTGGTACTCGGGTGCAACATTCTAGACGCTTTACTAACACTCTCCCCACTTGGAGAGTCAGTGCCTTTAACCTCCTGTTTGGCCCAGTTTGCAATTTCTGTGGAAAATGAACAGGAATAGGGAGAACCAATGAGAGACTAGGTGGAGGTGTCCGGACGGGCAAATTTAACTCTCATTTCCCACCAGGAAGAGGAATTAACCAAAGGCTCAGCGTGCCATGCCTGAACCACACTAGGGCCAGAAAGAATCCTGCAGTGTTGCGGCAGCTCATAAGAAAGCGAGTTGAAGAAAGGAGCTCAGGGGCACTGTAATTCACAAACCTGCAGAGTTATAAATGACAGCTATCTTCCAAAAATATATTGAAGTAAGGCTGCCAAGAGGAGTTGAAAGCGGGGCAGAATTGCAGGAAACCGATTTCAGGAGGTAGACTGGAATTGTATGTAAAGCATAGGAAAAGAGGCAGAACGTCCACAATGATGCACTTGGCCAAAAAGGGCGTATGCGTTTTTTCCTGAATATATTCAGGAAAAAACGCATACGCCCTTTTTGGCCAACCAAGCAAGCTTGCAAAGGAAATCTGCACTACAATGAAGTCTCACTGCCCCCCGGTCAAAAGGGCCATCCGAAAAAAGTGTAAAATCCAGAAAGGCAGGACAGGCCAAGGAGAACTAGGAGCCTTCTTATGCTGATGGACGGGATGTAAATTGCCAGCAGCCACTCTGGAGAAGTGTATGGTGTTTCCTGAAACATCCAAAAAATAAAGCAACAGAGTCTAGGGCACTTCCACTTATGGTCCTATAGCTTAGGGAAATTAAAATCAAAAAGACACAGCCACCCCAAAGTTTGGGACGGCTCTGTTTACAAGAACCTCGTTTACAGTACAAGTTCAATATCACAGAAAGCGAAAAATGGATAAAGAAGTTGTGGTACTTACGTACAATGCAATATCACTCAGCAATGAAATCTATGTCATCAGGCCCATAGCAGCATAATGAGTGGATTCAGGTACGATGATTCTAGGTGAAATAAGTCACACAGAAAAAGAAACATCATAAGATATCACTACTACACGGAATGTAAACTTGGCTACACAAGAACTGAATTACAAAACAGAAAAGGGTTTCAAATGTAGAAAACATCTTATGCTTGCTTAAGGGGAAAGGTGAGTTGGGGTGCTGCATAAAACCAGAGATTGAAAGTAGCACAGATACCGTTCCATAAGTCAAATATGTAATAGACAAGAGCTACTCCTTGCTCAACGAAGTGGACTCAACACCCCATATTAAACGCCTAAGAATATACCTGACTAGTAAGAGTCTACCTGACTAGCAAGAATCTTAAAACCTATGGATTTATATGTCTCCGAAAGAGAATCAAGCAGGTGTACAGCGGAATAAACGCAGCAGTGATAGGATTGCTGAGGTTCGGTGAGCAAATGCAGACCCTTTGAAGTCATATTGCATGGTACCCATTCCATGGGTCTCAACTCTCCATGTTTAAGGGATTCTTCCTTCAGCTAAAACATGCATGTGGAACCCAGAGTATGATCCACCGTGTGATCGGGAAACGTGTTCAAATGTGTCTCAGTTTCGTCCCCTGGTACTCGGGTGCAACATTCCAGACGCTTTACTAACACTCTCCCCACTTGGAGAGTCAGTGCCTTTAACCTCCTGTTTGGCCCAGTTTGCAATTTCTGTGGAAAATGAACAGGAATAGGGAGAACCAATGAGAGACTAGGTGGAGGTGTCTGAACGGGCAAATTTAACTCTCATTTCCCACCAGGAAGAGGAATTAACCAAAGGCTCAGCATGCCGTGCCGGAACTAAACTAGGGCCTGAAGCAATCCTGCGGTGTTGCGGCCAGCTCACAAGAAAGCGAGTTGAAGAAAGGAGCTCAGGGGCACTGTAATTCACAAACCTGCAGAGTTATAAATGACAGCTATCTTCCAAAAATATATTGAAGTAAGGCAGCCAAAAGGAGTTGAAAGCGGGGTAGAATTGCAGGAAACCGATTTCAGGAGGTAGACTGGAATTGCATGTAAAGCAAAGGAAAAGAGGCAGAACGTCCACAATGATGCACTTGGCCAAAAAGGGCGTATGCGTTTTTTCCTGAATATATTCAGGAAAAAACGCATACGCCCTTTTTGGCCAACCAAGCAAGATTGCAAAGGAAATCTGCACTACAATGAAGTCTCACTGCCCCCGAGGTCAAAAGGGCCATCTGAAAAAAGTGTAAAATCCAGAAAGCCAGGACAGGCCATGGAGAACTGGGAGCCTTGTTATGCTGATGGGCGGGATGTAAATTGCCAGCAGCCACTCTGGAGAAGTGTATGGTGTTTCCTGAAACATCCAAAAAACAAAGCAACAGAGCCTAGGGCACTTCCACTTATGGTCCTATAGCTTAGGGAAATTAAAATCAAAAAGACACAGCCACCCCAAAGTTTGGGACGGCTCTGTTTACAAGAACCTCGTTTACGGTACAAGTTCAATATCACAGAAAGCGAAAAATGGATAAAGAAGTTGTGGTACTTACGTACAATGCAATATCACTCAGCAATGAAATCTATGTCATCAGGCCCATAGCAGCATAATGAGTGGATTCAGGTACGATGATTCTAAGTGAAATAAGTCACACAGAAAAAGAAACATCATAAGATATCACTAATACACGGAATGTAAACTTGGCTACACAGGAACTGAATTACAAAACAGAACAGGGTGTCAAATGTAGAAAACCAACTTATGCTTGCTTAAGGGGAAAGGTGAGTTGGGGTGCTGCATAAAACCAGAGATTGAAATTAGCACAGATACCATTCCATAAGCCAAATATGTAATAGACAAGAGCTACTCCTTGCTCAACGAAGTGGACTCAACACCCCATATTAAACGCCTAAGAATATACCTGACTAGTAAGAATCTTAAAACCTATGGATTTATATGTCTCCGTAAGAGAATCAAGCGTGTGTACAGCGGCATAAATGCAGCAGTGATAGGATTGGTGAGGTTTGGTGAGCAAATGCAGACCCTTTGAAGTCATACTGCATGGTACCCATTCCATGGGTCTCAACTCTCCATGTTTAAGGGATTCTTCCTTCAGCTAAAACATGCATGTGGAACCCAGAGTATGATCCACCGTGTGATCGGAAAACGTGTTCAAATGTGTCTCAGTTTTCGTCCCCTGGTACTCGGGTGCAACATTCCAGACGCTTTACTAACACTCTCCCCACTTGGAGAGTCAGTGCCTTTAACCTCCTGTTTGGCCCAGTTTGCAATTTCTGTGGAAAATGAACAGGAATATGGAGAACCAATGAGAGACTAGGTGGAGGTGTCTGGACGGGCAAATTTAACTCTCATTTCTCACCAGGAAGAGGAATTAACCAAAGGCTCAGCATGCCGTGCTGGAAACAAACTAGGGCCTGAAGCAATCCTGCGGTGTTGCGGCCAGCTCACAAGAAAGCGAGTTGAAGAAAGGAGCTCAGGGGCACTGTCATTCACAAACCTGCAGAGTTATAAATGACAGCTATCTTCCAAAAATATATTGAAGTAAGGCAGCCAAGAGGAGTTGAAAAGGGAGCAGAATTGCAGGAAACCGATTTCAGGAAGTAGACTGGAATTGCATGTAAAGCATAGGAAAAGAGGCAGAATGTCCACAATGATGCACTTGGCCAAAAAGGGCGTATGCGTTTTTTCCTGAATATATTCAGGAAAAAACGCGTACGCCCTTTTTGGACAACCAAGCAAGCTTGCAAAGGAAATCTGCACTACAATGAAGACTCACTGCCCCCCGGTCAAAAGGGCCATCTGAAAAAAGTGTAAAATCCAGAAAGGCAGGACAGGCCATGGAGAACTGGGAGCCTTGTTATGCTGATTGGCGGGATGTAAATTGCCAGCAGCCACTCTGGAGAAGTGTATGGTGTTTCCTGAAACATCGAAAAAACAAAGCAACAGAGCCTAGGGCACTTCCATTTATGGTCCTATAGATTAGGGAAATTAAAATCAAAAGACACAGCCACCCCAAAGTTTGGGACGGCTCTGTTTACAAGAACCTCGTTTACAGTACAAGTTCAATATCACAGAAAGCGAAAAATGGATAAAGAAATTGTGGTACTTACGTACAATGCAATATCACTCAGCAATGAAATCTATGTCATCAGGCCCGTAGCAGCATAATGAGTGGATTCAGGTACGATGATTCTAAGTGAAATAAGTCACACAGAAAAAGAAACATCATAAGATATCACTAATACACGGAATGTAAACTTGGCTACACAGGAACTGAATTACAAAACAGAACAGGGTGTCAAGTGTAGAAAACCAACTTATGCTTGCTTAAGGGGAAAGGTGAGTTGGGGTGCTGCATAAAACCAGAGATTGAAATTAGCACAGATACCGTTCCATAAGCCAAATATGTAATAGACAAGAGCTACTCCTTGCTCAACGAAGTGGACTCAACACCCCATATTAAACGCCTAAGAATATACCTGACTAGTAAGAATCTTAAAACCTATGGATTTATATGTCTCCGAAAGAGAATCAAGCGTGTGTACAGCGGCATAAACGCAGCAGTGATAGGACTGGTGAGGTTCGGTGAGCAAATGCAGACCCTTTGAAGTCATATTGCATGGTACCCATTCCATGGGTCTCAACTCTCCATGTTTAAGGGATTCTTCCTTCAGCTAAAACATGCATGTGGAACCCAGAGTATGATCCACCGTGTGATCGGAAAACGTGTTCAAATGTGTCTCAGTTTTCGTCCCCTGGTACTCGGGTGCAACATTTCAGACGCTTTACTAACACTCTCCCCACTTGGAGAGTCAGTGCCTTTAACCTCCTGTTTGGCCCAGTTTGCAATTTCTGTGGAAAATGAACAGGAATAGGGAGAACCAATGAGAGACTAGGTGGAGGTGTCTGGACGGGCAAATTTAACTCTCATTTCTCACCAGGAAGAGGAATTAACCAAAGGCTCAGCATGCCGTGCTGGAAACAAACTAGGGCCTGAAGCAATCCTGCGGTGTTGCGGCCAGCTCACAAGAAAGCGAGTTGAAGAAAGGAGCTCAGGGGCACTGTAATTCACAAACCTGCAGAGTTATAAATGACAGCTATCTTCCAAAAATATATTGAAGTAAGGCAGCCAAGAGGAGTTGAAAGCGGGGCAGAATTGCAGGAAACCGATTTCAGGAAGTAGACTGGAATTGCATGTAAAGCATAGGAAAAGAGGCAGAATGTCCACAATGATGCACTTGGCCAAAAAGGGCGTATGCGTTTTTTCCTGAATATATTCAGGAAAAAACGCATACGCACTTTTTGGACAACCAAGCAAGCTTGCAAAGGAAATCTGCACTACAATGAACTCTCACTGCCCCCTGGTCAAAAGGGCCATCTGAAAAAAGTGTAAAATCCAGAAAGGCAGGACAGGCCATGGAGAACTGGGAGCCTTGTTATGCTGATGGGCGGGATGTAAATTGCCAGCAGCCACTCTGGAGAAGTGTATGGTGTTTCCTGAAACATCGAAAAAACAAAGCAACAGAGCCTAGGGCACTTCCACTTATGGTCCTATAGATTAGGGAAATTAAAATCAAAAAGACACAGCCACCCCAAAGTTTGGGCCGGCTCTGTTTACAAGAACCTCGTTTACGGTACAAGTTCAATATCACAGAAAGCGAAAAATGGATAAAGAAATTGTGGTACTTACGTACAATGCAATATCACTCAGCAATGAAATCTATGTTATCAGGCCCGTAGCAGCATAATGAGTGGATTCAGGTACGATGATTCTAAGTGAAATAAGTCACACAGAAAAAGAAACATCATAAGATATCACTAATACACGGAATGTAAACTTGGCTACACAGGAACTGAATTACAAAACAGAACAGGGTGTCAAATGTAGAAAACCAACTTATGCTTGCTTAAGGGGAAAGGTGAGTTGGGGTGCTGCATAAAACCAGAGATTGAAATTAGCACAGATACCGTTCCATAAGCCAAATATGTAATAGACAAGAGCTACTCCTTGCTCAACGAAGTGGACTCAACACCCCATATTAAACGCCTAAGAATATACCTGACTAGTAAGAATCTTAAAACCTATGGATTTATATGTCTCCGAAAGGGAATCAAGCGTGTGTACAGCGGCATAAACGCAGCAGTGATAGGACTGGTGAGGTTCGGTGAGCAAATGCAGACCCTTTGAAGTCATATTGCATGGTACCCATTCCATGGGTCTCAACTCTCCATGTTTAAGGGATTCTTCCTTCAGCTAAAACATGCATGTGGAACCCAGAGTATGATCCACCGTGTGATCGGGAAACGTGTTCAAATGTGTCTCAGTTTTCGTCCCCTGGTACTCGGGTGCAACATTCCAGACACTTTACTAACACTCTCCCCACTTGGAGAGTCGGTGCCTTTAACCTCCTGTTTGGCCCAGTTTGCAATTTCTGTGGAAAATGAACAGGAATAGGGAGAACCAATGAGAGACTAGGTGGAGGTGTCTGGACGGGCAAATTTAACTCTCATTTCCCACCAGGAAGAGGAATTAACCAAAGGCTCAACATGCCATGCCGGAACCAAACTAGGGCCTGAAGCAATACTGTGGTGTTGCGGCCAGCTCACAAGAAAGCGAGTTGAAGAAAGGAGCTCAGGGGCACTGTAATTCACAAACCTGCAGAGTTATAAATGACAGTTATCTTCCAAAAATATATTGAAGTAAGGCTGCCAAGAGGAGTTGAACGTGGGGCAGAATTGCAGGAAACCGATTTCAGGAGGTAGACTGGAATTGCATGTAAAGCATAGGAAAAGAGGCAGAACGTTCACAATGATGCCCTTGGCCAAAAAGGGCATATGTGTTTTTTCCTGAATATATTCAGGAAAAAACGCATACGCACTTTTTGGCCAACCAAGCAAGCTTGCAAAGGAAATCTGCACTACAATGAAGTCTCAGTGCCCCTTGGTCAAAAGGGTCATCTGAAAAAAGTGTAAAATCCAGAAAGGCAGGACAGGCCATGGAGAACTGGGAGCCTTGTTATGCTGATGGGCGGGATGTAAATTGCCAGCAGCCACTCTGGAGAAGTGTATGGTGTTTCCTGAAACATCCAAAAGACAAAGCAACAGAGCCTAGGGCACTTCCACTTATGGTCCTATAGCTTAGGGAAATTAAAATAAAAAAGACACAGCCACCCCAAAGTTTGGGACGGCTTTGTTTACAAGAACCTCGTTAACGGTACAAGTTCAATATCACAGAAAGCGAAAAATGGATAAAGAAGTTGTGGTACTTACGTACAATGCAATATCACTCAGCAATGAAATCTATGTCATCAGGCCCGTAGCAATATAATGAGTGGATTCAGGTACGATGATTCTAAGTGAAATATAAGTCACACAGAAAAAGAAACATCATAAGATATCACTACTACACGGAATGTAAACTTGGCTACACAAGAACTGAATTACAAAACAGAACAGGGTGTCAAATGTAGAAAACCAACTAATGCTTGCTTAAGGGAAGGGTGAGTTGGGGTGCTGCATAAAACCAGAGATTGAAATTAGCACAGATACCGTTCCATAAGCCAAATATGTAATAGACAAGAGCTACTCCTTGCTCAACGAAGTGGACTCAACACCCCATATTAAACCCCTAAGAATATACCTGACTAGTAAGAATCTACCTGACTAGTCAGAATCTTAAAACCTATGGATTTATATGTCTCCGAAAGAGAATCAAGTGTGTGTACAGTGGCATAAATGCAGCAGTGATAGGATTGGTGAGGTTCGGTGAGCAAATCCAGGCCCTTTGAAGTCATATTGCATGGTACCCATTCCATGGGTCTCAACTCTCCAGGTTTAAGGGATTCTTCCTTCAGCTAAAACATGCATGTGGAACCCAGAGTATGATCCACCGTGTGATCGGGAAACGTGTTCAAATGTGTCTCAGTTTTCGTCCCCTGGTACTCGGGTGCAACATTCCAGACGCTTTATTAACACTCTCCCCACTTGGAGAGTCAGTGCCTTTAACCTCCTGTTTGGCCCAGTTTGCAATTTCTGTGGAAAATGAACAGGAATAGGGAGAACCAATGAGAGACTAGGTGGAGGTGTCCGGACGGGGAAATTTAACTCTCATTTCCCACCAGGAAGAGGAAATAACCAAAGGCTCAGCGTGCCATGCCAGAACCACACTAGGGCCAGAAGCAATCCTGCGGTGTTGCGGCCAGCTCACAAGAAAGCGAGTTAAAGAAAGGAGCTCAGGGGCACTGTAATTCACAAACCCGCAGAGTTATAAATGACAGCTATCTTCCAAAAATATATTGAAGTAAGGCAGCCAAGAGGAGTTGAAAGCCTGGCAGAATTACCGGAAACCGATTTCAGGAGGTAGACTGGAATTGCATGTAAAGCATAGGAAAAGAGGCAGAACGTCCACAATGATGCACTTGGCCAAAAAGGGCGTATGCGTTCTTTCCTGAATATATTCAGGAATATATTCAGGAAAAAACGCATACGCCCTTTTTGGCCAACCAAGGAAGCATGCAAAGGAAATCTGCACTACAATGAAGTCTCACTGCCCCCCGGTCAAAAGGGCCATCTGAAAAAAGTGTAAAATCCAGAAAGGCAGGACAGTCCATGGAGAACTGGGAGCCTTGTTATGCTGATGGGCGGGATGTAAATTGCCAGCAGCCACTCTGGAGAAGTGTATGGTGTTTCCTGAAACATCCAAAAAACAAAGCAACAGAGCCTAGGGCACTTCCACTTATGGTCCTATAGCTTAGGGAAATTAAAATCAAAAAGACACAGCCACCCCAAAGTTTGGGACGGCTCTGTTTACAATAACCTCGTTTACCGTACAAGTTCAATATCACAGAAAGCGAAAAATGGATAAAGAAGTTGTGGTACTTACGTACAATGCAATATCACTCAGCAATGAAATCTATGTCATCAGGCCCGTAGCAGCATAATGAGTGGATTCAGGTACGATGATTCTAAGTGAAATAAGTCACACAGAAAAAGAAACATCATAAGATATCACTACTACACGGAATGTAAACTTGGCTACACAAGAACTGAATTACAAAACAGAACAGGGTATCAAATGTAGAAAACCAACTTATGCTTGCTTAAGGGGAAAGGTGAGTTGGGGTGCTTCATAAAACCAGAGATTGAAATTAGCACAGATACCGTTCCATAAGCCAAATATGTAATAGACAAGAGCTACTCCTTGCTCAACGAAGTGGACTCAACACCCCATATGAAACGCCTAAGAATATACCTGACTAGTAAGAATCTTAAAACCTATGGATTTATATGTCTCCGAAAGAGAATCAAGCGTGTGTACAGCGGCATAAACACAGCAGTGATAGGACGGGTGAGGTTCGGTGAGCAAATGCAGACCCTTTGAAGTCATATTGCATGGTACCCATTCCATGGGTCTCAACTCTCCATGTTTAAGGGATTCTTCCTTCAGCTAAAACATGCATGTGGAACCCAGAGTATGATCCACCATGTGATCGGGAAACGTGTTCAAATGTCTCTCAGTTTTCATCCCCTGGTACTCGGGTGCAACATTCTAGACGCTTTACTAACACTCTCCCCACTTGGAGAGTCAGTGCCTTTAACCTCCTGTTTGGCCCAGTTTGCAATTTCTGTGGAAAATGAACAGGAATAGGGAGAACCAATGAGAGACTAGGTGGAGGTGTCCGGACGGGCAAATTTAACTCTCATTTCCCACCAGGAAGAGGAATTAACCAAAGGCTCAGCGTGCCATGCCAGAACCACACTAGGGCCAGAAAGAATCCTGCAGTGTTGCGGCAGCTCATAAGAAAGCGAGTTGAAGAAAGGAGCTCAGGGGCACTGTAATTCACAAACCTGCAGAGTTATAAATGACAGCTATCTTCCAAAAATATATTGAAGTAAGGCTGCCAAGAGGAGTTGAAAGCGGGGCAGAATTGCAGGAAACCGATTTCAGGAGGTAGACTGGAATTGTATGTAAAGCATAGGAAAAGAGGCAGAACGTCCACAATGATGCACTTGGCCAAAAAGGGCGTATGCGTTTTTTCCTGAATATATTTGGGAAAAAACGCATACGCCCTTTTTGGCCAACGAAGCAAGCTTGCAAAGGAAATCTGCACTACAATGAAGTCTCACTGCCCCCCGGTCAAAAGGGCCATCCGAAAAAAGTGTAAAATCCAGAAAGGCAGGACAGGCCAAGGAGAACTAGGAGCCTTCTTATGCTGATGGACGGGATGTAAATTGCCAGCAGCCACTCTGGAGAAGTGTATGGTGTTTCCTGAAACATCCAAAAAATAAAGCAACAGAGTCTAGGGCACTTACACTTATGGTCCTATAGCTTAGGGAAATTAAAATCAAAAAGACACAGCCACCCCAATGTTTGGGACGGCTGTGTTTACAAGAACCTCGTTTACAGTACAAGTTCAATATCACAGAAAGCGAAAAATGGATAAAGAAGTTGTGGTACTTACGTACAATGCAATATCACTCAGCAATGAAATCTATGTCATCAGGCCCGTAGCAGCATAATGACTGGATTCAGGTACGATGATTCTAAGTGAAATAAGTCACACAGAAAAAGAAACATCATAAGATATCACTACTACACGGAATGTAAACTTGGCTACACAAGTACTGAATTACAAAACAGAACAGGGTGTCAAATGTAGAAAACCAACTTATGCTTGCTTAAGGGGAAAGGTGAGTTGGGGTGCTGCATAAAACCAGAGATTGAAAGTAGCACAGATACCGTTCCATAAGCCAAATATGTAATAGACAAGAGCTACTCCTTGCTCAACGAAGTGGACTCAACACCCCATATTAAACGCCTAAGAATATACCTGACTAGTAAGAGTCTACCTGACTAGTAAGAATCTTAAAACCTATGGATTTATATGTCTCCGAAAGAGAATCAAGCATGTGTACAGCGGCATAAACGCAGCAGTGATAGGATTGGTGAGGTTCGGTGAGCAAATGCAGACCCTTTGAAGTCATACTGCATGGTACCCATTCCATGGGTCTCAACTCTCCAGGTTTAAGGGATTCTTCCTTCAGCTAAAACATGCATGTGGAACCCAGAGTATGATCCACCGTGTGATCGGGAAACGTGTTCAAATGTGTCTCAGTTTTCATCCCCTGGTACTCGGGTGCAACATTCCAGACGCTTTACTAACACTCTCCCCACTTGGAGAGTCAGTGCCTTTAACCTCCTGTTTGGCCCAGTTTGCAATTTCTGTGGAACATGAACAGGAATAGGGAGAACCAATGAGAGACTAGGTGGAGGTGTCTGGACGGGCAAATTTAACTCTCATTTCCCACCAGGAAGAGGAATTAACCAAAGGCTCAGCGTGCCATGCGGAACCACACTAGGGCCCGAAGCAATCATGCGGTGTTGCGGCCAGCTCACAAGAAAGCGAGTTGAAGAAAGGAGCTCAGGGGCACTGTAATTCACAAACCTGCAGTTATAAATGACAGCTATCGTCCAAAATATATTGAAGGAAGGCTTCCAAGAGGACTTGAAAGCGGGGCAGAATTGCAGGAAACCGATTTCAGGAGGTAGACTGGAATTGCATGTAAAGCATAGGAAAAGGGGCAGAACGTCCACAATGATGGACTTGGCCAAAAAGGGCGTATGTGTTTTTTCCTGAATATATACAGGAAAAAACGCATACGCCCTTTTTGGCCAACCAAGCAAGCTTGCAAAGGAAATCTGCACTACAATGAAGGATCACTGCCCCCCGGTCAAAAGGGCTATCTGAAAAACGTGTAAAATCCAGAAAGGCAGGACAGGCCATGGAGAACTGGGAGCCTTGTTATGCTGATGGGCGGCATGTAAATTGCCAGCAGCCACTCTGGAGTAGTGTATGGTGTTTCCAGAAACATCCAAAAAACAAAGCAACAGAGCCTAGGGCATTTCCACATATGGTCCTATAGCTTAGGGAAATTAAAACCAAAAAGACACAGCCACCCCAAAGTTTGGGCCGGCTCTGTTTACAAGAACCTCGTTTACGGTACAAGTTGAATATCACAGAAAGCGAAAAATGGATAAAGAAGTTGTGGTACTTACATACAATGCAGTATCACACAGCAATGAAATCTATGTCACCAGGGCCGTAGCAGCATAATGAGTGGATTCAGGTAAGATGATTCTAAGTCACACTGATAAAGAAACATCATAAGGTATCACTAACACACGGAATGTAAACTTGGCTACACAGGAACTGAATTACAAAACAGAACAGGGTCTCAAATGTAGAAAACCAACTTATGCTTGCTTAAGGGGAATGGTGAGTTGGGGTGCTGCATGAAACCAGAGATTGAAATTGGCACAAATACCGTTCCATAAGCCAAATATGTAATAGACAAGAGCTACTCCTTGCTCAACGAAGTGGACTCAACACCCCATATTAAACGCCTAAGAATACACCTGACTAGTAAGAATCTTAAAACCTATGGATTTATATGTCTCTGAAAGAGAATCAAGCGTGTGTACAGCGGCATAAGCGCAGCAGTGATAGGATTGGTGAGGTTCGATGAGCAAATGCAGACCCTTTGAAGTCATATTGCATGGTACCCATTCCATGGGTCTCAACTCTCCAGGTTTAAGGGATTCTTCCTTCAGCTAAACATGCATGTGGAACACAGAGTATGATCCACCGTGTGATCGGGAAACGTGTTCAAATGTGTCTCAGTTTTCGTCCCCTGGTACTCGGGTGCAACATTCCAGACGCTTTACTAGCACTCTCCCCACTTGGAGAGTCGGTGCCTTTAACCTCCTGTTTGGCCCAGTTTGCAATTTCTGCGTAAGATGAACAGGAATAGGGAGAACCAATGAGAGACTAGGTGGAGGGGTCTGGACGGGCAAATTAAAATCTCATTTCCCACCAGGAAGAGGAATTAACCAAAGGCTCAGCGTGCCATGCCAGAAGCACACTAGGGCCTGAAGCAATCTTGCGGTGTTGCGGCCAGCTCACAAGAAAGCGAGTTGAAGAAAGGAACTCAGGGGCACTGTAATTCACAAACCTGCAGAGTTATAAATGACAGCTTTCGTCCAAAAATATATTGAAGGAAGGCTGCCAAGAGGACTTGAAAGCGGGGCAGAATTGCAGGAAACCGATTTCAGGAGGTAGACTGGAATTGCATGTAAAGCATAGGAAAAGAGGCAGAACGTCCACAATGATGCACTTGGCCAAAAAGGGCGTATGCGTTTTTTCCGGAATATATTCAGGAAAAAACGCATACGCCCTTTTTGGCCAACCAAGCAAGCTTGCAAAGGAAATCTGCACTACAATGAAGTCTCACTGCCCCCTGGTCAAAAGGGCCATCTGAAAAAAGTGTAAAATCCAGAAAGGCAGGACAGGCCCTGGAGAACTGGAAGACTTGTTATGTTGATGGGCGGGATGTAAATTGCCAGAAGCCACTCTGGAGAAGTGTATGGTGTTTCCTGAAACATCCAAAAAACAAAGCAACAGAGCCTAGGGCATTTCCACTTATGGTCCTATAGCTTAGGGAAATTAAAATCAAAAAGACACAGCCACCCCAAAGTTTGGGCCGGCTCTGTTTACAAGAACCTCATTTACGGTACAATTTGAATATCACAGAAAGCGAAAAATGGATAAAGAAGTTGTGGTAATTACGTACAATGCAATATCACTCAGCAATGAAATCTATGTCATCAGGCCCGTAGCAGCATAATGAGTGGATTCAGGTACGATGATTCTAAGTGAAATAAATCACACAGAAAAAGAAACATCATAAGATATCACTACTACACGGAATGTAAACTTGGCTACACAAGAACTGAATTACAAAACAGAACAGGATGTCAAATGTAGAAAACCAACTTATGCTTGCTTAAGGGGAAAGGTGAGCTGGGGTGCTGCATAAAACCAGAGATTGAAATTAGCACAGATACCGTTCCGTAAGCCAAATTAGTAATAGACAAGAATTACTCCTTGCTCAACGAAGTGAACTCAACACCCCATAATAAACGCCTAAGAATATACCTGACTAGTAAGAATCTTAAAACCTATGGATTTATATGTCTCCAAAAGAGAATCAATCGTGTGTACAGCGGCATAAACGCAGCAGTGATAGGATTGGTGAGGTTCGGTGAGCAAATGCAGACCCTTTGAAGTCATATTGCATGGTACCCATTCCATGGGTCTCAACTCTCCAGGTTTAAGGGATTCTTCCTTCAGCTAAACATGCATGTGGAACACAGAGTATGATCCACCGTGTGATCGGGAAACGTGTTCAAATGTGTCTCAGTTTTCGTCCCCTGGTACTCGGGTGCAACATTCCATACACTTTACTAACACTCTCCCCACTTGGAGAGTCAGTGCCTTTAACCTCCTGTTTGGCCCAGTTTGCAATTTCTGCGTAAGATGAACAGGAATAGGGAGAACCAATGAGAGACTAGGTGGAGGTGTCTGGACGGGCAAATTTAACTCTCATTTCCCACCAGGAAGAGGAATTATCCAAAGGCTCAGCATGCCGTGCCGGAACCAAACTAGGGTCTGAAGAAATCCTGCGGTGTTGCGGGCAGCTCACAAGAATGTGAGTTGAAGAAAGGAGCTCAGGGGCACTGTCATTCACAAACCTGCAGAGTTATAAATGACAGCTATCTTCCAAAAATATATTGAAGTAAGGCTGCCAAGAGGAGTTGAAAGCGGGGCAGAATTGCAGGAAACCGATTTCAGGAGGTAGACTGGAATTGCATGTAAAGCATAGGAAAAGAGGCAGAACGTCCACAATGATGCACTTGGCCAAAAAGGGCGTATGCGTTTTTTCTGGAATATATTCAGGAAAAAACGCATACGCCCTTTTTGGCCAACCAAGCAAGCTTGCAAAGGAAATCTGCACTACAATGAAGTCTCACTGCCCCCAGGTCAAAAGGGCTATCTGAAAAAAGTGTAAAATCCAGAAAGGCAGGACAGGCCATGGAGAACTGGGAGCCTTGTTATGCTGATGGGCGGGATGTAAATTGCCAACAGCCACTCTGGAGAAGTGTATGGTGTTTCCTGAAACATCTAAAAAACAAAGCAACAGAGCCTAGGGCACTTCCACTTATGGTCCTATAGCTTAGGGAAATTAAAATCAAAAAGACACAGCCACCCCAAAGTTTGGGCCGGCTCTGTTTACAAGAACCTCGTTTACGGTACAAGTTTAATATCACAGAAAGCAAAAAATGGAAAAAGAAGTTGTGGGAATTACGTACAATGCAATATCATTCAGCAATGAAATCTATGTCATCAGGCCCGTAGCAGCATAATGAGTGGATTCAGGTACGATGATTCTAAGTGAAATAAGTCACACAGAAATAGAAATATCATAAGGTATCACTAATACACGGAATGTAAACTTGGCTACACAAGAACTGAATTACAAAACAGAACAGGGTCTCAAAAGTAGAAACCCAACTTATGCTTGCTTAAGTGGAAAGGTGAGTTGGGGTGGTGCATAAAACCAGAGATTGAAATTAGCACAGATACCGTTCCATAAGCCAAATATGTAATAGACAAGAGCTACTCCTTGCTCAACGAAGTCGAATCAACACCCCATATTAATCGCCTAAGAATATACCTGACTAGTACGAAACTTAAAACCTATGGATATATATGTCTCCGAAAGAGAATCAAGCGTGTGTACAGCGGCATAAGCGCAGCAGTGATAGGATTGGTGAGGTTCGATGAGCAAATGCAGACCCTTTGAAGTCATATTGCATGGTACCCATTCCATGGGTCTCAACTCTCCAGGTTTAAGGGATTCTTCCTTCAGCTAAAACGTGCATGTGGAACCCAGAGTATGATCCACCATGTGATCGGGAAACGTGTTCAAATGTGCCTCAGTTTTCGTTCCCTGGTACTCGGGTGCAACATTCCAGACGCTTTACTAACACTTTCCCCACTTGGAGAGTCAGTGCCTTTAACCTCCTGTTTGGCCCAGTTTGCAATTTCTGCGGAAGATGAACAGGAAGAGGGAGAACCAATGAGAGACTAGCTGGAGCTGTCAGGACGGGCAAATTTAACTCTCATTTCCCACCAGGAAGAGGAATTAACCAAAGGCTCAGCATGCGATGCCGGAACCAAACTAGGGCCTGAAGCAATCCTGCGGTGTTGCGGCCAGCTCACAAGAAAGGGAGTTGAAGAAAGGAGCTCAGGGTCACTGTCATTCACAATCCTGCAGAGTTATAAATGACAGCTTTCGTCCAAAAATATATTGAAGTAAGGCTGCCAAGAGGAGTTGAAAGCGGTGCAGAATTGCAGGAAACCGATTTCAGGAGGTAGACTGGAATTGTATGTAAAGCATAGGAAAAGAGGCAGAACGTCCACAATGATGCACTTGGCCAAAAAGGGCGTATGCGTTTTTTCCTGAATATATTTGGGAAAAAACGCATACGCCCTTTTTGGCCAACCAAGCAAGCTTGCAAAGGAAATCTGCACTACAATGAAGTCTCACTGCCCCCCGGTCAAAAGGGCCATCCGAAAAAAGTGTAAAATCCAGAAAGGCAGGACAGGCCAAGGAGAACTAGGAGCCTTCTTATGCTGATGGACGGGATGTAAATTGCCAGCAGCCACTCTGGAGAAGTGTATGGTGTTTCCTGAAACATCCAAAAAATAAAGCAACAGAGTCTAGGGCACTTACACTTATGGTCCTATAGCTTAGGGAAATTAAAATCAAAAAGACACAGCCACCCCAATGTTTGGGACGGCTGTGTTTACAAGAACCTCGTTTACAGTACAAGTTCAATATCACAGAAAGCGAAAAATGGATAAAGAAGTTGTGGTACTTACGTACAATGCAATATCACTCAGCAATGAAATCTATGTCATCAGGCCCGTAGCAGCATAATGGCTGGATTCAGGTACGATGATTCTAAGTGAAATAAGTCACACAGAAAAAGAAACATCATAAGATATCACTACTACACGGAATGTAAACTTGGCTACACAAGTACTGAATTACAAAACAGAACAGGGTGTCAAATGTAGAAAACCAACTTATGCTTGCTTAAGGGGAAAGGTGAGTTGGGGTGCTGCATAAAACCAGAGATTGAAAGTAGCACAGATACCGTTCCATAAGCCAAATATGTAATAGACAAGAGCTACTCCTTGCTCAACGAAGTGGACTCAACACCCCATATTAAACGCCTAAGAATATACCTGACTAGTAAGAGTCTACCTGACTAGTAAGAATCTTAAAACCTATGGATTTATATGTCTCTGAAAGAGAATCAAGCGTGTGTACAGCGGCATAAGCGCAGCAGTGATAGGATTGGTGAGGTTCGATGAGCAAATGCAGACCCTTTGAAGTCATATTGCATGGTACCCATTCCATGGGTCTCAACTCTCCAGGTTTAAGGGATTCTTCCTTCAGCTAAACATGCATGTGGAACACAGAGTATGATCCACCGTGTGATCGGGAAACGTGTTCAAATGTGTCTCAGTTTTCGTCCCCTGGTACTCGGGTGCAACATTCCAGACGCTTTACTAGCACTCTCCCCACTTGGAGAGTCGGTGCCTTTAACCTCCTGTTTGGCCCAGTTTGCAATTTCTGCGTAAGATGAACAGGAATAGGGAGAACCAATGAGAGACTAGGTGGAGGGGTCTGGACGGGCAAATTAAAATCTCATTTCCCACCAGGAAGAGGAATTAACCAAAGGCTCAGCGTGCCATGCCAGAAGCACACTAGGGCCTGAAGCAATCTTGCGGTGTTGCGGCCAGCTCACAAGAAAGCGAGTTGAAGTAAGGAACTCAGGGGCACTGTAATTCACAAACCTGCAGAGTTATAAATGACAGCTTTCGTCCAAAAATATATTGAAGGAAGGCTGCCAAGAGGACTTGAAAGCGGGGCAGAATTGCAGGAAACCGATTTCAGGAGGTAGACTGGAATTGCATGTAAAGCATAGGAAAAGAGGCAGAACGTCCACAATGATGCACTTGGCCAAAAAGGGCGTATGCGTTTTTTCCGGAATATATTCAGGAAAAAACGCATACGCCCTTTTTGGCCAACCAAGCAAGCTTGCAAAGGAAATCTGCACTACAATGAAGTCTCACTGCCCCCTGGTCAAAAGGGCCATCTGAAAAAAGTGTAAAATCCAGAAAGGCAGGACAGGCCCTGGAGAACTGGAAGACTTGTTATGTTGATGGGCGGGATGTAAATTGCCAGAAGCCACTCTGGAGAAGTGTATGGTGTTTCCTGAAACATCCAAAAAACAAAGCAACAGAGCCTAGGGCATTTCCACTTATGGTCCTATAGCTTAGGGAAATTAAAATCAAAAAGACACAGCCACCCCAAAGTTTGGGCCGGCTCTGTTTACAAGAACCTCATTTACGGTACAATTTGAATATCACAGAAAGCGAAAAATGGATAAAGAAGTTGTGGTAATTACGTACAATGCAATATCACTCAGCAATGAAATCTATGTCATCAGGCCTGTAGCAGCATAATGAGTGGATTCAGGTACGATGATTCTAAGTGAAATAAATCACACAGAAAAAGAAACATCATAAGATATCACTACTACACGGAATGTAAACTTGGCTACACAAGAACTGAATTACAAAACAGAACAGGATGTCAAATGTAGAAAACCAACTTATGCTTGCTTAAGGGGAAAGGTGAGCTGGGGTGCTGCATAAAACCAGAGATTGAAATTAGCACAGATACCGTTCTGTAAGCCAAATTAGTAATAGACAAGAATTACTCCTTGCTCAACGAAGTGAACTCAACACCCCATAATAAACGCCTAAGAATATACCTGACTAGTAAGAATCTTAAAACCTATGGATTTATATGTCTCCAAAAGAGAATCAATCGTGTGTACAGCGGCATAAACGCAGCAGTGATAGGATTGGTGAGGTTCGGTGAGCAAATGCAGACCCTTTGAAGTCATATTGCATGGTACCCATTCCATGGGTCTCAACTCTCCAGGTTTAAGGGATTCTTCCTTCAGCTAAACATGCATGTGGAACACAGAGTATGATCCACCGTGTGATCGGGAAACGTGTTCAAATGTGTCTCAGTTTTCGTCCCCTGGTACTCGGGTGCAACATTCCATACACTTTACTAACACTCTCCCCACTTGGAGAGTCAGTGCCTTTAACCTCCTGTTTGGCCCAGTTTGCAATTTCTGCGTAAGATGAACAGGAATAGGGAGAACCAATGAGAGACTAGGTGGAGGTGTCTGGACGGGCAAATTTAACTCTCATTTCCCACCAGGAAGAGGAATTATCCAAAGGCTCAGCATGCCGTGCCGGAACCAAACTAGGGTCTGAAGAAATCCTGCGGTGTTGCGGGCAGCTCACAAGAATGTGAGTTGAAGAAAGGAGCTCAGGGGCACTGTCATTCACAAACCTGCAGAGTTATAAATGACAGCTATCTTCCAAAAATATACTGAAGTAAGGCTGCCAAGAGGAGTTGAAAGCGGGGCAGAATTGCAGGAAACCGATTTCAGGAGGTAGACTGGAATTGCATGTAAAGCATAGGAAAAGAGGCAGAACGTCCACAATGATGCACTTGGCCAAAAAGGGCGTATGCGTTTTTTCTGGAATATATTCAGGAAAAAACGCATACGCCCTTTTTGGCCAACCAAGCAAGCTTGCAAAGGAAATCTGCACTACAATGAAGTCTCACTGCCCCCAGGTCAAAAGGGCTATCTGAAAAAAGTGTAAAATCCAGAAAGGCAGGACAGGCCATGGAGAACTGGGAGCCTTGTTATGCTGATGGGCGGGATGTAAATTGCCAACAGCCACTCTGGAGAAGTGTATGGTGTTTCCTGAAACATCTAAAAAACAAAGCAACAGAGCCTAGGGCACTTCCACTTATGGTCCTATAGCTTAGGGAAATTAAAATCAAAAAGACACAGCCACCCCAAAGTTTGGGCCGGCTCTGTTTACAAGAACCTCGTTTACGGTACAAGTTTAATATCACAGAAAGCAAAAAATGGAAAAAGAAGTTGTGGGAATTACGTACAATGCAATATCATTCAGCAATGAAATCTATGTCATCAGGCCCGTAGCAGCATAATGAGTGGATTCAGGTACGATGATTCTAAGTGAAATAAGTCACACAGAAATAGAAATATCATAAGGTATCACTAATACACGGAATGTAAACTTGGCTACACAAGAACTGAATTACAAAACAGAACAGGGTCTCAAAAGTAGAAACCCAACTTATGCTTGCCTAAGTGGAAAGGTGAGTTGGGGTGGTGCATAAAACCAGAGATTGAAATTAGCACAGATACCGTTCCATAAGCCAAATATGTAATAGACAAGAGCTACTCCTTGCTCAACGAAGTCGAATCAACACCCCATATTAATCGCCTAAGAATATACCTGACTAGTACGAAACTTAAAACCTATGGATATATATGTCTCCGAAAGAGAATCAAGCGTGTGTACAGCGGCATAAGCGCAGCAGTGATAGGATTGGTGAGGTTCGATGAGCAAATGCAGACCCTTTGAAGTCATATTGCATGGTACCCATTCCATGGGTCTCAACTCTCCAGGTTTAAGGGATTCTTCCTTCAGCTAAAACGTGCATGTGGAACCCAGAGTATGATCCACCATGTGATCGGGAAACGTGTTCAAATGTGCCTCAGTTTTCGTTCCCTGGTACTCGGGTGCAACATTCCAGACGCTTTACTAACACTTTCCCCACTTGGAGAGTCAGTGCCTTTAACCTCCTGTTTGGCCCAGTTTGCAATTTCTGCGGAAGATGAACAGGAAGAGGGAGAACCAATGAGAGACTAGCTGGAGCTGTCAGGACGGGCAAATTTAACTCTCATTTCCCACCAGGAAGAGGAATTAACCAAAGGCTCAGCATGCGATGCCGGAACCAAACTAGGGCCTGAAGCAATCCTGCGGTGTTGCGGCCAGCTCACAAGAAAGGGAGTTGAAGAAAGGAGCTCACGGTCACTGTCATTCACAATCCTGCAGAGTTATAAATGACAGCTATCGTCCGAAAATATATTGAAGGAAGGCTGCCAAGAGGAGTTGAAAGCGGGGCAGAATTGCAGGAAACCGATTTCAGGAGGTAGACTGGAATTGCATGTAAAGCATAGGAAAAGAGGCAGAACGTACACAATGATGCACTTGGCCAAAAAGGGCATATGTGTTTTTTCCTGAATATATACAGGAAAAAATGCATACGCCCGTTTTGGCCAACCAAGCAAGCTTGCAAAGGAAATCTGCACTACAATGAAGTCTCACTGCCCCCCGGTCAAAAGGGCTATCTGAAAAAAGTGTAAAATCCAGAAAGGCAGGACAGGCCACAGAGAACTGGGAAACTTGTTATGCTGATGGGCGGGATGTAAATTGCCAGCAGCCACTCTGGAGAAGTGTATGGTGTTTCCTGAAACATCCAAAAAACAAAGCAACAGAGCCTAGGGCACTTCCACTTATGGTCCTATAGCTTAGGGAAATTAAAATAAAAAAGACACAGCCACCCCAAATTTTGGGCCGGCTCTGTTTACAACAACCTCGTTTACGGTACAAGTTCAATATCACAGAAAGCGAAAAATGGATAAAGAAGTTGTGGTACTTACGTACAATGCAATATCACTCAGCAATGAAATCTATGTCATCAGGCCGGTAGCAGCATAATGAGTGGATTCAGGTACGATGATTCTAAGTGAAATCAGTCACACAGAAAAAGAAACATCATAAGATATCACTACTACACGGAATGTAAACTTGGCTACACAGGAACTGAATTACAAAACAGAAAATGGTCTCAAATGTAGAAAACCAACTTATGCTTGCTTAAGGGGAAAGGTGAGTTGGGGTGCGGCATAAAACCAGAGATTGAAATTAGCACAGATACCGTTCCATAAGCCAAATATGTAATAGACAAGAGCTACTCCTTGCTCAACGAAGTGGACTCAACACCCCTTATTAAACGCCTAAGAATATACCTGACTAGTAAGAATCTTAAAACCTATGGATTTATATGTCTCCGAAAGAGAATCAAGCATGTGTATAGTGGCATAAACGCAGCAGTGATAGGATTGGTGAGGTTCGGTGAGCAAATGCAGACTCTTTGAAGTCATATTGCATGGTACCCATTCCATGGGTCTCAACTCTCCAGGTTTAAGGGATTCTTCCTTCAGATAAAACATGCATGTGGAACCCAGAGTATGATCCACCGTGTGATCAGGAAACGTGTTCAAATGTGTCTCAGATTTCGTCCCCTGGTACTCGGGTGCAACATTCCACACGCTTTACTAACACTCTCCCCACTTGGAGAGTCAGTGCCTTTAACCTCCTGTTTGGCCCAGTTTGCAATTTCTGTGGAAAATGAACAGGAATAGGGAGAACCAATGAGAGACTAGGTGGAGGTGTCTGAACGGGCAAATTTAACTCTCATTTCCCACCAGGAAGAGGAATTAACCAAAGGCTCAACATGCCATGCCGGAACCAAACTAGGGCCTGAAGCAATCCTGTGGTGTTGCGGCCAGCTCACAAGAAAGCGAGTTGAAGAAAGGAGCTAAGGGGCACTGTAATTCACAAACATGCAGAGTTATAAATGACAGCTATCGTCCAAAAATATATTGAAGGAAGGCTGCCAAGAGGAGTTGAAAGTGGGGCAGAATTGCAGGAAACCGATTTCAGGAGGTAGACTGGAATTGCATGTAAAGCATAGGAAAAGAGGCAGAACGTCCACAATGATGCACTTGGCCAAAAAGGGCGTATGCGTTTTTTCCTGAATATATTCAGGAAAAAACGCATACGCCCTTTTTGGCCAACCAAGCAAGCTTGCAAAGGAAATATGCACTACAATGAAGTCTCACTGCCCCCCT
This sequence comes from Leucopleurus acutus, assembly GCF_964270905.1. Taxonomy (NCBI): domain Eukaryota; kingdom Metazoa; phylum Chordata; class Mammalia; order Artiodactyla; family Delphinidae; genus Leucopleurus; species Leucopleurus acutus. The sequence goes on from NW_028139194.1 coordinate 736,826, forward strand.
GTCAAAAAGGCCATCTGAAAAAAGTGTAAAATCCAGAAAGGCAGGACAGGGTATGGAGAACTGGGAGCCTAGTTATGCTGATGGGCGGGATGTAAGTTGCCAGCAGCCACTCTGGAGAAGTGTATGGTGTTTCCTGAAACATCCAAAAAACAAAGCAACAGAGCCTAGGGCACTTCCACTTATGGTCCTATAGCTTAGGGAAATTAAAAAGACACAGCCACCCCAAATTTTGGGCCGGCTCTGTTTACAACAACCTCGTTTACGGTACAAGTTCAATATCACAGAAAGTGAAAAATGGATAAAGAAGTTGTGGTACTTACGTACAATGCAATATCACTCAGCAATGAAATCTATGTCATCAGGCCGGTAGCAGCATAATGAGTGGATTCAGGTACGATGATTCTAAGTGAAATAAGTCACACAGAAAAAGAAACATCATAAGATATCACTACTACACGGAATGTAAACTTGGCTACACAGGAACTAAATTACAAAACAGAAAATGGTCTCAAATGTAGAAAACCAACTTATGCTTGCTTAAGGGGAAAGGTGAGTTGGGGTGCGGCATAAAACCAGAGATTGAAATTAGCACAGATACCGTTCCATAAGCCAAATATGTAATAGACAAGAGCTACTCCTTGCTCAACGAAGTGGACTCAACACCCCATATTAAACGCCTAAGAATATACCTGACTGGTAAGAATCTTAAAACCTATGGATTTATATGTCTCCGAAAGAGAATCAAGCATGTGTACAGTGGCATAAACGCAGCAGTGATAGGATTGGTGAGGTTCGGTGAGCAAATGGAGACTCTTTGAAGTCATATTGCATGGTACCCATTCCATGGGTCTCAACTCTCCAGGTTTAAGGGATTCTTCCTTCAGCTAAAACATGCATGTGGAACCCAGAGTATGATCCACCGTGTGATCGGGAAACGTGTTCAAATGTGTCTCAGATTTCGTCCCCTGGTACTCGGGTGCAACATTCCACACGCTTTACTAACACTCTCCCCACTTGGAGAGTCAGTGCCTTTAACCTCCTGTTTGGCCCAGTTTGCAATTTCTGTGGAAAATGAACAGGAATAGGGAGAACCAATGAGAGACTAGGTGGAGTTGTCTGAACGGGCAAATTTAACTCTCATTTCCCACCAGGAAGAGGAATTAACCAAAGGCTCAACATGCCATGCCGGAACCAAACTAGGGCCTGAAGCAATCCTGTGGTGTTGCGGCCAGCTCACAAGAAAGCGAGTTGAAGAAAGGAGCTCAGGGGCACTGTAATTCACAAACCTGCAGAGTTATAAATGACAGTCATCGTCCAAAAATATATTGAAAGAAGGCTGCCAAGAGGAGTTGAAAGTGGGGCAGAATTGCAGGAAACCGATTTCAGGAGGTAGACTGGAATTGCATGTAAAGCATAGGAAAAGAGGCAGAACGTCCACAATGATGCACTTGGCCAAAAAGGGCGTATGCGTTTTTTCCTGAATATATTCAGGAAAAAACGCATACGCCCTTTTTGGCCAACCAAGCAAGCTTGCAAAGGAAATCTGCACTAAAATGAAGTCTCACTGCCCCCCTGTCAAAAGGGCCATCTGAAAAAAGTGTAAAATCCAGAAAGGCAGGACAGGGTATGGAGAACTGGGAGCCTTGTTATGCTGATGGGCGGGATGTAAATTGCCAACAGCCACTCTGGAGAAGTGTATGGTGTTTCCTGAAACATCCAAAAAACAAAACAACAGAGCCTAGGGCATTTCCACTTATGGTCCTATAGCTTAGGGAAATTAAAATCAAAAAGACACAGCCACCCCAAAGTTTGGGACGTCTCTGTTTACAAGAACCTCGTTTACGGTACAAGTTCAATATCACAGAAAGCGAAAAATGGATAAAGAAGTTGTGGTACTTACGTACAATGCAATATCACTCAGTAATGAAATCTATGTCATCAGTCCAGTAGCAGCATAATGAGTGGATTCAGGTACGATGATTGTAAGTGAAATAAGTCACACAGAAAAAGAAACATCATAAGATATCACTAATACACGAAATGTAAACTTGGCTACACAAGAACTGAATTACAAACAGAACAGGGTCTCAAATGTAGAAAACCAACTTATGCTTGCTGAAGGGGAAAGGTGAGTTGGGGTGCTGCATAAAACCAGAGATTGAAATTAGCACAGATACTGTTCCATAAGCCAAATATGTAAGAGACAAGAGCTACTCCTTGCTCAATGCAGTGGACTCAACACCCCATATTAAACGCCTAAGAATATACCTGACTAGTAAGAATCTTAAAACCTATGGATTTATATGTCTCCGAAAGAGAATCAAACGTCTGTACAGCGGCATAAACGCAGCAGTGATAGGATTGGTGAGGTTCGGTGAGCAAATGCAGACCCTTTGAAGTCATATTGCATGGTACCCATTCCATGGGTGTCAACTCTCCAGGTTTAAGGGATTCTTCTTTCAGCTAAAATATGCATGGGGAACTTAGAGTATGATACACGGTGTGATCGGGAAACCTGTTTAAATGTGTCTCAGTTTTCGTCCTGTGGTACTCGGGTGCAACATTCCAGACGCTTTACTAACACTCTCCCCACTTGGAGAGTCAGTGCCTTTAACCTCCTGTTTGGCCCAGTTTGCAATTTCTGTGTAAGATGAACAGGAATAGGGAGAACCAATGAGAGACTAGGTGGAGGTGTCTGGACTGGCAAATTTAACTCTCATTTCCCACCAGGAAGAGGAATTTACCAAAGGCTCAGCATGTCGTGCCGGAACCAAACAAGGGCCTGAAGCAATCCTGCGGTGTTGCGGCCAGCTCACAAGAAAGCGAGTTGAAGAAAGGGGCTCAGCGGCACTGTAATTCACAAACCTGCAGAGTTATAAATGACAGCTATCTTCCAAAAATATATTGAAGTAAGGCTGCCAAGAGGAGTTGAAAGCGGGGCAGAATTGCAGGAAACCGATTTCAGGAGGCAGACTGGAATTGCATGTAAAGCATAGGAAAAGAGGCAGAACGTCCACAATGATGCACTTGGCCAAAAAGGGCGTATGCGTTTTTTCCGGAATATATTCAGGAAAAAACGCATACGCCCTTTTTGGCCAACCAAGCAAGCTTGCAAAGGAAATCTGCACTAAAATGAAGTCTCACTGCCCCCCGGTCAAAAGGGCCATCTGAAAAAAGTGTAAAATCCAGAAAGGCAGGACAGGCGCTGGAGAACTGGAAGACTTGTTATGCTGATGGGCGGGATGTAAATTGCCAGAAGCCACTCTGGAGAAGTGTATGGTGTTTCCTGAAACATCCAAAAAACAAAGCAACAGAGCCTAGGGCATTTCCACTTATGGTCCTATAGTTTAGGGAAATTAAAATCAAAAAGACACAGCCACCCCAAAGTTTGGGCCGGCTCTGTTTACAAGAACCTCGTTTACGGTACAAGTTCAATATCACAGAAAGCGAAAAATGGATAAAGAAGTTGTGGTAATTACGTACAATGCAATATCACTCAGCAATGAAATCTATGTCATCAGGCCCGTAGCAGCATAATGAGTGGATTCAGGTACGATGATTCTATGTGAAATAAGTCACACAGAAAAAGAAATATCATAAGGTATCACTAATACACGGAATGTAAACTTGGCTACACAAGAACTGAATTACAAAACAGAACAGGGTCTCAAAAGTAGAAACCCAACTTATGCTTGCTTAAGTGGAAAGGTGAGTTGGGGTGGTGCATAAAACCAGAGATTGAAATTAGCACAGATACTGTTCCATAAGCCAAATATGTAATAGACAAGAGCTACTCCTTGCTCAACGAAGTGGACTCAACACCCCATATTAATCGCCTAAGAATATACCTGACTCGTAAGAATCTTAAAACCTATGGATATATATGTCTCCGAATGAGAATCAAGCGTGTGTACAGCGGCATAAACGCAGCAGTGATAGGATTGGTGAGGTTCGGTGAGCAAATGGAGACCCTTTGAAGTCATATTGCATGGTACCCATTCCATGGGTCTCAACTCTCCAGGTTTAAGGGATTCTTCCTTCAGCTAAAACATGCATGTGGAACCCAGAGTATGATTCACGGTGTGATCGGGAAACGTGTTCAAATGTGTCTCAGTTTTCGTCCCCTGGTACTCGGGTGCAACATTCCAGACGCTTTACTAACACTCTCCCCACTTATAGAGTCAGTGCCTTTAACCTCCTGTTTGGCCCAGTTTGCAATTTCTGTGGAAGATGAACAGGAATAGGGAGAACCAATGAGAGACTAGGTGGACGTGTCTGGACGGGCAAACTTAACTCTCATTTCCCACCAGGAAGAGGAATTAACCAAAGGCTCAGCATGCCGTGCCGGAACCAAACTAGGGTCTGAAGCAATCCTGCGGTGTTGCGGTCAGCTCACAAGAAAGCGAGTTGAAGAAAGGATCTCAGCGGCACTGTAATTCACAAACCTGCAGTGTTATAAATGACAGCTATCTTCCAAAAATATATTGAAGTAAGGCTGCCAAGAGGAGTTGAAAGTGGGGCAGAATTGCAGGAAACCGATTTCAGGAGGTAGACTGGAATTGCATGTAAAGCATAGGAAAAGAGGCAGAACGTCCACAATGATGCACTTGGCCTAAAAGGGCGTATGCGTTTTTTCCTGAATATATTCAGGAAAAAACGCATACGCACTTTTTGGCCAACCAAGCAAGCTTGCAAAGGAAATGTGCACTACAAAGAAGTCTCACTGCCCCCCGGTCAAAAGGGCCATCTGAAAAAAGTGTAAAATCCAGAAAGGCAGGACAGGCCATGGAGAACTGGGAGCCTTGTTATGCTGATGGGCGGGATATAAATTGCCAGCAGCCACTCTGGAGAAGTGTATGGTGTTCCCTGAAACATCCAAAAAACAAAACAACAGAGACTAGGGCAATTCCACTTATGGTCCTATAGCTTAGGGAAATTAAAATCAAAAAGACACAGCCACCCCAAAGTTTGGGATGGCTGTGTTTACAAGAACCTCGTTTACCATACAAGTTCAATATCACAGAAAGTGAAAAATGGATAAAGACGTTGTGGTACTTACGTACAATGCTATATCACTCAGCAATGAAATCTATGTCATCAGGCCCATAGAAGCATAATGAGTGGATTCAGGTACGATGATTCTAAGTGAAATAAGTCACACAGAAAAAGAAACATCATAAGATATCAGTACTACACGGAATGTAAACTTGGCTACACAGGAACTGAATTACAAAACAGAACAGGGTGTCAAATGTAGAAAACCAACTTATGCTTTCTTAAGGGGAAAGGTGAGTTGGGGTGCGGCATAAAACCAGAGATTGAAATTAGCACAGATACCGTTCTGTAAGCCAAATATGTAATAGACAAGAGCTACTCCTTGCTCAACGAAGTGGACTCAACACACCATATTAAACGCCTAAGAATATACCTGACTAGTAAGAATCTTAAAACCTATGGATTTGTATGTCTCCGAAAGAGAATCAAGCGTGCGTACAGCGGCAAAAACGCAGCAGTGATAGGATTGGTGAGGTTCGGTGAGCAAATGCAGACCCTTTGAAGTCATATTCCATGATACCCATTCCATGGGTCTCAACTCTCCATGTGTAAGGGATTCTTCCTTCAGCTAAAACATGCATGTGGAACCCAGAGTACGATCCACCGTGTGATCAGAAAACGTGTTCAAATGTGTCTCAGTTTTCGTACACTGGTACTCGGGTGCAACATTCCAGACGCTTTACTAACACTCTCCCCACTTGGAGAGTCAGTGCCTTTAACCTCCTGTTTGGCCCAGTTTGCAATTTCTGTGGAAAATGAACAGGAATAGGGAGAACCAATGAGAGACTAGGTGGAGGTGTCTGGACGGGCAAATTTAACTCTCATTTCCCACCATGAAGAGGAATTAACCAAAGGCTTAGCATGCCGTGCCAGAACCAAACTAAGGCCTGAAGCAATCCTGCGGGGTTGCGGCCAGCTCACAAAAAAGCGAGTTGAAGAAAGGAGCTCAGGGGCACTCTAATTCACAACCCTGCAGAGTTATAAATGACAGCTATCTTCCAAAAATATGTTGAAGTAAGGCTGCCAAGCGGTGTTGAATGCAGGGCAGAATTGCAGGAAACCGATTTCAGGAGGTAAACTGGAATTGCATGTAAAGCATAGGAAAAGAGGCAGAACGTCCACAATGATGCACTTGGCCAAAAAGGGCGTATGCGTTTTTTCCTGAATATATTCAGGAAAAAACGCATACGCCCTTTTTGGCCAACCAAGCAAGCTTGCAAAGGAAATCTGCACTACAATGAAGTCTCACTGGCCCCCGGTCAAAAGGGCCATCTGAAAAAAGTGTAAAATCCAGAAAGGCAGGACAGGCCATGGAGAACTGGGAGCCTTGTTATGCTGATGGGCGGGATATAAATTGCCAGCAGCCACTCTGGAGAAGTGTATGGTGTTTCCTGAAACATCCAAAAAACAAAACAACAGAGACTAGGGCAATTCCACTTATGGTCCTATAGCTTAGGGAAATTAAAATCAAAAAGACACAGCCACCCCAAAGTTTGGGACGGCTGTGTTTACAAGAACCTCGTTTACCGTACAAGTTCAATATAACAGAAAGTGAAAAATGGATAAAGACGTTGTGGTACTTACGTACAATGCTATATCACTCAGCAATGAAATCTATGTCATCAGGCCCATAGCAGCATAATGAGTGGATTCAGGTACGATGATTCTAAGTGAAATAAGTCACACAGAAAAAGAAACATCATAAGATATCACTACTACACGGAATGTAAACTTGGCTACACAAGAACTGAATTACAAAACAGAACAGGGTGTCAAATGTAGAAAACCAACTTATGCTTGCTTAAGGGGAAAGGTGAGTTGGGGTGCTGCATAAAACCAGAGATTGAAATTAGCACAGATACCGTTCCATAAGCCAAATATGTAATAGACAAGAGCTACTCCTTGCTCAACGAAGTGGACTCAACACCCCACATTAAACGCCTAAGAATATACCTGACTAGTAAGAATCTTAAAACCTAAGGATTTATATGTCTCCGAAAGAGAATCAAGCGTGTGTACAGCGGCATAAACGCAGCAGTGATAGGATTGGTGAGGTTCGGTGAGCAAATGCAGACTCTTTGAAGTCATATTCCATGGTACCCATTCCATGGGTCTCAACTCTCCAGGATTAAGGGATTCTTCCTTCAGCGAAAACATGCATGTGGAACCCAGAGTATGATCCACCGTGTGATCAGGAAACGTGTTCTAATGTGTCTCAGTTTTCGTCCCCTGGTACTCGGGTGCAACATTCCAGACGCTTTACTAACACTCTCCCCACTTGGAGAGTCAGTGCCTTTAACCTCCTGTTTGGCCCAGTTTGCAATTTCTGCGTAAGATGAACAGGAAGAGGGAGAACCAATGAGGGACTAGCTGGAGGTGTCTGGACGGACAAATTTAACTCTCATTTCCCACCAGGAAGAGGAATTAACCAAAGGCTCAGCATGTGATGCCGGAACCAAACTAAGGCCTGAAGCAATCCTGCGGTGTTGCGGCCAGCTCACAAGAAAACGAGTTGAAGAAAGGAGCTAAGGGGCACTGTAATTCACAAACATGCAGAGTTATAAATGACAGCTATCGTCCAAAAATATATTGAAGGAAGGCTGCCAAGAGGACTTGAAAGCGGGGCAGAATTGCACGAAACCGATTTCAGGAGGTAGACTGGAATTGCATATAAAGTATAGGAAAAGAGGCAGAATGTCCACAATGATGCACTTGGCCATAAGGGCATATGCATTTTTTCCTGAATATATTCAGGAAAAAACGCATACGCCCTTTTTGGCCAACCAAGCAAGCTTGCAAAGGAAATCTGCACTACAATGAAGTCTCACTGCCCCCCGGTCAAAAGGGCCATCTGAAAAAATTGTAAAATCCAGAAAGGCAGGACAGGCCATGGAGAACTGGGAGCCTAGTTATGCTGATGGGCGGGATGTAAATTGCCAGCAGCCACTCTGGAGAAGTGTATGGTGTTTCCTGAAACATCCAAACAACAAAGCAACAGAGCCTAGGGAAATTCCACTTATGTTCCTATAGCTTAGGGAAATTAAAATCAAAAAGACACAGCCACCCCAAAGTTTGGGACGGCTCTATTTACAAGAACCTCGTTTACGGTACAAGTTCAATATCACAGAAAGCGAAAAATGGATAAAGAAGTTGTGGTACTTACGTACAATGCAATATCACTCAGCAATGAAATCTATGTCATCAGGCCTGTAGAAGCAAAATGAGTGGATTCAGGTACGATGATTCTAAGTGAAATTAGTCACACAGAAAAAGAAACATCATAAGATATCACTAATACACAGAATGTAAACTTGGCTACACAAGAACTGAATTACAAAACAGAACAGGGTGTCAAATGTAGAAAACCAACTTATGCTTGCTTAAGGGGAAGGGTGAGTTGGGGTGCGGCATAAAACCAGAGATTGAAATTAGCACAGATACCGTTCCATAAGCCAAATATGTAATAGACAAGAGCTACTCCTTGCTCAACGAAGTGGACTCAACACCCCATATTAAACGCCTAAGAATATACCTGACTAGTAAGAATCTTAAAACCTATGGATTTATATGTCTCCGAAAGAGAATCAAGCGTGTGTACAGTGGCATAAACGCAGCAGTGATAGGATTGGTGAGGTTCGGTGAGCAAATGCAGACCCTTTGAAGTCATATTGCATGGTACCCATTCCATGGGTCTCAACTCTCCATGTTTAAGGGATTCTTCCTTCAGCTAAAACATGCATGTGGAATCCAGAGTATGATCCACGGTGTGATTGGGAAACGTGTTCAAATGTGTCTCAGTTTTCGTCCCCTGGTACTCGGGTGCAACATTCCAGACGCTTTACTAACACTCTCCCCACTTGGAGAGTCAGTGCCTTTAACCTCCTGTTTGGCCCAGTTTGCAATTTCTGCGTAAGATGAACAGGAATAGGGAGAACCAATGAGAGACTAGCTGGAGGTGTCTGGACTGGCAAATTAACCTCTCATTTCCCACCAGGAAGAGGAATTAACCAAAGGCTCAGCATGCCGTGCCGGAACCAAACTAGGGCCTGAAACAATCCTGCAGTTTTGCGGCCAGCTCACAAGAAAGCGAGTTGAAGAAAGGAGCTCAGGGGCACTGTAATTCACAAACCTGCAGAGTTATAAATGACAGCTATCTTCCAAAAATATATTGAAGGAAGGCTGCCAAGAGGAGGTGAATGCGGGGCAGAATTGCAGGAAACCGATTTCAGGAGGTAGACTGGAATTGCATATAAAGCATAGGAAAAGAGGCAGAACGTCCACAATGATGCACTTGGCCAAAAAGGGCGTATGCGTTTTTTCCTGAATATATTCAGGAAAAAACGCATACGCCCTTTTTGGCCAACCAAGCAAGCTTGCAAAGGAAATCTGCACTACAATGAAGTCTCACTGCCCCCTGGTCAAAAGGGCTATCTGAAAAAAGTGTAAAATCCAGAAAGGCAGGACAGGCCATGGAGAACTGGGAGCCTTGTTATGCTGATGGGCGGGATTTAAATTGCCAACACCCAGTCTGGAGAAGTGTATGTTGTTACCTGAAACATCCAAAAAACCAAGCAACAGAGCCTAGGGCACTTCCACTTATGGTCCTATAGTTTAGGGAAATTAAAATCAAAAAGACACAGCCACCCCAAAGTTTCGGCCTGCTCTGTTTACAAGGACCTCGTTTACGGTACAAGTTCAATATCACAGAAAGCGAAAAATGGATAAAGAAGTTGTGGTACTTACGTACAATGCAGTATTACTCAGCAATGAAATCTATGTCATCAGGCCCGTAGCAGCATAATGAGTGGATTCAGGTACGATGATTCTAAGTGAAATAAGTCACACAGAAAAAGAAACATCATAAGATATCACTAACACACGGAATGTAAACTTGGCTACAAAGGAAATGAATTACAAAACAGAACAGGGTCTCAAATGTAGAAAACCAACTTATGCTTGCTTAAGGGGAATGGTGAGTTGGGGTGCTGCATGAAACCAGAGATTGAAATTGGCACAGATACCGTTCCATAAGCCAAATATGTAATAGACAAGAGCTACTCCTTGCTCAACGAAGTGGACTCAACACACCATATTAAACGCCTAAGAATATACCTGACTAGTAAGAATCTTAAAACCTATGGATTTATATGTCTCCGAAAGAGAATCAAGCGTGTGTACAGTGGCATAAGCGCAGCAGTGATAGGATTGGTGAGGTTCGGTGAGCAAATGCAGACCCTTTGAAGTCATATTGCATGGTACCCATTCCATGGGTCTCAACTCTCCAGGGTTAAGGGATTCTTCCTTGAGCTAAAACATGCATGTGGAACCCAGAGTATGATCTACCGTGTGATCGGGAAACGTGTTCAAATGTGTCTCAGTTTTCGTCCCCTGGTACTCGGGTGCAACATTCCAGACGCTTTACTAACACTCTCCCCACTTGGAGAGTCAGTGCCTTTAACTTCCTGTTTGGCCCAGTTTGCAATTTCTGTGGAAAATGAACAGGAATAGGGAGAACCAATGAGAGACTAGGTGGACGTGTCTGGACGGGCAAACTTAACTCTCATTTCCCACCAGGAAGAGGAATTAACCAAAGGCTCAGCATGCCGTGCCGGAACCAAACTAGGGTCTGAAGCAATCCTGCGGTGTTGCGGCCAGCTCACAAGAAAGCGAGTTGAAGAAAGGAGCTCAGGGGCACTGTCATTCACAAACCTGCAGAGTTATAAATGACAGCTATCTTCCAAAAATATATTGAAGTAAGGCTGCCAAGAGGACTTGAAAGCGGGGCAGAATTGCAGGAAACCAATTTCAGGAGGTAGACTGGAATTGCATGTAAAGCATAGGAAAAGAGGCAGAACGTCCACAATGATGCACTTGGCCAAAAAGGGCGTATGCGTTTTTTCATGCATATATTCAGGAAAAAACGCATACGCCCTTTTTGGCCAACCAAGCAAGCTTGCAAAGGAAATCTGCACTACAAGGAAGTCTCACTGCCCCCCGGTCAAAACGGCCATCTGAAAAAAGTGTAAAATCCAGAAAGGCAGGACAGGCCCTGGAGAACTGGAAGACTTGTTATGCTGATGGGCGGGATGTAAATTGCCAGAAGCCACTCTGGAGAAGTGTATGGTGTTTCCTGAAACATCCAAAAAACAAAGCAACAGAACCTAGGGCATTTCCACTTATGGTCCTATAGCTTAGGGAAATTAAAATCAAAAAGACACAGCCACCCCAAAGTTTGGGCCGGCTCTGTTTACAAGAACCTCATTTACGGTACAAGTTCAATATCACAGAAAGCAAAAAATGGATAAAGAAGTTGTGGTAATTACGTACAATGCAATATCACTCAGCAATGAAATCTATGACATCAGGCCCATAGCAGCATAATGAATGGATTCAGGTACGATGATTCTAAGTGAAATAAATCACACAGAAAAAGAAACATCATAAGATATCACTACTACACGGAATGTAAACTTGGCTATACAGGAACTGAATTACAAAACAGAAAAGGGTCTCAAATGTAGAAAACCAACTTATGCTTGCTTAAGGGGAAAGATGAGTTGGGGTGCTGCATAAAACCAGAGATTGAAATTAGCACAGATACCGTTCCGTAAGCCAAATAAGTAATAGACAAGAGCTACTCCTTGCTCAACGAAGTGGACTCAACACCCCATAATAAACGCCTAAGAATATACCTGACTATTAAGAATCTTAAAACCTATGGATTTATATGTCTCCAAAAGAGAATCAATCGTGTGTACAGCGGCATAAACGCAGCAGTGATAGGATTGGTGAGGTTCGGTGAGCAAATGCAGACCCTTTGAAGTCATATTTCATGGTACCCATTCCATGGGTCTCAACTCTCCAGGTTTAAGGGATTCTTCCTTCAGCTAAACATGCATGTGCAACACAGAGTATGATCCACCGTGTGATCGGGAAACGTGTTCAAATGTGTCTCAGTTTTCATCCCCTGGTACTCGGGTGCAACATTCCAGACGCTTTACTAACACTCTCCCCCTTGGAGAGTCAGTGCCTTTAACCTCCTGTTTGGCCCAGTTTGCAATTTCTGCGTAAGATGAACAGGAATAGGGAGAACCAATGAGAGACTAGGTGGAGGTGTCTGGACGGGCAAATTTAACTCTCATTTCCCACCAGGAAGAGTAATTAACCAAAGGCTCAGCGTGGCATGCCAGAAGCACACTAGGGCCTGAAGCAATCCTGCGGTGTTGCGGCCAGCTCACAAGAAAGCGAGTTGAAGAAAGGAGCTCAGGGACACTGTAATTCACAAACCTGCAGAGTTATAAATGACAGCTATCTTCCAAAAATATATTGAAGTAAGGCAGCCAAGAATAGTTGAAAGCGGGGCAGAATTGCAGGAAACCGATTTCAGGAGGTAGACTGGAATTGCATGTAAAGCATAGGAAAAGAGGCAGAACGTCCACAATGATGCACTTGGCAAAAAAGGGCGTATGCGTGTTTTCCTGAATATATTCAGGAAAACACGCATACGCCCTTTTTGACCAAACAAGCAAGCTTGCAAAGGAAATCTGCACTACAATGAAGTCTCAATGTCCCCCGGTCAAAAGGGCCATCTGAAAAAAGTGTAAAATCCAGAAAGGCAGGACAGGCCATGGAGAACTGGGAGCCTTGTTATGCTGATGGGCGGGATGTAAATTGCCAGCAGCCACTCTGGAGAAGTGTATGGTGTTTCCTGAAACATCCAAAAAACAAAGCAACAGAGCCTAGGGCACTTCCACTTATGGTCCTATAGATTAGGGAAATTAAAATCAAAAAGACACAGCCACCCCAAAGTTTGGGACGGCTCTGTTTACAAGAACCTCGTTTACGGTACAAGTTCAATATCACAGAAAGCGAAAAATGGATAAAGAAGTTGTGGTACTTACGTACAATGCAATATCACTCAGCAATGAAATCTATGTCATCAGGCCCATAGCAGCATAATGAGTGGATTCAGGTACGATGATTCTAAGTGAAATAAGTCACACAGAAAAAGAAACATCATAAGATATCACTAATACACGGAATGTAAACTTGGCTACACAGGAACTGAATTACAAAACAGAACAGGGTGTCAAATGTAGAAAACCAACTTATGCTTGCTTAAGGGGAAAGGTGAGTTGGGGTGCTGCATACAACAAGAGATTGAAATTAGCACAGATACCGTTCCATAAGCCAAATATGTAATAGACAAGAGCTACTCCTTGCTCAACGAAGTGGACTCAACACCCCATATTAAACGCCTAAGAATATACCTGACTAGTAAGAATCTTAAAACCTATGGATTTTTATGTCTCCGAAAGAGAATCAAGCGTGTGTACAGTGGCATAAACGCAGCAGTGATAGGATTGGTGAGGTTCGGTGAGCAAATGCAGACCCTTTCAAGTCATATTGCATGGTACCCATTCCATGGGTCTCAACTCTCCATGTTTAAGGGATTCTTCCTTCAGCTAAAACATGCATGTGGAACCCAGAGTATGATCCACCGTGTGATCGGAAAACGTGTTCAAATGTGTCTCCGTTTTCGTCCCCTGGTACTCGGGTGCTACATTCCACTCGCTTTACTAACACTCTCCCCACTTGGAGAGTCGGTGCCTTTAACATCCTGTTTGGCCCAGTTTGCAATTTCTGTGGAAAATGAACAGGAATAGGGAGAACCAATGAGAGACTAGGTGGAGGTGTCTGGACGGGCAAATTTAACTCTCATTTCCCACCAGGAAGAGGAATTAACCAAAGGCTCAACATGCCATGCTGGAACTAGATTAGGGCCTGAGGAGATCCTGCGGTGTTGCGGCCAGCTCACAAGAAAGCGAGTTGAAGAAAGGAGCTCAGGGACACTGTAATTCACAAACCTACAGAGTTATAAATGACAGCTATCTTCCAAAAATATATTGCAGTAAGGCTGCCAAGAGGAGTTGAATGCGGGGCAGAATTGCAGGGAACCTATTTCAGGAGGTAGACTGGAATTGTATGTAAAGCATAGGAAAAGAGGCAGAACGTCCACAATGATGCACTTGGCCAAAAAGGGCGTATGCGTTTTTTCCTGAATATATTCAGGAAAAAACGCATACGCCCTTTTTGGCCAACCAAGCAAGCTTGCAAAGGAAATCTGCACTACAATGAAGTCTCACTGCCCCCCGGTCAAAAGGGCTATCTGAAAAAAGTGTAAAATCCAGAAAGGCAGGACAGGCCATGGAGAACAGGGAGCCTTGTTATGCTGATGGGCGGCATGTAAATTGCCAGCAGCCACTCTGGAGAAGTGTATGGTGTTTCCTGAAACATCCAAAAAACAAAGCAACAGAGCCTAGGGCACTTCCACTTATGGTCCTATAGCTTAGGGAAATTAAAATAAAAAAGACACAGCCACCCCAAAGTTTGGGCCGGCTCTGTTTACAAGAACCTCGTTTACGGTACAAGTTGAATATCACAGAAAGCAAAAAATGGATAAAGAAGTTGTGGTACTTACGTACAATGCAATATCACTCAGCAATGAAATCTATGTCATCAGGCCCGTAGCAGGATAATGAGTGGATTCAGGTACGATGATTCTAAGTGAAATAAGTCACACAGAAAAAGAAACATCATAAGATATCACTACTACACGGAATGTAAACTTGGCTACACAGGAACTGAATTACAAAACAGAACAGGGTGTCAAATGTAGAAAACCAACTTCTGCTTGCTTAAGGGGAAAGGTGAGTTGGGGTGCTGCATACAACAAGAGATTGAAATTAGCACAGATACCGTTCCATAAGCCAAATATGTAATAGACAAGAGCTACTCCTTGCTCAACGAAGTGGACTCAACACCCCATATTAAACGCCTAAGAATATACCTGACTAGTAAGAATCTTAAAATCTATGGATTTTTATGTCTCCGAAAGAGAATCAAGCGTGTGTACAGTGGCATAAACGCAGCAGTGATAGGATTGGTGAGGTTCGGTGAGCAAATGCAGACCCTTTCAAGTCATATTGCATGGTACCCATTCCATGGGTCTCAACTCTCCATGTTTAAGGGATTCTTCCTTCAGCTAAAACATGCATGTGGAACCCAGAGTATGATCCACCGTGTGATCGGAAAACGTGTTCAAATGTGTCTCCGTTTTCGTCCCCTGGTACTCGGGTGCAACATTCCAGACGCTTTACTAACACTCTCCCCACTTGGAGAGTCGGTGCCTTTAACCTCCTGTTTGGCCCAGTTTGCAATTTCTGTGGAAAATGAACAGGAATAGGGAGAACCAATGAGAGACTAGGTGGAGGTGTCTGGACGGGCAAATTTAACTCTCATTTCCCACCAGGAAGAGGAATTAACCAAAGGCTCAACATGCCATGCCGGAACCAAACTAGGGCCTGAAGCAATCCTGCGGTGTTGCAGCCAGCTCACAAGAAAGCGAGTTGAAGAAAGGAGCTCAGGGGCACTGTAATTCACAAACCTGCAGAGTTATAAATGACAGCTATCTTTCAAAAATATATCGAAGTAAGGCAGCCAAGAATAGTTGAAAGCGGGGCAGAATTGCAGGAAACCGATTTCAGGAGGTAGACTGGAATTGCATGTAAAGCATAGGAAAAGAGGCAGAACGTCCACAATGATGCACTTGGCCAAAAAGGGCGTATGCGTTTTTTCCTGAATATATTCAGGAAAAAACGCATACGCCCTTTTTGGCCAACCAAGCAAGCTTGCAAAAGAAATCTGCACTACAATGAAGTCTCACTGCACCCCGGTCAAAAGGGCCATCTGAAAAAAGTGTAAAATCCAGAAAGGCAGGACAGGCCATGGAGAACTGGGAGCCTAGTTATGCTGATGGGCGGGATGTAAATTGCCAGCAGCCACTGTGGAGAAGTGTATGGTGTTTCCTGAAACATCCAAAAAACAAAGCAACAGAGCCTAGGGCACTTCCACTTATGGTCCTATAGCTTAGGGAAATTAAAATCAAAAAGACACAGCCACCCCAAAGTTTGGGACGGCTCTGTTTACAAGAACCTCGTTTACGGTACAAGTTGAATATCACAGAAAGCGAAAAATGGATAAAGAAGTTGTGGTACTTACGTACAATGCAATATCACTCAGCAATGAAATCTATGTCATCAGGCCCGTAGCAGCATAATGAGTGGATTCAGGTACGATGATTCTAAGTGAAATAAGTCACACAGAAAAAGAAACATCATAAGATATCACTACTACACGGAATGTAAACTTGGCTACACAAGAATTGAATTACAAAACAGAACAGGGTGTCAAATGTAGAAAACCAACTTATGCTTGCTTAAGGGGAAAGGTGAGTTGGGGTGCTGCATAAAACCAGAGATTGAAATTAGCACAGATACCGTTCCATAAGCCAAATATGTAATAGACAAGAGCTACTCCTTGCTCAACGAAGTGGACTCAACACCCCATATTAAACGCCTAAGAATATACCTGACTAGTAAGAATCTTAAAACCTATGGATTTATATTTCTCCGAAAGAGAATCAAGCGTGTGTAGAGCGGCATGAGTGCAGCAGTGATAGGATTGGTGAGGTTCGGTGAGCAAATGCAGACTCTTTGAAATCATATTGCATGGTACCCATTCCATGGGTCTCAACTCTCCAGGTTTAAGGGATTCTTCCTTCAGCTAAAACATGCATGTGGAACCCAGAGTATGATCCACCGTGTGATCGGGAAACGTGTTCAAATGTGTCTCAGTTTTCGTCCCCTGGTACTCGGGTGCAACATTCCAGATGCTTTACTAACACTCTCCCCACTTGGAGAGTCAGTGCCTTTAACCTCCTGTTTGGCCCAGTTTGCAATTTCTGCGTAAGATGAACAGGAAGAGGGAGAACCAATGAGAGACTAGGTGGAGGTGTCTGGACGGGCAAATTTAACTCTCATTTCCCACCAGGAAGAGGAATTAATCAAAGGCTCAGCGTGGCATTCCAGAAGCACACTACGGTCTGAAGCAATCTTGCGGTGTTGCGGCCAGCTCACAAGAAAGCGAGTTGAAGAAAGGAGCTCAGGGGCACTGTAATTCACAAACCTGCAGAGTTATAAATGACAGCTATCGTCCAAAAATATATTGAAGGAAGGCTGCCAAGAGGACTTGAAAGCGGGGCAGAATTGCAGGAAACCGATTTCAGGAGGTAGACTGGAATTGCATGTAAAGCATAGGAAAAGAGGCAGAACGTCCACAATGATGCACTTGGCCAAAAAGGGCGTATGCGTTTTTTCCTGAATATATTCAGGAAAAAACGCATATGCCCTTTTTGGCCAACCAAGCAAGCTTGCAAAGGAAATCTGCACTACAATGAAGTCTCACTGCCCCCGGTCAAAAGGGCCATCTGAAAAAAGTGTAAAATCCAGAAAGGCAGGACAGGCCCTGGAGAACTGGGAGACTTGTTATGCTGATGGGCGGGATGTAAATTGCCAGAAGCCACTCTGGAGAAGTGTATGGTGTTTCCTGAAACATCCAAAAAACAAAGCAACAGAGCATAGGGCACTTCCACTTATGGTCCTATAGCTTAGGGAAATTAAAATCAAAAAGACACAGCCACCCCAAAGTTTGGGCCGGCTCTGTTTACAAGAACCTCGTTTACGGTACAAGTTGAATATAACAGAAAGCGAAAAATAGATAAAGAAGTTGTGGTACTTACGTACAATGCAGTATCACACAGCAATGAAATCTATGTCATCAGGGCCGTAGCAGCATAATGAGTGGATTCAGGTACAATGATTCTAAGTGAAATAAGTCACACAGAAAAAGAAACATCATAAGGTATCACTAACACAGGGAATGTAAACTTGGCTACACAGGAACTGAATTACAAAACAGAACAGTGTCTCAAATGTAGAAAACCAACTTATGCTTGCTTAAGGGGAATGGTGAGTTGGGGTGCTGCATGAAACCAGAGATTGAAATTGGCACAGATACTGTTCCATAAGCCAAATATGTAATAGACAAGAGCTACTCCTTGCTCAACGAAGTGGACTCAACACCCCATATTAAACGCCTAAGAATATACCTGACTAGTAAGAATCTTAAAACCTATGGATTTATATGTCTCGGAAAGAGAATCAAGCGTGTGTACAGCGGCATAAGCGCAGCAGTGATACGACTGGTGAGGTTCGATGAGCAAACGCAGACCCTTTGAATTCATATTGCATGGTACCCATTCCATGGGTCTCAACTCTCCATGTTTAAGGGATTCTTCCTTCAGCTAAAACATGCATGTGGAACCCAGAGTATGATTCACGGTGTGATCGGGAAACGTGTTCAAATGTGTCTCAGTTTTCGTCCCCTGGTACTCGGGTGCAACATTCCAGACGCTTTACTAACACTCTCCCCACTTGGAGAGACAGTGCCTTTAACCTCCTGTTTGGCCCAGTTTGCAATTTCTGTGGAAAATGAACAGGAATAGGGAGAACCAATGAGAGACTAGGTGGACGTGTCTGGACGGGCAAATTTAACTCTCATTTCCCACCAGGAAGAGGAATTAACCAAAGGCTCAGCATGCCGTGCCGGAACCAAACTAGGGCCTGAAGCAATCCTGCGGTGTTGCGGCCAGCTCACAAGAAAGCGAGTTGAAGAAAGGAGCTCAGGGGCACTGTAATTCACAAACCTGCAGAGTCATAAATGACAGCTATCTTCCAAAAATATATTGAAGTAAGGCTGCCAAGAGGACTTGAAAGCGGGGCAGAATTGCAGGAAACCGATTTCAGGAGGTAGACTGGAATTGCATGTAAAGCATAGGAAAAGAGGCAGAACGTCCACAATGATGCACTTGGCCAAAAAGGTCGTATGCGTTATTTCCTGAATATATTCAGGAAAAAACGCATACGCCCTTTTTGGCCAACCAAGCAAGCTTGCAAAGGAAATCTGCACTAAAATGAAGTCTCACTGCCCCCCGGTCAAAAGGGCCATCTGAAAAAAGTGTAAAATCCAGAAAGGCAGGACAGGCCATGGAGAACTGGGAGCCTTGTTATGCTGATGGGCGGGATGTAAATTGCCAACAGCCACTCTGGAGAAGTGTATGGTGTTTCCTGAAACATCCAAAAACAAAGCAACAGAGCCTAGGGCACTTCCACTTATGGTCCTATAGCTTAGGGAAATAATAATCAAAAAGACACAGCCACCCAAAAGTTTGGGACGGATCTGTTTACAAGAACCTCATTTACTGTACAAGTTCAATATCACAGAAAGCGAAAAATGGATAAAGAAGTTGTGGTACTTACGTACAATGCAATATCACTCAGCAATGAAATCTATGTCATCAGGCCCGTAGCAGCATAATGAGTGGATTCAGGTACGATGATTCTAAGTGAAATAAGTCACACAGAAAAAGAAACATCATAAGATATCACTACTACACGGAATGTAAACTTGGCTACAGAGGAACTGAATTACAGAACAGAACAGTGTCTCAAATGTAGAAAAGCAACTTATGTTTGCTTAAGGGGAAAGGTGAGTTGGGGTGCTGCATAAAACCAGAGATTGAAATTAGCACAGATACTGTTCCATAAGCCAAATATGTAATAGACAAGAGCTACTCCTTGCTCAACGAAGTGGACACAACACCCCATATTAAACGCCTAAGAATATACCTGACTAGTAAGAATCTTAAAACCTATGGATTTATATGTCTCCGAAAGAGAATCAAGCATGTGTACAGCGGCATGAGTGCAGCAGTGATAGGAATGGTGAGGTTCGGTGAGCAAATGCAGACTCTTTGAAGTCATATTGCATGGTACCCATTCCATGGGTCTCAACTCTCCAGGTTTAAGGGATTCTTCCTTCAGCTAAAACATGCATGTGGAACCCAGAGTATGATCCACCGTGTGATCGGGAAACGTGTTCAAATGTGTCTCAGTTTTCGTCCCCTGGTACTCGGGTGCAACATTCCAGATGCTTTACTAACACTCTCCCCACTTGGAGAGTCAGTGCCTTTAACCTCCTGTTTGGCCCAGTTTGCAATTTCTGCGTAAGATGAACAGGAAGAGGGAGAACCAATGAGAGACTAGGTGGAGGTGTCTGGACGGGCAAATTTAACTCTCATTTCCCACCAGGAAGAGGAATTAATCAAAGGCTCAGCGTGGCATTCTAGAAGCACACTACGGTCTGAAGCAATCTTGCGGTGTTGCGGCCAGCTCACAAGAAAGCGAGTTGAAGAAAGGAGCTCAGGGGCACTGTAATTCACAAACCTGCAGAGTTATAAATGACAGCTATCGTCCAAAAATATATTGAAGGAAGGCTGCCAACAGGACTTGAAAGCGGGGCAGAATTGCAGGAAACCGATTTCAGGAGGTAGACTGGAATTGCATGTAAAGCATAGGAAAAGAGGCAGAACGTCCACAATGATGCACTTGGCCAAAAAGGGCGTATGCGTTTTTTCCTGATTCAGGAAAAAACGCATATGCCCTTTTTGGCCAACCAAGCAAGCTTGCAAAGGAAATCTGCACTACAATGAAGTCTCACTGCCCCCGGTCAAAAGGGCCATCTGAAAAAAGTGTAAAATCCAGAAAGGCAGGACAGGCCCTGGAGAACTGGGAGACTTGTTATGCTGATGGGCGGGATGTAAATTGCCAGAAGCCACTCTGGAGAAGTGTATGGTGTTTCCTGAAACATCCAAAAAACAAAGCAACAGAGCATAGGGCACTTCCACTTATGGTCCTATAGCTTAGGGAAATTAAAATCAAAAAGACACAGCCACCCCAAAGTTTGGGCCGGCTCTGTTTACAAGAACCTCGTTTACGGTACAAGTTGAATATCACAGAAAGCGAAAAATGGATAAAGAAGTTGTGGTACTTACGTACAATGCAGTATCACACAGCAATGAAATCTATGTCATCAGGGCCGTAGCAGCATAATGAGTGGATTCAGGTACAATGATTCTAAGTGAAATAAGTCACACAGAAAAAGAAACATCATAAGGTATCACTAACACAGGGAATGTAAACTTGGCTACACAGGAACTGAATTACAAAACAGAACAGTGTCTCAAATGTAGAAAACCAACTTATGCTTGCTTAAGGGGAATGGTGAGTTGGGGTGCTGCATGAAACCAGAGATTGAAATTGGCACAGATACTGTTCCATAAGCCAAATATGTAATAGACAAGAGCTACTCCTTGCTCAACGAAGTGGACTCAACACCCCATATTAAACGCCTAAGAATATACCTGACTAGTAAGAATCTTAAAACCTATGGATTTATATGTCTCGGAAAGAGAATCAAGCGTGTGTACAGCGGCATAAGCGCAGCAGTGATACGACTGGTGAGGTTCGATGAGCAAACGCAGACCCTTTGAATTCATATTGCATGGTACCCATTCCATGGGTCTCAACTCTCCATGTTTAAGGGATTCTTCCTTCAGCTAAAACATGCATGTGGAACCCAGAGTATGATTCACGGTGTGATCGGGAAACGTGTTCAAATGTGTCTCAGTTTTCGTCCCCTGGTACTCGGGTGCAACATTCCAGACGCTTTACTAACACTCTCCCCACTTGGAGAGACAGTGCCTTTAACCTCCTGTTTGGCCCAGTTTGCAATTTCTGTGGAAAATGAACAGGAATAGGGAGAACCAATGAGAGACTAGGTGGACGTGTCTGGACGGGCAAATTTAACTCTCATTTCCCACCAGGAAGAGGAATTAACCAAAGGCTCAGCATGCCGTGCCGGAACCAAACTAGGGCCTGAAGCAATCCTGCGGTGTTGCGGCCAGCTCACAAGAAAGCGAGTTGAAGAAAGGAGCTCAGGGGCACTGTAATTCACAAACCTGCAGAGTCATAAATGACAGCTATCTTCCAAAAATATATTGAAGTAAGGCTGCCAAGAGGACTTGAAAGCGGGGCAGAATTGCAGGAAACCGATTTCAGGAGGTAGACTGGAATTGCATGTAAAGCATAGGAAAAGAGGCAGAACGTCCACAATGATGCACTTGGCCAAAAAGGTCGTATGCGTTATTTCCTGAATATATTCAGGAAAAAACGCATACGCCCTTTTTGGCCAACCAAGCAAGCTTGCAAAGGAAATCTGCACTACAATGAAGTCTCACTGCCCCCGGTCAAAAGGGCCATCTGAAAAAAGTGTAAAATCCAGAAAGGCAGGACAGGCCCTGGAGAACTGGGAGACTTGTTATGCTGATGGGCGGGATGTAAATTGCCAGAAGCCACTCTGGAGAAGTGTATGGTGTTTCCTGAAACATCCAAAAAACAAAGCAACAGAGCCTAGGGCACTTCAACTTATGGTCCTATAGCTTAGGGAAATTAAAATCAAAAAGACACAGCCACCACAAAGTTTGGGCCGGCTCCGTTTACAAGAACCTCGTTTACGGTACAAGTTGAATATCACAGAAAGCGAAAAATGGATAAAGAAGTTGTGGTACTTACGTACAATGCAGTATCACACAACAATGAAATCTATGTCATCAGGGCCGTAGCAGCATAATGAGTGGATTCAGGTACGATGATTCTAAGTGAACTAAGTCACACAGAAAAAGAAACATCATAAGGTATCACTAACACAGGGAATGTAAACTTGGCTACACAGGAACTGAATTACAAAACAGAACAGTGTCTCAAATGTAGAAAACCAACTTATGCTTGCTTAAGGGGAATGGTGAGTTGGGGTGCTGCATGAAACCAGAGATTGAAATTGGTACAGATACTGTTCCAAAAGCCAAATAAGTAATAGACAAGAGCTACTCCTTGCTCAACGAAGTGGACTCAACACCCCATATTAAACGCCTAAGAATATACCTGACTAGTAAGAATCTTAAAACCTATGGATTTATATGTCTCCGAAAGAGAATCAAGCGTGTGTACAGCGGCATAAGCGCAGCAGTGATACGACTGGTGAGGTTCGATGAGCTAACGCAGACCCTTTGAATTCATATTGCATGGTACCCATTCCATGGGTCTCAACTCTCCATGTTTAAGGGATTCTTCCTTCAGCTAAAACATGCATGTGGAACCCAGAGTATGATTCACGGTGTGATCGGGAAACGTGTTCAAATGTGTCTCAGTTTTCGTCCCCTGGTACTCGGGTGCAACATTCCAGACGCTTTACTAACACTCTCCCCACTTGGAGAGTCAGTGCCTTTAACCTCCTGTTTGGCCCAGTTTGCAATTTCTGTGGAAGATGAACAGGAATAGGGAGAACCAATGAGAGACTAGGTGGACGTGTCTGGACGGGCAAATTTAACTTTCATTTCCCACCAGGAAGAGGAATTAACCAAAGGCTCAGCATGCCGTGCCGGAACCAAACTAGGGCCTGAAGCAATACTGCGGTGTTGCGGCCAGCTAACAAGAAAGCGAGTTGAAGAAAGGAGCTCAGGGGCACTGTAATTCAGAAACCTGCAGAGTTATAAATGACAGCTATCTTCCAAAAATATATTGAAGTAAGGCCGCCAAGAGGAGTTGAAAGCGGGGCAGAATTGCAGGAAACCGATTTCAGGCGGTACACTGGAATTGCATGTAAAGCATAGGAAAAGAGGCAGAACGTTGACAATGATGCACTTGGCCAAAAAGGGCGTATGCGTTCTTTCCTGAATATATTCAGGAAAAAACGCATACGCACTTTTTGGCCCATCAAGCAAGCTTGCAAAGGAAATCTGCACTACAATGAAGTCTCACTGCCCTCCGGTCTAAAGGGCCATCTGAAAAAAGTGTAAAATCTAGAAAGGCAGGACAGGCCATGGAGAACTGGGAGCCTTGTTATGCTGATGGGCGGGATGTAAATTGCCAGCAGCCACTCTGGAGAAGTGTATGGTGTTTCCTGAAACATCCAAAAACAAAGCAACAGAGCCTAGGGCACTTCCACTTATGGTCTTATAGCTTAGGGAAATTAAAATCAAAAAGACACAGCCACCCAAAAGTTTGGGACGGATCTGTTTACAAGAACCTCGTTTACCGTACAAGTTCAATATCACAGAAAGCGAAAAATGGATAAAGAAGTTGTGGTACTTACGTACAATGCAATATCACTCAGCAATGAAATCTATGTCATCAGGCCCGTAGCAGCATAATGAGTGGATTCAGGTACGATGATTCTAAGTGAAATAAGTCACACAGAAAAAGAAACATCATAAGATATCACTACTACACGGAATGTAAACTTGGCTACACAGGAACTGAATTACAGAACATAACAGGGTCTCTAATGTAGAAAACCAACTTATGCTTGCTTAAGGGGAAAGGTGAGTTGGGGTGCTGCATAAAACCAGAGATTGAAATTAGCACAGATACCGTTCCATAAGCCAAATATGTAATAGACAAGAGCTACTCCTTGTTCAACGAAGAGGACACAACACCCCATATTAAACGCCTAAGAATATACCTGACTAGTAAGAATCTTAAAACCTATGGATTTATATGTCTCCGAAAGAGAATCAAGCGTGTGTACAGCGGCATAAGTGCAGCAGTGATAGGATTGGTGAGGTTCGGTGAGCAAATGCAGACCCTTTGAAGTCATATTGCATGGTACCCATTCCATGGGTCTCAACTCTCCAGGTTTAAGGGATTCTTCCTTCAGCTAAAACATGCATGTGGAACCCAGAGTATGATCCCCCGTGTGATCGGGAAACGTGTTCAAATGTGTCTCAGTTTTTGTCCCCTGGTACTCGGGTGCAACATTCCAGACGCTTTACTAACACTCTCCCCAGTTGGAGAGTCACTGCCTTTAACCTCCTGTTTGGCCCAGTTTGCAGTTTCTGCGGAAAATGAACAGGAATAGGGAGAACCAATGAGAGACTAGCTGGAGCTGTTAGGACAGGCAAATTGAACTCTCATTTCCCACCAGGAAGAGGAATTAACCAAAGGCTCAGCATGCGATGCCAGAACCAAACTAGGCCCTGAAGCAATCCTGCGGTGTTGCGGCCAGCTCAAAAGAAAGCGATTTGAAGAAAGGAGCTCAGGGGCACTGTAATTCACAATTCTGCAGAGTTATAAATGACAGCTATCGTCCAAAAATATATTGAAGGAAGGCTGCCAAGAGGACTTGAAAGCGGGGCAGAATTGCAGGAAACCAATTTCAGGAGGTAGACTGGAATTGCATGTAAAGCATAGGAAAAGAGGCAGAACGTCCACAATGATGCACTTGGCCAAAAAGGGCATATGCGTTTTTTCGTGAATATATACAGGAAAAAACGCATACGCCCGTTTTGGCCAACGAAGCAAGCTTGCAAAGGAAATCTGCACTACAATGAAGTCTCACTGCACCCGGTCAAAAGGGCCATCTGAAAAAAGTGTAAAATCCAGAAAGGCAGGACAGGCCATGGAGAACTGGGAGCCTTGTTATGCTGATGGGCGGGATGTAAATTGCCAACACCCACTCTGGAGAAGTGTATTGTGTTTCCTGAAACATCTAAAAAACAAAGCAACAGATCCTAGGGCACTTCTACTTGTGGTCCTATAGCTTAGGGAAATTAAAATCAAAAACACACAGCCACCCCAAAGTTTGGGCCGGCTCTGTTTACAAGAACCTCGTTTACGGTACAAGTTGAATATCACAGAAAGCAAAAAATGGATAAAGAAGTTGTGGTACTTACGTACAATGCAATATCACTCATCAATGAAATCTATGTCATCAGGCCCATAGCAGAACAATGAGTGGATTCAGGTACGATGATTCTAAGTGAAATAAGTCACACAGAAAAAGAAACATCATAAGATATCACTAACACACGGAATGTAAACTTCGCTACACAGGAACTGAATTACAAAACAGAAAAGTGTCTCAAATGTAGAAAACCAACTTATGCTTGCTTAAGGGGAAAGGTGAGTTGGGGTGCGGCATAAAACCAGAGATTGAAATTAGCACAGATACCGTTCCATAAGCCAAATATGTAATAGACAAGAGCTACTCCTTGCTCAACGAAGTGGACTCAACACCCCATATTAAACGCCTAAGAATATACCTGACTAGTAAGAATCTTAAAACCTATGGATTTATATATCTCCGAAAGAGAATCAAGCGTGTGTACAGTGTCATAAACGCAGCAGTGATAGGATTGGTGAGGTTCGGTGAGCAAACGCAGACTCTTTGAAGTCATATTGCATGGTACCCATTCCATGGGTCTCAACTCTCCAGGTTTAAGGGATTCTTCCTTCAGCTAAAACATGCATGTGGAACCCAGAGTATGATCCACCGTGTGATCGGGAAACGTGTTCAAATGTGTCTCAGTTTTCGTCCCCTGGTACTCGGGTGCAACATTCCAGATGCTTTACTAACACTCTCCCCACTTGGAGAGTCAGTGCCTTTAACCTCCTGTTTGGCCCAGTTTGCAATTTCTGCGTAAGATGAACAGGAAGAGGGAGAACCAATGAGAGACTAGCTGGAGGTGTCTGGACGGACAAATTTAACTCTCATTTCCTACCAGGAAGAGGAATTAACCAAAAGCTCAGCATGCGATGCTGGAACCAAACTAGGGCCTGAAGCAATCCTGCGGTGTTGCGGCCAGCTCACAAGAAAGCGAGTTGAAGAAAGGAGCTCAGGGGCACTGTAATTCACAAACCTGCAGAGTTATAAATGACAGCTATCTTCCAAAAATATATTGAAGTAAGGCTGCCAAGAGGACTTGAAAGCGGGGCAGAATTGCAGGAAACCGATTTCAGGAGGTAGACTGGAATTGCATGTAAAGCATAGGAAAAGAGGCAGAACGTCCACAATGATGCACTTGGCCAAAAAGGGCGTATGCGTTTTTTCCTGAATATATTCAGGAAAAAACGCATACGCCCTTTTTGGCCAACCAAGCAAGCTTGCAAAGGAAATCTGCACTACAATGAAGTCTCACTGCCCCCGGTCAAAAGGGCCATCTGAAAAAAGTGTAAAATCCAGAAAGGCAGGACAGGCCATGGAGAACTGGGAGCCTTGTTATGCTGATGGGCGGGATGTAAATTGCCAGCAGCCACTCTGGAGAAGTGTATGGTGTTTCCTGAAAAATCCAAAAACAAAGCAACAGAGCCTAGGGCACTTCCACTTATGGTCCTATAGCTTAGGGAAATTAAAATCAAAAAGACACAGCCACCCAAAAGTTTGGGACGGATCTGTTTACAAGAACCTCGTTTACCGTACAAGTTCAATATCACAGAAAGCGAAAAATGGATAAAGAAGTTGTGGTACTTACGTACAATGCAATATCACTCAGCAATGAAATCTATGTCATCAGGCCCGTAGCAGCATAATGAGTGGATTCAGGTACGATGATTCTAAGTGAAATAAGTCACACAGAAAAAGAAACATCATAAGATATCACTACTACACGGAATGTAAACTTGGCTACACAGGAACTGAATTACAAAACAGAACAGGGTCTCAAATGTAGAAAACCCACTTATGCTTGCTTAAGGGGAAAGGTGACTTGGGGTGCGGCATAAAACCAGAGATTGAAATTAGCACAGATACCGTTCCATAAGCCAAATATGTAATAGACAAGAGCTACTCCTTGTTCAACGAAGTGGACTCAACACCCCATATTAAACGCCTAAGAATATACCTGACTAGTAAGAATCTTAAAACCTATGGATTTATATGTCTCCGAAAGAGAATCAAGTGTGTGTACAGCGGCATAAACGCAGCAGTGATAGGATTGGTGAGGTTCGGTGAGCAAATGCAGACCCTTTGAAGTCATATTGCATGGTACCCATCCATGGGTCTCAACTCTCCATGTTTAAGGGATTCTTCCTTCAGCTAAAACATGCATGTGGAACCCAGAGTATGATCCACCGTGTGATCGGAAAACGTGTTCAAATGTGTCTCAGTTTTCGTCCCCTGGTACTCGGGTGCAACATTCCAGACGCTTTACTAACACTCTCCCCACTTGGAGAGTCGGTGCCTTTAACCTCCTGTTTGGCCCAGTTTGCAATTTCTGTGGAAAATGAACAGGAATAGGGAGAACCAATGAGAGACTAGGTGGAGGTGTCTGGACGGGCAAATTTAACTCTCATTTCCCAACCAGGAAGAGGAATTAACCAAAGGCTCAACATGCCATTCCGGAACCAAACTAGGGCCTGAAGCAATCCTGCGGTGTTGCGGCCAGCTCACAAGAAAGCGAGTTGAAGAAAGGAGCTCAGGGACACTGTAATTCACAAACCTGCAGAGTTATAAATGACAGCTATCTTCCAAAAATATATTGAAGTAAGGCAGCCAAGAATAGTTGAAAGCGGGGCAGAATTGCCGGAAACCGATTTCAGGAGGTAGACTGGAATTGCATGTAAAGCATAGGAAAAGAGGCAGAACGTCCACAATGATGCACTTGGCCAAAAAGGGCGTATGCGTTTTTTCCTGAATATATTCAGGAAAAAACGCATACGCCCTTTTTGGCCAACCAAGCAAGCTTGCAAAGGAAATCTGCACTACAATGAAGTCTCACTGCCCCCCGGTCAAAAGGGCCATCTGAAAAAAGTGTAAAACCCAGAAAGGCAGGACAGGCCATGGAGAACTGGGAGCCTTGTTATGCTGATGGGCGGGATGTAAATTGCCAGCAGCCACTCTGGAGAAGTGTATGGTGTTTCCTGAAACATCCAAAAAACAAAGCAACAGAGCCTAGGGCACTTCCACTTATGGTCCTATAGCTTAGGGAAATTAAAATCAAAAAGACACAGCCACCCCAATGTTTGGGATGGCTCTGTTTACAAGAACCTCGTTTACGGTACAAGTTGAATATCACAGAAAGCGAAAAATGGATAAAGAAGTTGTGGTACTTACGTACAATGCAATATCACTCAGCAATGAAATCTATGTCATCAGGCCCATAGCAGCATAATGAGTGGATTCAGGTACGATGATTCTAAGTGAAATAAGTCACACAGAAAAAGAAACATCATAAGATATCACTACTACACGGAATGTAAACTTGGCTACACAGGAACTGAATTACAAAACAGAACAGGGTGTCAAATGTAGAAAACCAACTTATGCTTGCTTAAGGGGAAAGGTGAGTTGGGGTGCTGCATAAAACCAGAGATTGAAATTAGCACAGATACCGTTCCATAAGCCAAATATGTAATAGACAAGAGCTACTCCTTGCTCAACGAAGTGGACTCAACACCCCATATTAAACGCCTAAGAATATACCTGACTAGTAAGAATCTTAAAATCTATGGATTTATATGTCTCCGAAAGAGAATTAAGCGTGTGTACAGTGGCATAAACGCAGCAGTAATAGTATTGGTGAGGTTCGGTGAGCAAATGCAGACCCTTTGAAGTCATATTGCATGGTACCCATCCATGGGTCTCAACTCTCCATGTTTAAGGGATTCTTCCTTCAGCTAAAACATGCATGTGGAACCCAGAGTATGATCCACCGTGTGATCGGAAAACGTGTTCAAATGTGTCTCAGTTTTCGTCCCCTGGTACTCGGGTGCAACATTCCAGACGCTTTACTAACACTCTCCCCACTTGGAGAGTCGGTGCCTTTAACCTCCTGTTTGGCCCAGTTTGCAATTTCTGTGGAAAATGAACAGGAATAGGGAGAACCAATGAGAGACTAGGTGGAGGTGTCTGGACGGGCAAATTTAACTCTCATTTCCCAACCAGGAAGAGGAATTAACCAAAGGCTCAACATGCCATGCCGGAACCAAACTAGGGCCTGAAGCAATCCTGCGGTGTTGCGGCCAGCTCACAAGAAAGCGAGTTGAAGAAAGGAGCTCAGGGACACTGTAATTCACAAACCTGCAGAGTTATAAATGACAGCTATCTTCCAAAAATATATTGAAGTAAGGCAGCCAAGAATAGTTGAAAGCGGGGCAGAATTGCAGGAAACCGATTTCAGGAGGTAGACTGGAATTGCATGTAAAGCATAGGAAAAGAGGCAGAACGTCCACAATGATGCACTTGGCAAAAAAGGGCGTATGCGTGTTTTCCTGAATATATTCAGGAAAAAACGCATACGCCCTTTTTGACCAAACAAGCAAGCTTGCAAAGGAAATCTGCACTACAATGAAGTCTCACTGCCCCCCGGTCAAAAGGGCCATCTGAAAAAAGTGTAAAATCCAGAAAGGCAGGACAGGCCATGGAGAACTGGGAGCCTTGTTATGCTGATGGGCGGGATGTAAATTGCCAGCAGCCACTCTGGAGAAGTGTATGGTGTTTCCTGAAACATCCAAAAAACAAAGCAACAGAGCCTAGGGCACTTCCACTTATGGTCCTATAGATTAGGGAAATTAAAATCAAAAATACACAGCCACCCCAAAGTTTGGGACGGCTCTGTTTACAAGAACCTCGTTTACGGTACAAGTTCAATATCACAGAAAGCGAAAAATGGATAAAGAAGTTGTGGTACTTACGTACAATGCAATATCACTCAGCAATGAAATCTATGTCATCAGGCCCATAGCAGCATAATGAGTGGATTCAGGTACGATGATTCTAAGTGAAATAAGTCACACAGAAAAAGAAACATCATAAGATATCACTAATACACGGAATGTAAACTTGGCTACACAGGAACTGAATTACAAAACAGAACAGGGTGTCAAATGTAGAAAACCAACTTATGCTTGCTTAAGGGGAAAGGTGAGTTGGGGTGCTGCATACAACAAGAGATTGAAATTAGCACAGATACCGTTCCATAAGCCAAATATGTAATAGACAAGAGCTACTCCTTGCTCAACGAAGTGGACTCAACACCCCATATTAAACGCCTAAGAATATACCTGACTAGTAAGAATCTTAAAACCTATGGATTTTTATGTCTCCGAAAGAGAATCAAGCATGTGTACAGTGGCATAAACGCAGCAGTGATAGGATTGGTGAGGTTCGGTGAGCAAATGCAGACCCTTTCAAGTCATATTGCATGGTACCCATTCCATGGGTCTCAACTCTCCATGTTTAAGGGATTCTTCCTTCAGCTAAAACATGCATGTGGAACCCAGAGTATGATCCACCGTGTGATCGGAAAACGTGTTCAAATGTGTCTCCGTTTTCGTCCCCTGGTACTCGGGTGCAACATTCCAGACGCTTTACTAACACTCTCCCCACTTGGAGAGTCGGTGCCTTTAACCTCCTGTTTGGCCCAGTTTGCAATTTCTGTGGAAAATGAACAGGAATAGGGAGAACCAATGAGAGACTAGGTGGAGGTGTCTGGACGGGCAAATTTAACTCTCATTTCCCACCAGGAAGAGGAATTAACCAAAGGCTCAACATGCCATGCTGGAACTAGATTAGGGCCTGAGGAGATCCTGCGGTGTTGCGGCCAGCTCACAAGAAAGCGAGTTGAAGAAAGGAGCTCAGGGGCACTGTAATTCACAAACCTGCAGAGTTATAAATGACAGCTATCTTTGAAAAATATATTGAAGTAAGGCAGCCAAGAATAGTTGAAAGCGGGGCAGAATTGCAGGAAACCGATTTCAGGAGGTAGACTGGAATTGCATGTAAAGCATAGGAAAAGAGGCAGAACGTCCACAATGATGCACTTGGCCAAAAAGGGCGTATGCGTTTTTTCCTGAATATATTCAGGAAAAAACGCATACGCCCTTTTTGGCCAACCAAGCAAGCTTGCAAAAGAAATCTGCACTACAATGAAGTCTCACTGCACCCCGGTCAAAAGGGCCATCTGAAAAAAGTGTAAAATCCAGAAAGGCAGGACAGGCCATGGAGAACTGGGAGCCTAGTTATGCTGATGGGCGTGATGTAAATTGCCAGCAGCCACTGTGGAGAAGTGTATGGTGTTTCCTGAAACATCCAAAAAACAAAGCAACAGAGCCTAGGGCACTTCCACTTATGGTCCTATAGCTTAGGGAAATTAAAATCAAAAAGACACAGCCACCCCAAAGTTTGGGACGGCTCTGTTTACAAGAACCTCGTTTACGGTACAAGTTGAATATCACAGAAAGCGAAAAATGGATAAAGAAGTTGTGGTACTTACGTACAATGCAATATCACTCAGCAATGAAATCTATGTCATCAGGCCCGTAGCAGCATAATGAGTGGATTCAGGTACGATGATTCTAAGTGAAATAAGTCACACAGAAAAAGAAACATCATAAGATATCACTACTACACGGAATGTAAACTTGGCTACACAAGAATTGAATTACAAAACAGAACAGGGTGTCAAATGTAGAAAACCAACTTATGCTTGCTTAAGGGGAAAGGTGAGTTGGGGTGCTGCATAAAACCAGAGATTGAAATTAGCACAGATACCGTTCCATAAGCCAAATATGTAATAGACAAGAGCTACTCCTTGCTCAACGAAGTGGACTCAACACCCCATATTAAACGCCTAAGAATATACCTGACTAGTAAGAATCTTAAAACCTATGGATTTATATTTCTCCGAAAGAGAATCAAGCGTGTGTAGAGCGGTATAAACGCAGCAGTGATAGGATTGGTGAGGTTCGGTGAGCAAATGCAGACCCTTTGAAGTCATATTGCATGGTACCTATTCCATGGGTCTCAACTCTCCAGGTTTAAGGGATTCTTCCTTCAGCTAAACATGCATGTGGAACACAGAGTATGAGCCACCGTGTGATCGGGAAACGTGTTCAAATGTGTCTCAGTTTTCGTCCCCTGGTACTCGGGTGCAACATTCCAGACGCTTTACTAACACTCTCCCCACTTGGAGAGTCAGTGCCTTTAACCTCCTGTTTGGCCCAGTTTGCAATATCTGCGTAAGATGAACAGGAATAGGGAGAACCAATGAGAGACTAGGTGGAGGTGTCTGGACGGGCAAATTTAACTCTCATTTCCCACCAGGAAGAGGAATTAACCAAAGGCTCAGCGTGGCATGCCAGAAGCACACTAGGGCCTGAAGCAATCCTGCGGTGTTGCGGCCAGCTCACAAGAAAGCGAGTTGAAGGAAGGAACTCAGGGGCACTGTAATTCACAAACCTGCAGAGTTATAAATGACAGCTATCTTCCAAAAATATATTGAAGTAAGGCCGCAAAGAGGAGTTGAAAGCGGGGCAGAATTGCAGATAACTGATTTCAGGCGGTACACTGGAATTGCATGTAAAGCATAGGAAAAGAGGCAGAACGTTGACAATGATGCACTTGGCCAAAAAGGGCGTATGCGTTCTTTCCTGAATATATTCAGGAAAAAACGCATACGCCCTTTTTGGCCAACCAAGCAAGCTTGCAAAGGAAATCTGCACTAAAATGAAGTCTCACTGCCCCCCGGTCAAAAGGGCCATCTGAAAAAAGTGTAAAATCCAGAAAGGCAGGACAGGCCATGGAGAACTGGGAGCCTTGTTATGCTGATGGGCGGGATGTAAATTGCCAACAGCCACTCTGGAGAAGTGTATGGTGTTTCCTGAAACATCCAAAAACAAAGCAACAGAGCCTAGGGCACTTCCACTTATGGTCCTATAGCTTAGGGAAATAATAATCAAAAAGACACAGCCACCCAAAAGTTTGGGACGGATCTGTTTACAAGAACCTCGTTTACTGTACAAGTTCAATATCACAGAAAGCGAAAAATGGATAAAGAAGTTGTGGTACTTACGTACAATGCAATATCACTCAGCAATGAAATCTATGTCATCAGGCCCGTAGCAGCATAATGAGTGGATTCAGGTACGATGATTCTAAGTGAAATAAGTCACACAGAAAAAGAAACATCATAAGATATCACTACTACACGGAATGTAAACTTGGCTACAGAGGAACTGAATTACAGAACAGAACAGTGTCTCAAATGTAGAAAAGCAACTTATGTTTGCTTAAGGGGAAAGGTGAGTTGGGGTGCTGCATAAAACCAGAGATTGAAATTAGCACAGATACTGTTCCATAAGCCAAATATGTAATAGACAAGAGCTACTCCTTGCTCAACGAAGTGGACACAACACCCCATATTAAACGCCTAAGAATATACCTGACTAGTAAGAATCTTAAAACCTATGGATTTATATGTCTCCGAAAGAGAATCAAGCGTGTGTACAGCGGCATGAGTGCAGCAGTGATAGGATTGTAGAGGTTCGGTGAGCAAATGCAGACTCTTTGAAGTCATATTGCATGGTACCCATTCCATGGGTCTCAACTCTCCAGGTTTAAGGGATTCTTCCTTCAGCTAAAACATGCATGTGGAACCCAGAGTATGATCCACCGTGTGATCGGGAAACGTGTTCAAATGTGTCTCAGTTTTCGTCCCCTGGTACTCGGGTGCAACATTCCAGATGCTTTACTAACACTCTCCCCACTTGGAGAGTCAGTGCCTTTAACCTCCTGTTTGGCCCAGTTTGCAATTTCTGCGTAAGATGAACAGGAAGAGGGAGAACCAATGAGAGACTAGGTGGAGGTGTCTGGACGGGCAAATTTAACTCTCATTTCCCACCAGGAAGAGGAATTAATCAAAGGCTCAACGTGGCATTCCAGAAGCACACTACGGTCTGAAGCAATCTTGCGGTGTTGCGGCCAGCTCACAAGAAAGCGAGTTGAAGAAAGGAGCTCAGGGGCACTGTAATTCACAAACCTGCAGAGTTATAAATGACAGCTATCGTCCAAAAATATATTGAAGGAAGGCTGCCAAGAGGACTTGAAAGCGGGGCAGAATTGCAGGAAACCGATTTCAGGAGGTAGACTGGAATTGCATGTAAAGCATAGGAAAAGAGGCAGAACGTCCACAATGATGCACTTGGCCAAAAAGGGCGTATGCGTTTTTTCCTGAATATATTCAGGAAAAAACGCATACGCCCTTTTTGGCCAACCAAGCAAGCTTGCAAAGGAAATCTGCACTACAATGAAGTCTCACTGCCCCCGGTCAAAAGGGCCATCTGAAAAAAGTGTAAAATCCAGAAAGGCAGGACAGGCCCTGGAGAACTGGGAGACTTGTTATGCTGATGGGCGGGATGTAAATTGCCAGAAGCCACTCTGGAGAAGTGTATGGTGTTTCCTGAAACATCCAAAAAACAAAGCAACAGAGCATAGGGCACTTCCACTTATGGTCCTATAGCTTAGGGAAATTAAAATCAAAAAGACACAGCCACCCCAAAGTTTGGGCCGGCTCTGTTTACAAGAACCTCGTTTACGGTACAAGTTGAATATCACAGAAAGCGAAAAATGGATAAAGAAGTTGTGGTACTTACGTACAATGCAGTATCACACAGCAATGAAATCTATGTCATCAGGGCCGTAGCAGCATAATGAGTGGATTCAGGTACAATGATTCTAAGTGAAATAAGTCACACAGAAAAAGAAACATCATAAGGTATCACTAACACAGGGAATGTAAACTTGGCTACACAGGAACTGAATTACAAAACAGAACAGTGTCTCAAATGTAGAAAACCAACTTATGCTTGCTTAAGGGGAATGGTGAGTTGGGGTGCTGCATGAAACCAGAGATTGAAATTGGCACAGATACTGTTCCATAAGCCAAATATGTAATAGACAAGAGCTACTCCTTGCTCAACGAAGTGGACTCAACACCCCATATTAAACGCCTAAGAATATACCTGACTAGTAAGAATCTTAAAACCTATGGATTTATATGTCTCGGAAAGAGAATCAAGCGTGTGTACAGCGGCATAAGCGCAGCAGTGATACGACTGGTGAGGTTCGATGAGCAAACGCAGACCCTTTGAATTCATATTGCATGGTACCCATTCCATGGGTCTCAACTCTCCATGTTTAAGGGATTCTTCCTTCAGCTAAAACATGCATGTGGAACCCAGAGTATGATTCACGGTGTGATCGGGAAACGTGTTCAAATGTGTCTCAGTTTTCGTCCCCTGGTACTCGGGTGCAACATTCCAGACGCTTTACTAACACTCTCCCCACTTGGAGAGACAGTGCCTTTAACCTCCTGTTTGGCCCAGTTTGCAATTTCTGTGGAAAATGAACAGGAATAGGGAGAACCAATGAGAGACTAGGTGGACGTGTCTGGACGGGCAAATTTAACTCTCATTTCCCACCAGGAAGAGGAATTAACCAAAGGCTCAGCATGCCGTGCCGGAACCAAACTAGGGCCTGAAGCAATCCTGCGGTGTTGCGGCCAGCTCACAAGAAAGCGAGTTGAAGAAAGGAGCTCAGGGGCACTGTAATTCACAAACCTGCAGAGTCATAAATGACAGCTATCTTCCAAAAATATATTGAAGTAAGGCTGCCAAGAGGACTTGAAAGCGGGGCAGAATTGCAGGAAACCGATTTCAGGAGGTAGACTGGAATTGCATGTAAAGCATAGGAAAAGAGGCAGAACGTCCACAATGATGCACTTGGCCAAAAAGGGCGTATGCGTTATTTCCTGAATATATTCAGGAAAAAACGCATACGCCCTTTTTGGCCAACCAAGCAAGCTTGCAAAGGAAATCTGCACTAAAATGAAGTCTCACTGCCCCCCGGTCAAAAGGGCCATCTGAAAAAAGTGTAAAATCCAGAAAGGCAGGACAGGCCATGGAGAACTGGGAGCCTTGTTATGCTGATGGGCGGGATGTAAATTGCCAACAGCCACTCTGGAGAAGTGTATGGTGTTTCCTGAAACATCCAAAAACAAAGCAACAGAGCCTAGGGCACTTCAACTTATGGTCCTATAGCTTAGGGAAATTAAAATCAAAAAGACACAGCCACCACAAAGTTTGGGCCGGCTCCGTTTACAAGAACCTCGTTTACGGTACAAGTTGAATATCACAGAAAGCGAAAAATGGATAAAGAAGTTGTGGTACTTACGTACAATGCAGTATCACACAGCAATGAAATCTATGTCATCAGGGCCGTAGCAGCATAATGAGTGGATTCAGGTACGATGATTCTAAGTGAACTAAGTCACACAGAAAAAGAAACATCATAAGGTATCACTAACACAGGGAATGTAAACTTGGCTACACAGGAACTGAATTACAAAACAGAACAGTGTCTCAAATGTAGAAAACCAACTTATGCTTGCTTAAGGGGAATGGTGAGTTGGGGTGCTGCATGAAACCAGAGATTGAAATTGGTACAGATACTGTTCCAAAAGCCAAATAAGTAATAGACAAGAGCTACTCCTTGCTCAACGAAGTGGACTCAACACCCCATATTAAACGCCTAAGAATATACCTGACTAGTAAGAATCTTAAAACCTATGGATTTATATGTCTCCGAAAGAGAATCAAGCGTGTGTACAGCGGCATAAGCGCAGCAGTATTACGACTGGTGAGGTTCGATGAGCTAACGCAGACCCTTTGAATTCATATTGCATGGTACCCATTCCATGGGTCTCAACTCTCCATGTTTAAGGGATTCTTCCTTCAGCTAAAACATGCATGTGGAACCCAGAGTATGATTCACGGTGTGATCGGGAAACGTGTTCAAATGTGTCTCAGTTTTCGTCCCCTGGTACTCGGGTGCAACATTCCAGACGCTTTACTAACACTCTCCCCACTTGGAGAGTCAGTGCCTTTAACCTCCTGTTTGGCCCAGTTTGCAATTTCTGTGGAAGATGAACAGGAATAGGGAGAACCAATGAGAGACTAGGTGGACGTGTCTGGACGGGCAAATTTAACTCTCATTTCCCACCAGGAAGAGGAATTAACCAAAGGCTCAGCATGCCGTGCCGGAACCAAACTAGGGCCTGAAGCAATACTGCGGTGTTGCGGCCAGCTCACAAGAAAGCGAGTTGAAGAAAGGAGCTCAGGGGCACTGTAATTCACAAACCTGCAGAGTTATAAATGACAGCTATCTTCCAAAAATATATTGAAGTAAGGCCGCCAAGAGGAGTTGAAAGCGGGGCAGAATTGCAGGAAACCGATTTCAGGCGGTACACTGGAATTGCATGTAAAGCATAGGAAAAGAGGCAGAACGTTGACAATGATGCACTTGGCCAAAAAGGGCGTATGCGTTCTTTCCTGAATATATTCAGGAAAAAACGCATACGCACTTTTTGGCCAACCAAGCAAGCTTGCAAAGGAAATCTGCACTACAATGAAGTCTCACTGCCCTCCGGTCTAAAGGGCCATCTGAAAAAAGTGTAAAATCTAGAAAGGCAGGACAGGCCATGGAGAACTGGGAGCCTTGTTATGCTGATGGGCGGGATGTAAATTGCCAGCAGCCACTCTGGAGAAGTGTATGGTGTTTCCTGAAACATCCAAAAACAAAGCAACAGAGCCTAGGGCACTTCCACTTATGGTCTTATAGCTTAGGGAAATTAAAATCAAAAAGACACAGCCACCCAAAAGTTTGGGACGGATCTGTTTACAAGAACCTCGTTTACCGTACAAGTTCAATATCACAGAAAGCGAAAAATGGATAAAGAAGTTGTGGTACTTACGTACAATGCAGTATCACACAGCAATGAAATCTATGTCATCAGGGCCGTAGCAGCATAATGAGTGGATTCAGGTACAATGATTCTAAGTGAAATAAGTCACACAGAAAAAGAAACATCATAAGGTATCACTAACACAGGGAATGTAAACTTGGCTACACAGGAACTGAATTACAAAACAGAACAGTGTCTCAAATGTAGAAAACCAACTTATGCTTGCTTAAGGGGAATGGTGAGTTGGGGTGCTGCATGAAACCAGAGATTGAAATTGGCACAGATACTGTTCCATAAGCCAAATATGTAATAGACAAGAGCTACTCCTTGCTCAACGAAGTGGACTCAACACCCCATATTAAACGCCTAAGAATATACCTGACTAGTAAGAATCTTAAAACCTATGGATTTATATGTCTCGGAAAGAGAATCAAGCGTGTGTACAGCGGCATAAGCGCAGCAGTGATACGACTGGTGAGGTTCGATGAGCAAACGCAGACCCTTTGAATTCATATTGCATGGTACCCATTCCATGGGTCTCAACTCTCCATGTTTAAGGGATTCTTCCTTCAGCTAAAACATGCATGTGGAACCCAGAGTATGATTCACGGTGTGATCGGGAAACGTGTTCAAATGTGTCTCAGTTTTCGTCCCCTGGTACTCGGGTGCAACATTCCAGACGCTTTACTAACACTCTCCCCACTTGGAGAGACAGTGCCTTTAACCTCCTGTTTGGCCCAGTTTGCAATTTCTGTGGAAAATGAACAGGAATAGGGAGAACCAATGAGAGACTAGGTGGACGTGTCTGGACGGGCAAATTTAACTCTCATTTCCCACCAGGAAGAGGAATTAACCAAAGGCTCAGCATGCCGTGCCGGAACCAAACTAGGGCCTGAAGCAATCCTGCGGTGTTGCGGCCAGCTCACAAGAAAGCGAGTTGAAGAAAGGAGCTCAGGGGCACTGTAATTCACAAACCTGCAGAGTCATAAATGACAGCTATCTTCCAAAAATATATTGAAGTAAGGCTGCCAAGAGGACTTGAAAGCGGGGCAGAATTGCAGGAAACCGATTTCAGGAGGTAGACTGGAATTGCATGTAAAGCATAGGAAAAGAGGCAGAACGTCCACAATGATGCACTTGGCCAAAAAGGGCGTATGCGTTATTTCCTGAATATATTCAGGAAAAAACGCATACGCCCTTTTTGGCCAACCAAGCAAGCTTGCAAAGGAAATCTGCACTAAAATGAAGTCTCACTGCCCCCCGGTCAAAAGGGCCATCTGAAAAAAGTGTAAAATCCAGAAAGGCAGGACAGGCCATGGAGAACTGGGAGCCTTGTTATGCTGATGGGCGGGATGTAAATTGCCAACAGCCACTCTGGAGAAGTGTATGGTGTTTCCTGAAACATCCAAAAACAAAGCAACAGAGCCTAGGGCACTTCAACTTATGGTCCTATAGCTTAGGGAAATTAAAATCAAAAAGACACAGCCACCACAAAGTTTGGGCCGGCTCCGTTTACAAGAACCTCGTTTACGGTACAAGTTGAATATCACAGAAAGCGAAAAATGGATAAAGAAGTTGTGGTACTTACGTACAATGCAGTATCACACAGCAATGAAATCTATGTCATCAGGGCCGTAGCAGCATAATGAGTGGATTCAGGTACGATGATTCTAAGTGAACTAAGTCACACAGAAAAAGAAACATCATAAGGTATCACTAACACAGGGAATGTAAACTTGGCTACACAGGAACTGAATTACAAAACAGAACAGTGTCTCAAATGTAGAAAACCAACTTATGCTTGCTTAAGGGGAATGGTGAGTTGGGGTGCTGCATGAAACCAGAGATTGAAATTGGTACAGATACTGTTCCAAAAGCCAAATAAGTAATAGACAAGAGCTACTCCTTGCTCAACGAAGTGGACTCAACACCCCATATTAAACGCCTAAGAATATACCTGACTAGTAAGAATCTTAAAACCTATGGATTTATATGTCTCCGAAAGAGAATCAAGCGTGTGTACAGCGGCATAAGCGCAGCAGTATTACGACTGGTGAGGTTCGATGAGCTAACGCAGACCCTTTGAATTCATATTGCATGGTACCCATTCCATGGGTCTCAACTCTCCATGTTTAAGGGATTCTTCCTTCAGCTAAAACATGCATGTGGAACCCAGAGTATGATTCACGGTGTGATCGGGAAACGTGTTCAAATGTGTCTCAGTTTTCGTCCCCTGGTACTCGGGTGCAACATTCCAGACGCTTTACTAACACTCTCCCCACTTGGAGAGTCAGTGCCTTTAACCTCCTGTTTGGCCCAGTTTGCAATTTCTGTGGAAGATGAACAGGAATAGGGAGAACCAATGAGAGACTAGGTGGACGTGTCTGGACGGGCAAATTTAACTCTCATTTCCCACCAGGAAGAGGAATTAACCAAAGGCTCAGCATGCCGTGCCGGAACCA
This sequence comes from Leucopleurus acutus, assembly GCF_964270905.1. Lineage (NCBI taxonomy): Eukaryota > Metazoa > Chordata > Mammalia > Artiodactyla > Delphinidae > Leucopleurus > Leucopleurus acutus. Next base: position 777,497 of record NW_028139194.1, read on the forward strand.
AACTAGGGCCTGAAGCAATACTGCGGTGTTGCGGCCAGCTCACAAGAAAGCGAGTTGAAGAAAGGAGCTCAGGGGCACTGTAATTCAGAAACCTGCAGAGTTATAAATGACAGCTATCTTCCAAAAATATATTGAAGTAAGGCCGCCAAGAGGAGTTGAAAGCGGGGCAGAATTGCAGGAAACCGATTTCAGGCGGTACACTGGAATTGCATGTAAAGCATAGGAAAAGAGGCAGAACGTTGACAATGATGCACTTGGCCAAAAAGGGCGTATGCGTTCTTTCCTGAATATATTCAGGAAAAAACGCATACGCACTTTTTGGCCAACCAAGCAAGCTTGCAAAGGAAATCTGCACTACAATGAAGTCTCACTGCCCTCCGGTCTAAAGGGCCATCTGAAAAAAGTGTAAAATCTAGAAAGGCAGGACAGGCCATGGAGAACAGGGAGCCTTGTTATGCTGATGGGCGGGATGTAAATTGCCAGCAGCCACTCTGGAGAAGTGTATGGTGTTTCCTGAAACTTCCAAAAACAAAGCAACAGAGCCTAGGGCACTTCCACTTATGGTCTTATAGCTTAGGGAAATTAAAATCAAAAAGACACAGCCACCCAAAAGTTTGGGACGGATCTGTTTACAAGAACCTCGTTTACCGTACAAGTTCAATATCACAGAAAGCGAAAAATGGATAAAGAAGTTGTGGTACTTACGTACAATGCAATATCACTCAGCAATGAAATCTATGTCATCAGGCCCGTAGCAGCATAATGAGTGGATTCAGGTACGATGATTCTAAGTGAAATAAGTCACACAGAAAAAGAAACATCATAAGATATCACTACTACACGGAATGTAAACTTGGCTACACAGGAACTGAAATACAGAACAGAACAGGGTCTCTAATGTAGAAAACCAACTTATGCTTGCTTAAGGGGAAAGGTGAGTTGGGGTGCTGCATAAAACCAGAGATTGAAATTAGCACAGATACCGTTCCATAAGCCAAATATGTAATAGACAAGAGCTACTCCTTGTTCAACGAAGAGGACACAACACCCCATATTAAACGCCTAAGAATATACCTGACTAGTAAGAATCTTAAAACCTATGGATTTATATGTCTCCGAAAGAGAATCAAGCGTGTGTACAGCGGCATAAGTGCAGCAGTGATAGGATTGGTGAGGTTCGGTGAGCAAATGCAGACCCTTTGAAGTCATATTGCATATTACCCATTCCATGAGTCTCAACTCTCCAGGTTTAAGGGATTCTTCCTTCAGCTAAAACATGCATGTGGAACCCAGAGTATGATCCCCCGTGTGATCGGGAAACGTGTTCAAATGTGTCTCAGTTTTTGTCCCCTGGTACTCGGGTGCAACATTCCAGACGCTTTACTAACACTCTCCCCAGTTGGAGAGTCACTGCCTTTAACCTCCTGTTTGGCCCAGTTTGCAATTTCTGCGGAAAATGAACAGGAATAGGGAGAACCAATGAGAGACTAGCTGGAGCTGTTAGGACAGGCAAATTGAACTCTCATTTCCCACCAGGAAGAGGAATTAACCAAAGGCTCAGCATGCGATGCCAGAACCAAACTAGGCCCTGAAGCAATCCTGCGGTGTTGCGGCCAGCTCAAAAGAAAGCGATTTGAAGAAAGGAGCTCAGGGGCACTGTAATTCACAATTCTGCAGAGTTATAAATGACAGCTATCGTCCAAAAATATATTGAAGGAAGGCTGCCAAGAGGACTTGAAAGCGGGGCAGAATTGCAGGAAACCAATTTCAGGAGGTAGACTGGAATTGCATGTAAAGCATAGGAAAAGAGGCAGAACGTCCACAATGATGCACTTGGCCAAAAAGGGCATATGCGTTTTTTCGTGAATATATACAGGAAAAAACGCATACGCCCGTTTTGGCCAACCAAGCAAGCTTGCAAAGGAAATCTGCACTACAATGAAGTCTCACTGCACCCGGTCAAAAGGGCCATCTGAAAAAAGTGTAAAATCCAGAAAGGCAGGACAGGCCATGGAGAACTGGGAGCCTTGTTATGCTGATGGGCGGGATGTAAATTGCCAACACCCACTCTGGAGAAGTGTATTGTGTTTCCTGAAACATCTAAAAAACAAAGCAACAGATCCTAGGGCACTTCTACTTGTGGTCCTATAGCTTAGGGAAATTAAAATCAAAAACACACAGCGACCCCAAAGTTTGGGCCGGCTCTGTTTACAAGAACCTCGTTTACGGTACAAGTTGAATATCACAGAAAGCAAAAAATGGATAAAGAAGTTGTGGTACTTACGTACAATGCAATATCACTCAGCAATGAAATCTATGTCATCAGGCCCGTAGCAGAATAATGAGTGGATTCAGGTACGATGATTCTAAGTGAAATAAGTCACACAGAAAAAGAAACATCATAAGATATCACTAACACACGGAATGTAAACTTGGCTACACAGGAACTGAATTACAAAACAGAAAAGTGTCTCAAATGTAGAAAACCAACTTATGCTTGCTTAAAGGGAAAGGTGAGTTGGGGTGCGGCATAAAACCAGAGATTGAAATTAGCACAGATACCGTTCCATAAGCCAAATATGTAATAGACAAGAGCTACTCCTTGCTCAACGAAGTGGACTCAACACCCCATATTAAACGCCTAAGAATATACCTGACTAGTAAGAATCTTAAAACCTATGGATTTATATATCTCCGAAAGAGAATCAAGCGTGTGTACAGTGTCATAAACGCAGCAGTGATAGGATTGGTGAGGTTCGGTGAGCAAATGCAGACTCTTTGAAGTCATATTGCATGGTACCCATTCCATGGGTCTCAACTCTCCAGGTTTAAGGGATTCTTCCTTCAGCTAAAACATGCATGTGGAACCCAGAGTATGATCCACCGTGTGATCGGAAAACGTGTTCAAATGTGTCTCAGTTTTCGTCCCCTGGTACTCGGGTGCAACATTCCAGATGCTTTACTAACACTCTCCCCACTTGGAGAGTCAGTGCCTTTAACCTCCTGTTTGGCCCAGTTTGCAATTTCTGCGTAAGATGAACAGGAAGAGGGAGAACCAATGAGAGACTAGCTGGAGGTGTCTGGACGGACAAATTTAACTCTCATTTCCTACCAGGAAGAGGAATTAACCAAAAGCTCAGCATGCGATGCTGGAACCAAACTAGGGCCTGAAGCAATGCTGCGGTGTTGCGGCCAGCTCACAAGAAAGCGAGTTGAAGATAGGAGCTCAGGGGCACTATTTCACAAACCTGCAGAGTTATAAATGACAGCTATCTTCCAAAAATATATTGAAGTAAGGCAGCCAAGAATAGTTGAAAGCGGGGCAGAATTGCAGGAAACCGATTTCAGGAGGTAGACTGGAATTGCCTGTAAAGCATAGGAAAAGAGGCAGAACGTCCACAATGATGCACTTGGCCAAAAAGGGCGTATGCGTTTTTTCCTGAATATATTCAGGAAAAAACGCATATGCCCTTTTTGGCCAACCAAGCAAGCTTGCAAAGGAAATCTGCACTACAATGAAGTCTCACTGCCCCCCGGTCAAAAGGGCCATCTGAAAAAAGTGTAAAACCCAGAAAGGCAGGACAGGCCATGGAGAACTGGGAGCCTTGTTATGCTGATGGGCGGGATGTAAATTGCCAGCAGCCACTCTGGAGAAGTGTATGGTGTTTCCTGAAACATCCAAAAAACAAAGCAACAGAGCCTAGGGCACTTCCACTTATGGTCCTATAGCTTAGGGAAATTAAAATCAAAAAGACACAGCCACCCCAAAGTTTGGGACGGCTCTGGTTACAAGAACCTCGTTTACGGTACAAGTTGAATATCACAGAAAGCGAAAAATGGATAAAGAAGTTGTGGTACTTACGTACAATGCAATATCACTCAGCAATGAAATCTATGTCATCAGGCCCGTAGAAGCATAATTAGTGGATTCAGGTACGATGATTCTAAGTGAAATAAGTCACACAGAAAAAGAAACATCATAAGATATCACTACTACACGGAATGTAAACTTGGCTACACAGGAACTGAATTACAAAACAGAACAGGGTGTCTAATGTAGAAAACCAACTTATGCTTGCTTAAGTGGAAAGGTGAGTTGGGGTGCTTCATAAAACCAGAGATTGAAATTAGCACAGATACCGTTCCATAAGCCAAATATGTAATAGACAAGAGCTACTCCTTGCTCAACGAAGTGGACTCAACACCCCATATTAAACGCCTAAGAATATACCTGACTAGTAAGAATCTTAAAACCTATGGATTTATATGTCTCCGAAAGAGGATCAAGCATGTGTACAGCGGCATAAACGCAGCAGTGATAGGATTGGTGAGGTTCGGTGAGCAAATGCAGACCCTTGAAGTCATATTGCATGGTACCCATTCCATGGGTCTCAACTCTCCAGGTTTAAGGGATTCTTCCTTCAGCTAAAACATGCATGTGGAACCCAGAGTATGATCCACCGTGTGATCGGAAAACGTGTTCAAATGTGTCTCAGTTTTCGTCCCCTGGTACTCGGGTGCAACATTCCAGACGCTTTACTAACACTCTCCCCACTTGGAGAGTCGGTGCCTTTAACCTCCTGTTTGGCCCAGTTTGCAATTTCTGTGGAAAATGAACAGGAATAGGGAGAACCAATGAGAGACTAGGTGGAGGTGTCTGGACGGGCAAATTTAACTCTCATTTCCCACCAGGAAGAGGAATTAACCAAAGGCTCAACATGCCATGCCGGAAACAAACTAGGGCCTGAAGCAATCCTGCGGTGTTGCGGCCAGCTCACAAGAAAGCGAGTTGAAGAAAGGAGCTCAGGGGCACTGTAATTCACAAACCTGCAGAGTTATAAATGACAGCTATCTTCCAAAAATATATTGAAGTAAGGCAGCCAAGAATAGTTGAAAGCGGGGCAGAATTGCAGGAAACCGATTTCAGGAGGTAGACTGGAATTGCATGTAAAGCATAGGAAAAGAGGCAGAACGTCCACAATGATGCACTTGGCCAAAAAGGGCGTATGCGTTTTTTCCTGAATATATTCAGGAAAAAACGCATACGCCCTTTTTGGCCAACCAAGCAAGCTTGCAAAGGAAATCTGCACTACAATGAAGTCTCACTGCCCCCCGGTCAAAAGGGTCATCTGAAAAAAGTGTAAAACCCAGAAAGGCAGGACAGGCCATGGAGAACTGGGAGCCTTGTTATGCTGATGGGCGGGATGTAAATTGCCAGCAGCCACTCTGGAGAAGTGTATGGTGTTTCCTGAAACATCCAAAAAACAAAGCAACAGAACCTAGGGCACTTCCACTTATGGTCCTATAGCTTAGGGAAATTAAAATCAAAAAGACACAGCCACCCCAAAGTTTGGGACGGCTCTGGTTACAAGAACCTCGTTTACGGTACAAGTTGAATATCACAGAAAGCGAAAAATGGATAAAGAAGTTGTGGTACTTACGTACAATGCAATATCACTCAGCAATGAAATCTATGTCATCAGGCCCGTAGCAGCATAATGAGTGGATTCAGGTACGATGATTCTAAGTGAAATAAGTCACACAGAAAAAGAAACATCATAAGATATCACTAACACACGGAATGTAAACTTGGCTACACAGGAACTGAATTACACAACAGAACAGGGTGTCAAATGTAGAAAACCAACTTATGCTTGCTTAAGGGGAAAGGTGAGTTGGGGTGCTGCATACAACAAGAGATTGAAATTAGCACAGATACCGTTCCATAAGCCAAATATGTAATAGACAAGAGCTACTCCTTGCTCAACGAAGTGGACTCAACACCCCATATTAAACGCCTAAGAATATACCTGACTATTAAGAATCTTAAAACCTATGGATTTATATGTCTCCGAAAGAGAATCAAGCGTGTGTACAGTGGCATAAATGCAGCAGTGATAGGATTGGTGAGGTTCGGTGAGCAAATGCAGACCCTTTGAAGTCATATTGCATGGTACCCATTCCATGGGTCTCAACTCTCCATGTTTAAGGGATTCTTCCTTCAGCTAAAACATGCATGTGGAACCCAGAGTATGATCCACCGTGTGATCGGAAAACGTGTTCAAATGTGTCTCAGTTTTCGTCCCCTGGTACTCGGGTGCAACATTCCAGACGCTTTACTAACACTCTCCCCATTTGGAGAGTCGGAGCCTTTAACCTCCTGTTTGGCCCAGTTTGCAATTTCTGTGGAAAATGAACAGGAATAGGGAGAACCAATGAGAGACTAGGTGGAGGTGTCTGGACGGGCAAATTTAACTCTCATTTCCCACCAGGAAGAGGAATTAACCAAAGGCTCAGCATGCCGTGCCAGAACCAAACTAGGGCCTGAAGCAATCCTGCGGTGTTGCGGCCAGCTCACAAGAAAGCGAGTTGAAGAAAGGAGCTCAGGGGCACTGTAATTCACAAACCTGCAGAGTTATAAATGACAGCTATCTTCCAAAAATATATTGAAGTAAGGCTGCCAAGAGGAGTTGAATGCGGGGCAGAATTGCAGGGAACCGATTTCAGGAGGTAGACTGGAATTGCATGTAAAGCATAGGAAAAGAGGCAGAACGTCCACAATGATGCACTTGGCCAAAAAGCGCATATGCATTTTTTCCTGAATATATTCAGGAGAAAACGCATACGCCCTTTTTGGCCAACCAAGCAAGCTTGCAAAGGAAATCTGCACTACAATGAAGTCTCACTACCCCCCGGTCAAAAGGGCTATCTGAAAAAAGTGTAAAATCCAGAAAGGCAGGACAGGCCATGGAGAACTGGGAGCCCTGTTATGCTGACGGGCGGGATGTAAATTGCCAGCAGCCACTCTGGAGAAGTGTATGGTGTTTCCTGAAACATCCAAAAAACAAAGCAACAGACCCTAGGGCACTTTCACTTATGGTCCTATAGCTTAGGGAAATTAAAATCAAAAAGACACAGCCACCCCAAAGTTTCGGCCGGCTCTGTTTACAAGAACCTCGTTTACGGTACAAGTTGAATATCACAGAAAGCGAAAAATGGATAAAGAAATTGTGGTACTTACGTACAATGTAGTATCACACAGCAATGAAATCTATGTCATCAGTCCAGTAGCAGCATAATGAGTGGATTCAGGTACGATGATTGTAAGTGAAATAAGTCACACAGAAAAAGAAACATCATAAGATATCACTAATACACGAAATGTAAACTTGGCTACAAAGGAACTGAATTACAAAACAGAACAGGGTCTCCAATGTAGAAAACCAACTTATGCTTGCTTAAGGGGAAAGGTGAGTTAGGGTGCTGCATAAAACCAGAGATTGAAATTAGCACAGATACTGTTCCATAAGCCAAATATGTAATAGACAAGAGCTACTCCTTGCTCAACGAAGTGGACTCAACACCCCATATTAAACGGTTAAGAATATACCTGACTAGTAAGAATCTTAAAACCTATGGATTTATATGTCTCCGAAAGAGAATCAAGCGTGTGTACAGCGGCATAAGCGCAGCAGTGATACGACTGGTGAGGTTCGATGAGCAAACGCAGACCCTTTGAATTCATATTGCATGGTACCCATTCCATGGGTCTCAACTCTCCAGGTTTAAGGGATTCTTCCTTCAGCTAAAACATGCATGTGGAACCCAGAGTATGATCCACCGTGTGATCGGAAAACGTGTTCAAATGTGTCTCAGTTTTCGTCCCCTGGTACTCGGGTGCAACATTCCAGACGCTTTACTAACACTCTCCCCACTTGGAGAGTCGGTGCCTTTAACCTCCTGTTTGGCCCAGTTTGCAATTTCTGTGGAAAATGAACAGGAATAGGGAGAACCAATGAGAGACTAGGTGGAGGTGTCTGGACGGGCAAATTTAACTCTCATTTCCCACCAGGAAGAGGAATTAACCAAAGGCTCAACATGCCATGCCGGAACCAAACTAGGGCCTGAAGCAATCCTGCGGTGTTGCGGCCAGCTCACAAGAAAGCGAGTTGAAGAAAGGAGCTCAGGGGCACTGTAATTCACAAACCTGCAGAGTTATAAATGACAGCTATCTTCCAAAAATATATTGAAGTAAGGCAGCCAAGAATAGTTGAAAGCGGGGCAGAATTGCAGGAAACCGATTTCAGGAGGTAGACTGGAATTGCATGTAAAGCATAGGAAAAGAGGCAGAACGTCCACAATGATGCACTTGGCCAAAAAGGGCGTATGCGTTTTTTCCTGAATATATTCAGGAAAAAACGCATACGCCCTTTTTGGCCAACCAAGCAAGCTTGCAAAGGAAATCTGCACTACAATGAAGTCTCACTGCCCCCCGGTCAAAAGGGTCATCTGAAAAAAGTGTAAAACCCAGAAAGGCAGGACAGGCCATGGAGAACTGGGAGCCTTGTTATGCTGATGGGCGGGATGTAAATTGCCAGCAGCCACTCTGGAGAAGTGTATGGTGTTTCCTGAAACATCCAAAAAACAAAGCAACAGAACCTAGGGCACTTCCACTTATGGTCCTATAGCTTAGGGAAATTAAAATCAAAAAGACACAGCCACCCCAAAGTTTGGGACGGCTCTGGTTACAAGAACCTCGTTTACGGTACAAGTTGAATATCACAGAAAGCGAAAAATGGATAAAGAAGTTGTGGTACTTACGTACAATGCAATATCACTCAGCAATGAAATCTATGTCATCAGGCCCGTAGCAGCATAATGAGTGGATTCAGGTACGATGATTCTAAGTGAAATAAGTCACACAGAAAAAGAAACATCATAAGATATCACTAACACACGGAATGTAAACTTGGCTACACAGGAACTGAATTACACAACAGAACAGGGTGTCAAATGTAGAAAACCAACTTATGCTTGCTTAAGGGGAAAGGTGAGTTGGGGTGCTGCATAAAACCAGAGATTGAAATTAGCACAGATACCGTTCCATAAGCCAAATATGTAATAGACAAGAGCTACTCCTTGTTCAACGAAGAGGACACAACACCCCATATTAAACGCCTAAGAATATACCTGACTAGTAAGAATCTTAAAACCTATGGATTTATATGTCTCCGAAAGAGAATCAAGCGTGTGTACAGTGGCATAAGTGCAGCAGTGATAGGATTGGTGAGGTTCGGTGAGCAAATGCAGACCCTTTGAAGTCATATTGCATGGTACCCATTCCATGGGTCTCAACTCTCCAGGTTTAAGGGATTCTTCCTTCAGCTAAAACATGCATGTGGAACCCAGAGTATGATCCACCGTGTGATCGGGAAACGTGTTCAAATGTGTCTCAGTTTTTGTCCCCTGGTACTCGGGTGCAACATTCCAGACGCTTTACTAACACTCTCCCCATTTGGAGAGTCAGTGCCTTTAACCTCCTGTTTGGCCCAGTTTGCAATTTCTGCGGAAAATGAACAGGAATAGGGAGAACCAATGAGAGACTAGGTGGAGGTGTCTGGACGGGCAAATTTAACTCTCATTTCCCACCATGAAGAGGAATTAACCAAAGGCTCAGCATGCCATGCCGGAACCACACTAGGGCCTGAAGCAATCCTGTGGTGTTGCGGCCAGCTCACAAGAAAGCGAGTTGAAGAAAGGAGCTCAGAGGCACTGTAATACACAAACTTGCAGAGTTAAAAATGACAGCTATCGTCCAAAAATATATTGAAGGAAGGCTGCCAAGAGGAGTTGAAAGCGGGGCAGAATTGCAGGAAACCGATTTCAGGAGGTAGACTGGAATTGCATGTAAAGCATAGGAAAAGAGGCAGAACGTCCACAATGATGCACTTGGCCAAAAAGGGCGTATGCGTTTTTTCCTGAATATATTCAGGAAAAAACGCATACGCCCTTTTTGGCCAACCAAGCAAGCTTGCAAAGGAAATCTGCACTACAATGAAGTCTCACTGCCCCCCGGTCAAAAGGGCCATCTGAAAAAAGTGTAAAATCCAGAAAGGCAGGACAGGCCATGGAGAACTGGGAGCCTTGTTATGCTGATGGGCGGGATGTAAATTGCCAACAGCCACTCTGGAGAAGTGTATGGTGTTTCCTGAAACATCTAGAAAACAAAGCAACAGAGCCTAGGGCACTTCCACTTATGGTCCTATAGCTTAGGGAAATTAAAATCAAAAAGACACAGCCACCCCAAAGTTTGGGACGGCTCTGTTTACAAGAACCTCGTTTACTGTACAAGTTCAATATCACAGAAAGCGAAAAATGGATAAAGAAGTTGTGGTACTTACATACAATGCAATATCACTCAGCAATGAAATCTATGTCATCAGGCCCGTAGCAGCATAATGAGTGGATTCAGGTACGATGATTCTAACTGAAATAAGTCACACAGAAAAAGAAACATCATAAGATATCACTACTACACGGAATGTAAACTTGGCTACACAGGAACTGAATTACAAAACAGAACAGTGTCTCAAATGTAGAAAACCAACTTATGCTTGCTTAAGGAGAAAGGTGACTTGGGGTGCGGCATAAAACCAGAGATTGAAATTAGCACAGATACTGTTCCATAAGCCAAATATGTAATAGACAAGATCTACTCCTTGCTCAACGAAGTGGACTCAACACCCCATATTAAACGCCTAAGAATATACCTGACTAGTAAGAATCTTAAAACCTATGGATTTATATGTCTCCAAAAGAGAATCAAGCGAGTGTACAGTGTCATAAACGCAGCAGTGATAGGATTGGTGAGGTTCGGTGAGCAAATGCAGACTCTTTGAAGTCATATTGCATGGTACCCATTCCATGGGTCTCAACTCTCCAGGTTTAAGGGATTCTTCCTTCAGCTAAAACATGCATGTGGAACCCAGAGTATGATCCACCGTGTGATCGGGAAACGTGTTCAAATGTGTCTCAGTTTTCATCCCCTGGTACTCGGGTGCAACATTCCAGATGCTTTACTAACACTCTCCCCACTTGGAGAGTCAGTGCCTTTAACCTCCTGTTTGGCCCAGTTTGCAATTTCTGCGTAAGATGAACAGGAAGAGGGAGAACCAATGAGAGACTAGCTGGAGGTGTCTGGACGGACAAATTTAACTCTCATTTCCTACCAGGAAGAGGAATTAACCAAAAGCTCAGCATGCGATGCTGGAACCAAACCAGGGCCTGAAGCAATCCTGCGGTGTTGCGGTCAGCTCACAAGAAAGCGAGTTGAAGAAAGGAGCTCAGGGGCACTGTAATTCACAAACCTTCAGAGTTATAAATGACAGCTATCGTTCAAAAATATATTGAAGGAAGGCTGCCAAGAGGACTTGAAAGCGGGGCAGAATTGCAAGAAACCGATTTCAGGAGGTAGACTGGAATTGCATGTAAAGCATAGGAAAAGAGGCAGAACGTCGACAATGATGCACTTGGCCAAAAAGGGCGTATGCATTTTTTCCCAGGAAAAAACGCATACACCCTTTTTGGCCAACCAAGCAAGCTTGCAAAGGAAATCTGCACTACAATAAAGTCTCACTGCCCCCCGGTCAAAAGGGCCATCTGAAAAAAGTGTAAAACCCAGAAAGGCAGGACAGGCCATGGAGAACTGGGAGCCTTGTTATGCTGATGGGTGGGATGTAAATTGCCAGCAGCCACTCTGGAGAAGTGTATGGTGTTTCCTGAAACATCCAAAAAACAAAGCAACAGAGCCTAGGGCACTTCCACTTATGGTCCTATAGCTTAGGGAAATTAAAATCAAAAAGACACAGCCACCCCAAAGTTTGGGCTGGCTCTGTTTACAAGAACCTCATTTACGGTACAAGTTCAATATCACAGAAAGCGAAAAATGGATAAAAAAGTTGTGGTACTTACGTACAATGCAATATACTCAGCAATGAAATCTATGTCATCAGGCCCGTAGCAGCATAATGAGTGGATTCAGGTACGATGATTCTAAGTGAAATAAGTCACACAGAAAAAGAAACATCATAAGGTATCACTAATACACGGAATGTAAACTTGGCTACACAGGAACTGAATTACAAAACAGAAGAAGGTGTCAAATGTAGAAACCCAACTTATGCTTGCTTAAGGGGAAAGATGAGTTGGGGTGCTTCATAAAACCAGAGATTGAAATTAGCAGAGATACCGTTCCATAAGCCAAATATGTAATAGACAAGAACTACGCCTTGCTCAACGAAGTGGACTCAACACCCCATATTAAACGCCTAAGAATATACCTGACTAGTAAGAATCTTAAAACCTATGGATTTATATGTCTCCGAAAGAGAATCAAGCGTGTGTACAGTGGCATAAACGCAGCAGTAATAGTATTGGTGAGGTTCGGTGAGCAAATGCAGACCCTTTCAAGTCATATTGCATGGTACCCATCCATGGGTCTCAACTTTCCATGTTTAAGGGATTCTTCCTTCAGCTAAAACATGCATGTGGAACCCAGAGTATGATCCACCGTGTGATCGGAAAACGTGTTCAAATGTGTCTCAGTTTTCGTCCCCTAGTACTCGGGTGCAACATTCCAGACGCTTTACTAACACTCTCCCCACTTGGAGAGTCGGTGCCTTTAACCTCCTGTTTGGCTCAGTTTGCAATTTCTGTGGAAAATGAACAGGAATAGGGAGAACCAATGAGAGACTAGGTGGTGGTGTCTGGACGGGCAAATTTAACTCTCATTTCCCACCAGGAAGAGGAATTAACCAAAGGCTCAACATGCCGTGCCGGAACCAAACTAGGGCCTGAAGCAATCCTGCGGTGTTGCGGCCAGCTCACAAGAAAGCGAGTTGAAGAAAGGAGCTCAGGGGCACTGTAATTCACAAACCTGCAGAGTTATAAATGACAGCTATCTTCCAAAAATATATTGAAGTAAGGCAGCCAAGAATAGTTGAAAGCGGGGCAGAATACAGGAAACCGATTTCAGGAGGTAGACTGGAATTGCATGTAAAGCATAGGAAAAGAGGCAGAACGTCCACAATGATGCACTTGGCCAAAAAGGGCGTATGAGTTTTTTCCTGAATATATTCAGGAAAAAACTCATACGCCCTTTTTGGCCAACCAAGCAAGCTTGCAAAGGAAATCTGCACTACAATGAAGTCTCACTGCCCCACGGTCAAAAGGGCCATCTGAAAAAAGTGTAAAATCCAGAAAAGCAGGACAGGCCATGGAGAACTGGGAGCCTAGTTTTGCTGATGGGCGTGATGTAAATTGCCAACAGCCACTCTGGAGAAGTGTATGGTGTTTCCTGAAACATCCAAAAAACAAAGCAACAGAGCCTAGGGCACTTCCACTTATGGTCCTATAGCTTAGGGAAATTAAAATCAAAAAGACACAGCCACCCCAAAGTTTGGGCCGGCTCTGTTTACAAGAACCTCGTTTACGGTACAAGTTGAATATCACAGAAAGCGAAAAATGGATAAAGAAGTTGTGGTACTTACGTACAATGCAATATCACTCAGCAATGAAATCTATGTCATCAGGCCCGTAGCAGCATAATGAGTGGATTCAGGTACGATGATTCTAAGTGAAATAAGTCACACAGAAAAAGAAACATCATAAGATATCACTACTACACGGAATGTAAACTTGGCTACACAGGAACTGAATTACAAAACAGAACAGGGTGTCAAATGTAGAAAACCAACTTCTGCTTGCTTAAGGGGAAAGGTGAGTTGGAGTGCTGCATACAACAAGAGATTGAAATTAGCACAGATACCGTTCCATAAGCCAAATATGTAATAGACAAGAGCTACTCCTTGCTCAACGAAGTGGACTCAACACCCCATATTAAACGCCTAAGAATATACCTGACTAGTAAGAATCTTAAAACCTATGGATTTATATGTCTCCGAAAGAGAATCAAGCGTGTGTACAGTGGCATAAACGCAGCAGTGATAGGATTGGTGAGGTTCGGTGAGCAAATGCAGACCCTTTCAAGTCATATTGCATGGTACCCATTCCATGGGTCTCAACTCTCCATGTTTAAGGGATTCTTCCTTCAGCTAAAACATGCATGTGGAACCCAGAGTATGATCCACCGTGTGATCGGAAAACGTGTTCAAATGTGTCTCCGTTTTCGTCCCCTGGTACTCGGGTGCAACATTCCAGATGCTTTACTAACACTCTCCCCACTTGGAGAGTCGGAGCCTTTAACCTCCTGTTAGGCCCAGTTTGCAATTTCTGTGGAAAATGAACAGGAATAGGGAGAACCAATGAGAGACTAGGTGGAGGTGTCTGGACGGGCAAATTTAACTCTCATTTCCCACCAGGAAGAGGAATTAACCAAAGGCTCAACATGCCATGCCGGAACCAAACTAGGGCCTGAAGCAATCCTGCGGTGTTGCGGCCAGCTCACAAGAAAGCGAGTTGAAGAAAGGAGCTCAGGGGCACTGTCATTCACAAACCTGCAGAGTTATAAATGACAGCTATCTTCCAAAAATATATTGAAGTAAGGCAGCCAAGAATAGTTGAAAGCGGGGCAGAATTGCAGGAAACCGATTTCAGGAGGTAGACTGGAATTGCATGTAAAGCATAGGAAAAGAGGCAGAACGTCCAGAATGATGCACTTGGCCAAAAAGGGCGTATGCGTTTTTTCCTGAATATATTCAGGAAAAAACGCATACGCCCTTTTTGGCGAACCAAGCAAGTTTGCAAAGGAAATCTGCACTACAATGAAGTCTCACTGCCCCCCGGTCAAAAGGGACATCTGAAAAAAGTGTAAAACCCAGAAAGGCAGGACAGGCCATGGAGAACTGGGAGCCTTGTTATGCTGATGGGCGGGATGTAAATTGCCAGCAGCCACTCTGGAGAAGTGTATGGTGTTTCCTGAAACATCCAAAAAACAAAGCAACAGAGCCTAGGGCACTTCCACTTATGGTCCTATAGCTTAGGGAAATTAAAATAAAAAAGACACAGCCACCCCAAAGTTTGGGCCGGCTCTGTTTACAAGAACCTCGTTTACGGTACAAGTTGAATATCACAGAAAGCAAAAAATGGATAAAGAAGTTGTGGTACTTACGTACAATGCAATATCACTCAGCAATGAAATCTATGTCATCAGGCCCGTAGCAGCATAATGAGTGGATTCAGGTACGATGATTCTAAGTGAAATAAGTCACACAGAAAAAGAAACATCATAAGATATCACTACTACACGGAATGTAAACTTGGCTACACAGGAACTGAATTACAAAACAGAACAGGGTGTCAAATGTAGAAAACCAACTTCTGCTTGCTTAAGGGGAAAGGTGAGTTGGGGTGCTGCATACAACAAGAGATTGAAATTAGCACAGATACCGTTCCATAAGCCAAATATGTAATAGACAAGAGCTACTCCTTGCTCAACGAAGTGGACTCAACACCCCATATTAAACGCCTAAGAATATACCTGACTAGTAAGAATCTTAAAACCTATGGATTTTTATGTCTCCGAAAGAGAATCAAGCGTGTGTAGAGCGGCATAAACGCAGCAGTGATAGGATTGGTGAGGTTCGGTGAGCAAATGCAGACCCTTTGAAGTCATATTGCATGGTACCCATTCCATGGGTCTCAACTCTCCATGTTTAAGGGATTCTTCCTTTAGCTAAAACATGCATGTGGAACCCAGAGTATGATCCACCGTGTGATCGGAAAACGTGTTCAAATGTGTCTCAGTTTTCGTCCCCTGGTACTCGGGTGCAACATTCCAGACGCTTTACTAACACTCTCCCCAATTGGAGAGTCAGTGCCTTTAACCTCCTGTTTGGCCCAGTTTGCAATTTCTGTGGAAAATGAACAGGAATAGGGAGAACCAATGAGAGACTAGGTGGAGGTGTCTGGACGGGCAAATTTAACTCTCATTTCCCACCAGGAAGAGGAATTAACCAAAGGCTCAGCATGCCGTGCCGGAACCAAACTAGGGCCTGAAGCAATCCTGCGGTGTTGCGGCCAGCTCAAAAGAAAGCGAGTTGAAGAAAGGAGCTCAGGGGCACTGTAATACACAAACTTGCAGAGTTAAAAATGACAGCTATCGTCCATAAATATATTGAAGGAAGGCTGCCAAGAGGACTTGAAAGCGAGGCAGAATTGCAGGAAACCGATTTCAGGAGGTAGACTGGAATTGCATGTAAAGCATAGGAAAAGAGGCAGAACGTCCACAATGATGCACTTGGCCAAAAAGGGCGTATGCGTTTTTTCCTGAATATATTCAGGAAAAAACGCATACGCCCTTTTTGGCCAAGCAAGCAAGCTTGCAAAGGAAATCTGCACTACAATGAAGTCTCACTGCCCCCCGGTCAAAAGGGCCATCTGAAAAAAGTGTAAAATCCAGAAAGGCAGGACAGGCCATGGAGAACTGGGAGCCTTGTTGTGCTGATGGGCGGGATGTAAATTGCCAACAGCCACTCTGGAGAAGTGTATGGTGTTTCCTGAAACATCCAAAAAACCAAGCAACAGAGCCTAGGGCATTTCCACTTATGGTCCTTTAGCTTAGGGAAATAATAATCAAAAAGACACAGCCTCCCCAAAGTTTGGGACGGCTCTGTTTACAAGAACCTCGTTTACGGTACAGGTTCAATATCGCAGAAAGCGAAAAATGGATAAAGAAATTGTGGTACTTACGTACAATGCAATATCACTCAGCAATGAAATCTATGTCATCAGGCCCATGACAGCATAATGAGTGGATTCAGGTATGATGATTCTAAGAGAAATAAGTCACACAGAAAAAGAAACATCATAAGATATCACTACTACACGGAATGTAAACTTGGCTACACAGAAACTGAATTACAAAACAGAACAGCGTCTCAAATGTAGAAAACCAACTTATGCTTGCTTAAGGGGAAAGGTGAGTTGGGGTGCGGCATAAAACCACAGATTGAA
This sequence comes from Leucopleurus acutus, assembly GCF_964270905.1. NCBI lineage: Eukaryota > Metazoa > Chordata > Mammalia > Artiodactyla > Delphinidae > Leucopleurus > Leucopleurus acutus. Next base: position 794,249 of record NW_028139194.1, read on the forward strand.
ATTAGCACAGATACCGTTCCATAAACCAAATATGTAATAGACAAGAGCTACTCCTTGCTCAACGAAGTGGACTCAACACCCCACATTAAACGCCTAAGGATATACCTGACTAGTAAGAATCTTAAAACCTATGGATTTATATGTCTCCGAAAGAGAATCAAGCGTGTGTACAGCGGCATAAACGCAGCAGTGATAGGATTGGTGAGGTTCGGTGAGCAAATGCAGACTCTTTGAAGTCATATTGCATGGTACCCATTCCATGGGTCTCAACTCTCCATGTTTAAGGGATTCTTCCTTCAGCTAAAACATGCATGTGGAACCCAGAGTATGATCCACCGTGTGTTCGGAAAACGTGTTCAAATGTGTCTCAGTTTTCGTCCCCTGGTACTCGGGTGCAACATTCCAGACGCTTTACTAACACTCTCCCCACTTGGAGAGTCGGTGCCTTTAACCTCCTGTTTGGCCCAGTTTGCAATTTCTGTGGAAAATGAACAGGAATAGGGAGAACCAATGAGAGACTAGGTGGAGGTGTCTGGACGGGCAAATTTAACTCTCATTTCCCACCAGGAAGAGGAATTAACCAAAGGCTCAACATGCCATGCCGGAACCACACTAGGGCCCAAAGCAATCCTGCGGTGTTGCGGCCAGCTCACAAGAAAGCGAGTTGAAGAAAGGAGCTCAGGGGCACTGTAATTCACAAACATGCAGAGTTATAAATGACAGCCATCTTCCAAAAATATATTAAAGTAAGGCTGCCAAGAGGAGTTGAAAGCGGGGCAGAATTGCAGGAAACCAATTTCAGGAGGTAGACTGGAATTGCATGTAAAGCATAGGAAAAGAGGCAGAACGTCCACAATGATGCACTTGGCCAAAAAGGGCGTATGCGTTTTTTCCTGAATATATTCAGGAAAAAACGCATACGCCCTTTTTGGCCAACCAAGCAAGCTTGCAAAGGAAATCTGCACTACAATGAAGTCTCACTGCCCCCCGGTCAAAAGGGTCATCTGTAAAAAGTATAAAATCCAGAAAGGCAGGACAGGCCATGGAGAACTGGGAGCCTTGTTATGCTGATGGGCGGGATGTAAATTGCCAACAGCCACTCTGGAGAAGTGTATGGTGTTTCCTGAAACATCCAAAAAACCAAGCAACAGAGCCTAGGGCATTTCCACTTATGGTCGTATAGCTTAGGGAAATAATAATAAAAAAGACACAGCCTCCCCAAAGTTTGGGATGGCTCTGTTTACAAGAACCTCGTTTACGGTACAGGTTCAATATCGCAGAAAGCGAAAAATGGATAAAGATATTGTGGTACTTACGTACAATGCAATATCACTCAGCAAAGAAATCTATGTCATCAGGCCCGTGACAGCATAATGAGTGGATTCAGGTATGATGATTCTAAGAGAAATAAGTCACACAGAAAAAGAAACATCATAAGATATCACTACTACACGGAATGTAAACTTGGCTACACAGGAACTGAATTACAAAACAGAACAGGGTGTCAAATGTAGAAAACCAACTTATGCTTGCTTGAGGGGAAAGGTGAGTTGGGGTGCGGCATAAAATCAGAGATTGAAATTAGCACAGATACTGTTCCATAAGCCAAATATGTAATAGACAAGAGCTACTCCTTGCTCAACGAAGTGGACTCAACACCCCATATTAAACGACTAAGAATATACCTGACTAGTAAGAATCTTAAAACCTATGGATTTATATGTCTCCAAAAGAGAATCAAGCGTGTGTACAGTGTCATAAACGCAGCAGTGATAGGATTGGTGAGGTTCGGTTAGCAAATGCAGACTCTTTGAAGTCATATTGCATGGTACCCATTCCATGGGTCTCAACTCTCCATGTTTAAGGGATTCTTCCTTCAGCTAAAACATGCATGTGGAACCCAGAGTATGATCCACCGTGTGATCGGGAAACGTGTTCAAATGTGTCTCAGTTTTCGTCCCCTGGTACTCGGGTGCAACATTCCAGACGCTTTACTAACACTCTCCCCACTTGGAGAGTCAGTGCCTTTAACCTCCTGTTTGGCCCAGTTTGCAATTTCTTCGGAAGATGAACAGGAATAAGGAGAAGCAATGGGAGACTATCTGTAGGTGTCTGGACGGGCAAATTTAACTCTCATTTCCCACCAGGAAGATAAATGAACCAAATGCTCCGTGTGTCATGCTGGAACTAGATTAGGGCCTGAGGAGATCCTGCGGTGTTGCGGCCAGCTCACAAGAAAGCGAGTTGAAGAAAGGAGCTCAGGGGCACTGTAATTCAGAAACCTGCGGAGTTATAAATGACAGCTATCATCCAAAATTATACTGAAGTAAGGCTGCGAAGAGGACTTGAATGCGGGGCAGAATTGCTGGAAACTGATTTCAGAACGTACACGGGAGTAGCTCTTAAAGCATAGGAAAAGAGACAGAACTTGGAAAATAATGCACTTGGCAAAAAAGGGCATATGTGTTTTATCCAGAGCTCTCATAACTGAGGGGAGGAGATTCCCAGCAGGCTCCAAGTGCCACCTGAGGGCTCACATTGCCAAGGCAACGTGAGCATGCCAGGCAGGAGTTACCTCACAGCAGAGGTCCCACCTCACAGAAGGGTGAGAAACCCAGCCAACATCAGACTCTCACCAGAGGGCCCACATCACCAAGGGGATGGGAACCAGGCAGGAGTGTCTTCACATCAGTGGGGCCACATCATCGAAAGCTGAGGTACTCAGCACATGTGTCCTCAAACCAGAGGACCCACATCACCAAGGACCTCGGAGTGAGGCAGGCAGGAGTAGCCTCACAACACTGGGCACATAGAATAAAAAAGTGAGGAATCCAGCAGTTGGAACCTCCCAGCAGGCGGCCCAGAGCACCGAGGCTATGGGATCCAGGCCACAGTGAACTCACAGAACAGGGCCCATGTCATGAAACTGAGCAACCCAGCCATTGGGACCTCAGAGCAGGAGGCCCACATCCCCATGGGGATGGAATTCTGGTAGGAGTGTCCTCGCACCACTGAGAACGTATCAGAAAATTTTGGGCGACCAGCAGTTAGGGCCTGACGCCAGAGGGCACTCATCACCGAGAAGAGGAGGCTCCCAGCAGGCTCCAACTGCCACCAGAGGGCTGACGTCGCCAAGGCGATGTGTGCCAACCAGGCACGAATGACCTCACAGCAGAGGGCCCACCTCACAGAAGGGTGAGGAACACAGCCAGGATCAGACTCTCACCAGAGGGCCCACATCACCAAGGGGATGGGAACCAGGCAGGAGTGTCCCCACACCAGTGGGACAACATCATCGAAAGGTGAGGATCCCAGCACATGTGTCCTCAAACCAGAGGAACCACATCACCAAGGGGTTCGGAATGAGGCTGGCAGGACTGGCCTCACAACACAGGGTCCATAGAATATAAAAGTTGAGGAATCCAGCAGTTGGAACCTCCCAGCAAGTGGCCCAGAGCACCGAGGCTATGGGATCCAGGCCGCAGTGAACTCACAGCAGAGGGCCCACATCATGAACCTGTGAGCAGCCCAGCTGTTGGGACCTCAGAACAGAAGGCCCACATCCCCATTGGGATGGGAACCTGGCAGGAGTGGCTTTGCACCACTTAGCACATATCAGAAAATGTTAGGAGCCCAGCAGTTAGGGCCTGATGCCAGGGGGCCCTCATAACTGAGGGGAGGAGACTCCCAGCAGGTTCCAACTGCCAACAGAGGGACCACGTCTACAAGGTGGCATGCGCCAGCCAGGCAGTAGTGACCTCACAGCAGAGGGCCTATCTCACAGAAGGGTGAGGAACCGAGGCAGGATGAGACTCTCACCAGAGGGCCCACAACACCAAGGGGATGGGAACCAGTCAGGACTGTCCTCCCACCAGTGGGGCCACATCATCGAAAGGTGAGGGACCCAGCACATGTGGCCTTATATCAGAGGACATACATCACAAAGGGGATGGGAGTGAGGCAGGTAGGAGTAGCCTAAAAACAGAGGGCCCAAAGAATAAAAAAAGTGAGGAATCCAGCATTTGGAACCTCCCAGCAGGCGGCCGAGAGCACAGAAGCTATGGGATGCAGGCAGGAGTTAACTAACACCAGAGAGCCCACATCATGAAACTGTGAGCAACCCAGGCATTGGGACCTCAGAGCAGAAAGCCCACATCCCCATGGGGATGGGAACCTGACAGGAGTGTCCTGGCATCACTGGGCTCACATCAGAAAACGTGGGGAGCCCAGCAGTTAGAGCCTGATGCTAGAGGGCCGTCATCACCGAGGGCAGGAGGCTCCCAGCAGGTTCCATGTGCCAACAGAGGGCCCACGTCGCCAAGGTGATGTGTGCAAGTCAGGCAGGATTGACCTCACAGCAGAGGGCCTACCTCACAGAAGAGTGAGGAACCCAGCCAGGATAAGACTGTCACCAGAAGGCCCACATCACCAAGGGGATGGGAACCAGGCAGGAGTGTCCTCACACCAGTGGGGCCACGTCATTGAAAGTTGCCTAACCCAGCACATGTGGCCTCAAACCAGAAGACCCACATCACGAAGGGGTTGCGAGTGAGGCAGGCAGGAGGAGCATCACAACACAGGACCCATAGAATACAAAAGTTGAGGAATCGAGCAGTTGGAACCTCCCAGCAGGCAGCCAAGACCACAGAGGCTATGGGATCCAGGCCACAGTGAACTAACACCAGAGAGCCCACATCATGAAATTGTGATCAACCCAGCCGTTGGAACCTCAGAGCAGAAGGCCCACATCCCCATGGGGATGGGAACCTAAGAGGAGTGCTTGAGCAACACTGGGCTCACTAAGAAAAGTTGGGGAGCCCAGCAGTTAGGGCCTGACGTCAGAGGGCCCTCATCACAGAGCTGAGGAGGCTCCCAGCAGGGTCCAATTGCCACCAGAGGGCTCATGTCAACAAGGCGAGGTGAGCAACCCAGGCAAGAGTTACCTGATAGTAGAGGGCCCACCTCACAGATGGGTGAGGAACCCAGCCAGGATCAGACTCTCACCAGAGGGCCCACATCACAAAGGGGATGGGACCCAGTCAGGATTATCCTCACACCAGTGGGGCCTCATCATCTTAAGGTGAGGAACCCAGCACATGTGTCCTCAAACCAGAGGACCCACATCACCAAGGGCCTTGGAGTGAGGCAGGCAGGAGTAGCCTCACAACACAGGGCACATAATATAAAAAACGTGAGGATTCCAGCATTTAGACCTTCCAGCAGGTGGCCCAGAACACCGAGGCTATGGGATCCAGGCCACAGTGAACTCACAGCAGAGGGCCCACATCACAAAACTGTGAGCAACCCAGGAGTTGAGACCTCAGCGCAGAAGGACCACATCCCCATGGGAATGGGAACCTGGCTGGAGTGTCCTCGCACCACTGGGCGCACATCAGAAAATGTGGGGAGCCCACCATTTAGGGCCTGACGCCAGAGGGCCGTCATCACCGAGAGGAGGAGGCGCCCTGCACGCTCCAACTGCCACCAGAGGGCTCACGTCTCCAAGGTGACGTGTGCCAGCCAGGCAGGAGTGACCTCACAGCAGAGGGCCTACCTCACAGAACGTTGAGGAACCCAGCCAGGATTAGACTCTCGCCAGAGGGCCCACCTCACCAAGGGGATGGAAACCAGGCAGGAGTGTCCTCACACGAGTGGGGTCACATCATCGAAAGGAGGAACGCAGCACATGTGGCCTCAAGCCATAGGACAGTCATCACCAAGGGGCTGGCAGTGAGGCAGGCAGGAGGAGCCTCACAACAGAGGGCACATAGAATAAAAAAGTTGAGGAATCCAGCAGTTGGAACCTCCCAGCAGGCGGCTCAGAGCACCGATGATAAGGGATCCTTGCCGGAGTGAACTCACAGCAGAGGGCCCACATCTTGGTACTGTGAGCAAGCCAGCCGTTTTGACCTCAGAGCAGAAGGCCCATATCGCCATGGGGATGGGAACCTGGCAAGAGTCTCCTCACTCACTTGGCGCACATCAGAAAATGTGGGGAGCCCAGCAGTTATGGCCTAAGGCAAGAGGGCCCTCATCACCGAGGAGAGGAGGATCCCAGCACACTCCAACTGCCACCAGAGGGCCCACGTCGCCAAGGTGACGTGTGCCAGACAGGCATGATTGACCTCACAGCAGAGGGCCCACCTCACAGAAGGGTGAGGAACCCAGCCAGGATCAGACTCTCACCTGAGGGCCCACATCAGCAAGGGGATGGGAACCAGTCAGGACTGTCTTCCCTCCAGTGGGGTCACATCATCGAAAGGTGCGGAACCCAGCACATGTGGCCTCAAATCAGAGGACACATATCACAAAGGGAATGGGAGTGAGGCAGGCAGGAGTAGCCTAAAAACAGAGGGCCCAAAGAATAAGAAAGGTGAGGAATCCAGCAGTTGGAACCTCCCAGCAGGCGGCCCAGAGCACAGAAGCTATGGGATGCAGGCAGGAGTGAACTAATACCAGAGAGCCCACATCATGAAACTGTGAGCAACCCAGGCTTTGGGACCTCAGAGCAGAAGGCCCACATCCCAATGGGGATGTGAACCTGGCTGGAGTGTCCTCGCACCACTGGGCGCACATCACAAAATGTGGGGAGCCCAGCAGTTAGGGCCTGACGCCAGAGGGCCCTCATCACCCAGGAGAGGAGGCTCCCAGCAGGCTCCAAGTGCCACCAGAGGGCTCATGTCCACAAGGCGAGGTGAGCAAGCCAGGCAGGAGTGACCTCACAGCAGACGGCCCACCTCACAGATGGGTGAGGAACCCAGCCAGGATCAGACTCTCAACAGAGGGCCCACATCACCAAGGGGATGTGAACCAGGCAGGAGTCTCCTAAGACCATTGGTCCCACATCATCGAAAGGTGAGGAACCCAGCACATGTGGCCTCAAACCAGACGACACACATCACGAAGGGGCTGGGAGTGAGGCAGGCAGGAGGATCCTCACAACAGAGGGCCCAAAAAATTAAAAAAGTGAGGAATCCAGCAGTTGGAACCTCCCAGCAGGCGGCCAAGAGCACAGAGGCTATGGGATCCAGGCCTCTGTGAACACCAGAGAGCCCACATCATGAAAATGTGAACAACCCAGCCGTTGGGACCTCAGAGCAGAAGGCCCACATCTCCATGGAGATGGGATCCTAAGAGGAGTGCCAAAGCATCACTGGGCTCCCTAAGAAAAGTTGGTGAGCCCAGCAGTTAGGGCCTGACGCAAGAGGGCCCTCATCACCGGGGGGAGGAGATTCCCAGCACGCTCCAACTGCCACCACACGGCTGACTTCACCAAGGCAATGTGTGCCAGCCATGCAGGAGTGACCTATCAGCAGAGGGTCTCCCTCACAGGTGGGTGAGGAACAAAGCCAGGAACAGACTCTCACCAGGGGGTCCACATAACCACGTGGATGAGAACCAGGCAGGAGTGTCCTCACACTAGTGGGGCCACATCATCGAAAGGTGAGGAACCCAGAAAAGGTGGCCACAAACCAGAGGACCCACATCACCAAGGGGTTGAGAGTGAGGTAGGTGTCTGGACGGGCATATTTAACACTCATTTCCCACCAGGAACAGAAATTAACCAAAGGCTCAGCGTGCCCTGCCAGAAGCAGATTAGGGCCTGAAGCAGTCTTGCGGGTTTGCGGCCAGCTCACAAGAAAGCGAGTTGAAGAAAGGAGCTCAGGGGCCCTGTAATTCACAAACCTGGAGAGTTATAAATGACAGATAACGTCCAAAAATATATTGAAGTAAGGCTGCGAAGAGGACTTGAAAGCGGGGCAGAATTTCAGGAAACCGATTTCAGGAGGTAGACTGGATTTGCATTTAAAGCATAGGAAAAGAGGCAGAACATCGACAATGATGCACTTGGCAACAAAGGGCGTATGAGTTTGTTCCTGAATATATTCAGGAAAAAACACATACGCCCTTTTTGGCAAACCAAGCAAGCTTGCAATGGAAATCCGAACTATGAGTGTCACTTCCCCCCGGTCTAAAGGGCCATCTGAGAAAAGTGTAAAATCCAGAAAGGCAAGACAGGCCATGGGGAAAAAGGAGCCTTGTTATGCTGATGGGCGGGATGTAAATTGCCAACAGCCACTCTGGAGAAGTGTATGGTGTTTCCTGATACATCTGAAAAACAAAGCAACAGAGTCTAGGGCATTTCCACTTATGGTCCTATAGCTTAGGGAAATTAAAATCAAAAAGACACAGCCACCCCAAAATTTGGGACGGCTCTGTTTACAGGAACCTCTTCTACAGTACGAGTTAAATATCCCAGAGAACAAATAATTGATAAAGAAGTTGCGGTACTTACGTACAACAGAATACCACTCAGCAATGAAATCTGTGTCACCAGGCCTGTACCAGCATAATGAGTGGATTGAGGCATGATGATTCTAAGTGAAATAAGTCACACAGAAAAAGAAACATCATAAGGTATCACTAATGCACGGAATGTAAACTTGGCTACACATGAACTGAATTACAAAACAGAACAGGGTCTCAAGATTAGAAAACCAACTTATGCTTGCTTAAGGGGAAAGGTGAGTTAAGGGGGTGCTGCATAAAACCAGAGTTTGAAATTAGCACAGATACCGTTCCATAAGCCAAATATGTAATAGACAAGACCTACCCCCTGCTCAACGAAATGGACTCAACAATGAGGTATCACCTCACACCTGTTAGAATGGGCATCATCTGAAAATCTACAAACAACAAATGCTGGAAAGGGTGTGGAGAAAAGGAACCCTCTTCCACTATTGTTGGGAATATAAATTGATACATTCACTATGGAGAACAATATGGAGTTTCTTAAGAAACTAATAATAGAATTACCATATGATACAGCAATCCCAGGACTGGACATATACCCAGACAAAACCATAAATCAAAAAGAGACATTCACCGCAATGTTCATTGCATCACTATTTACAATATCGAGGTAATGGAAGCAACCTAAATGCCCACAGACAGACGAATGCATAAAGCTGTGGTACATATATAAAATGGAATATTACTAAGCCATGAAAGGAATGAAATTGGGTCATTTGTAGAGACGTCGATGGATCTAGAGACTGTCATACAGAGTGAAGTAAGTCAGAAAGAGAAAAACAAATCTTGTATATTCATGCATATATGTGGAACCTAGAAAAACTGTACAGATTAACCGTTTTGCAAGGCATAAATAGAGCAACAGATATAGACAACAATCGTATGGACAACAAGGGGGGAAAGCTCTTGGAGGGGTGGTGGTGGGAGGAGTTGAGAGATTGGGATTGGCATGTAAACATTTATATGTATAAAATAGATAACCAATGAGAACCTGCTGTATAAAAATATAAAATAAAATTCAAAATTAAAAAGAAATAAAATTTAAAAAATAAAACAGAAAAAACAATTATTCCCTTCACATACATGTATTTATATGAATAAATTATTTCCATGCTTATATCTGTAAATACAAAAAAGAGGAATAAAATCTACCTTGAACCAAAAACGAAAAAGAGAAAAAAAAAACAGAACCCACCAGTTACTCAGAGGAAAACCGTATCAGGGCACTTGCTCCAGTTGTAAACAATTCTGAAGTTGGTCAGTGGTGGGGAATCATCTCCCATTCAGCCAGCAGCCCCCACACAACAAGCGTCCTCATTGCAAAGCTGGGGCACCGTGCCGAGGCATCTGTGAGTAAACGTGAGCTGAGCCCCAGGCCAGTTGCTGCTGAACTGTTCCCGCCCTTCCCAGGTAAAACACCTGAATATATACAAGGACTTGAAAGCCTAGAGGAAGGGCCATGGAGCCACACGAGTGACAGCATGCCAGCTGACTTGGTGCCTGCAGGCCAGCCAGGATGGTCCTGGCCCTGGGTGCTCTTCTGGAAGATTTCCATTTCCCTGCCTGAGATACCCGTCCTGTCCCTGCCCCTACTGCTTTTTTCCTTCCTCACCTCTGCCCAGGGAGAAATTCCAGCAGCAGGTATGGGTGACACATCCTCTTCTTTAGCAGGTGGCAGCCTGGCAACTGCTGCAGAAAGTCCAGCAGAGCCCCACTCACACTGGGCCACCCACAAAGCCGTGGCTTCTCACTCCCTCCCACCAGCCCAGCCCCGAGACTGCTGACAGGGCAGAGAAAATGGCGTCAGGCACAGCTGCAGGGGCTTTTGCTGCCTGGAGTGGTATTTATATTGATCTCAACCCAGGCACACCTGGGGAGGGCTGGCCGGCATGGTAAGGCTGCCCAGGTAGCCAATCATCACCCCTCAGGGGCTCACAGTTGCAGAAAATGGAACTTGCTGAACCGGCCAGGTCCAAGGAACAGGTGTGGGCTCCTGAGAGTCAGGATAGACAAGGGGCTGCAGCTTTGGCTTGTTTTCTAATCATTTTATCTGGCCCATGAGTGGGAGACAACTTCAAGAAAACCCTCTCCTAATGAGAGGAACCCAGGAGTCAGGGAGAGGAGGGGTGGGTGGTGGTTGGAGACAGAGGCCTGGTGCCCTGGGTGCAGTGGAAGTCTCTGGAAGACCAGGTGGAGGGAGGCCACACAGAGTGATGCCCAGGGTCACAGACCTGTCGGAGCTGCTGTTTGTTAGTTCAAGTCCTGCTCTGAGGTGCTCTGTGTCAGCTCTGAGCGACAGGTGAGCTGGGGGTGCTCTTCAATGAGGGCTATGTGCACGGTTCCTGTGTGCCCAGCCCTGCCACGGTACCTGCAAGGGTAGCTCTGTATCCTGGGAGGGGCCTGACCATGAGAGCCCCGTGGGCTGGCTTGGGGGTGGGGTACCTGCCCAGGAGAGCTCCATATCCTGGGATTGGCCTGACCACGAGAGCCCCATGGGCTGCTGGGGACCTGGTAAAGGATGTCAGGACAGTCAGTGAAGCCACCGAGGATATACCTCCAGTTACTCCTGATTCCTACACCCTGCTGGTCATTCTACCAACCACCAGGACATGGTATTCTGTATTAGTCTTCAATGATGCCTTCTTTTGTATTCCATTAGTCCCAGAGTCACAAGAAATTTTGGCTTGTGAGTGGCAGGACTCAACATACAACTAAAACAATACTTCCGGGCCGTCTTGCCCCAAGGGTTCAAAAATTCCCACACCATCTTTGGGGAAAGCTTAGCTAACGACCGAAAAGTTCTACCTCTGGAAAAGGAAACCCTCCTTCAATATGCAGACGACATTCTGATCGCCAGCCCTACTAAGGAGGCCTCTGAACTACCAAGCCAATAAAGGATAGAAGTTGTCCAAGAAAAAGCTCAAATATCACAGACTGCAGTGACCTGCCTGGGCTTCATTCTCACACAAGGTCAGAGAAGCCCATCCCAGGAAAGGGAAGAAACCATTTGCAGCCTTACCCCTCTCTAAAACTAGAAGACAGCTTAGGGGTTCCTGGGGAGGCCAGGGTTTGCTGCTTCTGGATCCCTAACTACAGTCTACTAGCTGGGCCTCTATATGAAACACTGAAAGGAAAAGATGATGATCCTTTTGAACAGAATCCAGAAGTGGCCTTTCAAGAATGGAAAGAGCAGTCAATTCAGACCCTTGCCCTGGAACTCCCTAATTGAGCTAAACCCTTTGACCTTTCCATTCCCGGTGAAAGGTGAATCGCCATTGGAGAATTAGTGCAAAAACTGGGACCACTTGAAATGGAACAACGCAAGAATGCCATCCAGGTAGGATAAACTACAGTCACCAAGGGGCTTGGCCCACTGCCACATCTGGCCAAGATACTGGCGGTATCTAAAAACCTGGAAATCAGCAGCCCAAAAGGCCACCTCCCTCCTAAGGGAAAAGGACCCCACGTGGTGATCCTAATCACCAACCATGCCCTGAAGTTGCAGGGTTCGCTCCGTGGGCACACCGACCTCGAGTGAGGAGGCCCTCCAACTCCAACATCCAGAGAGATAACCGGGGGCAACAGGGCACCATGACGACTCGTGTGAACATCACTTGACCTGGAGTTTCTCTCATAAAACAACAATAGTGTGTCCCGAAGGAGTAGACTACTGCTTGCAGGACTTCCTGCACCCAGAGGGGAGCTAATAATCTTGGCGGGGGAACCGTATATCACACTGTCACCATAGAAAAGCCTACAGACACCGTGATGATGGTGGCCAATAAGACCGGCTGGACTCCTGTTTACTTCAAAAGGCTGTTAACTCAGTGGCCATCATGGTCCTTGATCACCACTGACCCTGGACTGTCTGGGAGTTGAGCGGGCAGGGCTCTGACACCTGGTGCTGTTTTTACGTTAATTCAGGGGCCTAATTGAAGAAAGAGCAGACTACTGGTCAGAGCATCTAGGCTGGCAGAAACGGTCAGCCTAAGGTGGCCGAACAAATGTGGGGCGGGGTGAAACCGGCCCCCACAGCGTCTCTGCACATCTCTTTCCTGGACCCTTAAAGGTCATTAGAATCTATAACACTTCCAATGCTGGTGCTCAGGCGGACGAGCAGGGAGGCAGGGGTCCTGGGGCCAATCAACGTCACCTGGAGGCTGCTGGGGAGAAGTTCTGACCCTCGTCCCCTGGTATGAGGGCTCCCAACTCAGCACTCAGCAGTTACAGAAGAAGGGTCTGCACCCTCAGCACTCCAAGAATGAGGAACGGGACAAAAGGCAGAGGAGGGGTTTGTCCCCAGCAAAGCCCATTAAAAATCCCTGGGAGATAAAAATAGAATGTGGGCAATAAAGTCAAGTCTGACCTTTTTTATCCTTTGTGCTTTGTCTAATTTCACGTGCTCCTAGGGTCCCGCATGCAGAGGTTCCACACCCGGCACTTCAGACCAGATTTCCTGGTGCAGAATGGCTGGGTCGACACCTCAGCTCCTGGGGCCCAGTGCAGACTCCGAGATATAGAGCCTGAGCTGCAGCCAACCCGGCCCTTGAGAGCTCCGCCCCCTCCCTCCCACTGACTCTGACAGGATCTCTACACAGCAGCCCAGCCCACAGCCCACGGGGTAGTGCATGCTCTCACCTCTCCATTCTCTGATGAAAATATAAAGTTTCCTTTGCTTGGGAACCAAACTCAGTCTCGATCTGTTGGCCCCAATGACACTGGGCAGGAGGACCCTTGTTGGGGTCCACTCTGGAGGATCAGTAACAGAAATTGAGACTATTGTAACTTCAATGAACAGATGTGTGAGCCAAAATGTAGTTAACATAGAACAGTTTATAAGGCTCGGGTAAAATAAGATGTTTCTAACACTTCCATTTGATATTTCCATCACTTTATTATAAGCAAGTTCAGTGAAAAGCTTTGTCTTATTTGTCAGGTCAATATTAGAGAAATGAAGTGATTTCTTTCCAAGGATGTACATCTAATAATCTTGGTTAAATCTTCAATCTTGTTTTAAATGCTTTTCCATTGAAAATGATACCTCTCTTTCAGCTCCCCCATTTCTGAGAAGTATAAAATCTTATAATTTATTATTACCAAAGGGGAAAGGTGGGAGGAGGGATAAATTAACAGTTTGGAATTAACACATACACACTGCTATGTATAAAATAGATCATCAACAAGGAACTACTGTATAGCACAGGGAACTACACTCAATATTGTGCAATAACCTATAAGGGGAAATAATCGGAAAAAGAACAGATATTTTTATTGACATCATCTATCAATGACAGTTAAAGTGTAACCTAAGGGAAGCCAGTGGTGAGTGCTTCTGACCCTGAAGACTTCAGTCATCTAAAGTTTGCACTCTGCCTACTTCCCAAGGCCCTTAATGAACATATGTGTAGCCGTAGCTTAAAAAACTCCCCAGTTTGGGTTTCGGGGAGACACTGATTTTGAAAAAGCCCTGGTGTTCTCCTTACATGAATGGGACTCTTCCTACTGCTAAAACATGTCTGTCACATCCAGAGGATGGTATACCGTCTGATCGGGAAGAGTTTGGAAAAGGCATCTCATCTCCTCATCTCCTGGTGCTCGGGTTCACCCCTCCAGCGTCTTTACTAACAGTCTCCCCACTTGGAGATGTCAACACTGTCAACATCCCGTTGCGTACAGTTTGGAATTTGTCCAGAGGATGAAGCGGAAGGATGAGGAACAATGAGAGACAAGTCCTAGGTGTTCAGACAGGCACATGTCACTCTAATTTCCAATCAGGAAGATGAATTGACCAAAGGCTAGGGTTGCCCATGGAAACAGTATAGGGCTTGAGGAAATCCCACTGCTTTGTGGCCAGTTCCCATAAACACAAGTTGAACAATGGAACTCAGGGGCAGTAAAATTCATGAAACTGCAGAGTTGAAAATATCTATCACTGAAAAATGTCTTGAGGAAAGTCAGAGAAAAGGATTGGCAAGCAAGGGAGAATGGCAGGAAAGGGATTTGAGGAGGTAGAAAGGACTCGCCATTAAGCACAAGAAAAGGGGCTGAACATTGCCGACATTGCAGTTGGCCAAAAAGGCTGTATGTGTTTTTTTCTGTATATATTCAAGAAAAGGGCATACACTTTTTTAGCCAACCAAACAGGTGGGCACTGGAAATCAATACTACAAAAGATATCACTTCGCATCAGTCAGAAGAGCCATCCTCATAAAGTGTAAACGCCAGAAATGCAGGACAGGGCAAGGAGAAGAGGGAGCCCTGTGAGGCTTATAGTGGAAATGTATATTGCCAACGGCCATTCTGGAGAAGTGTATTGTGTTTACTAAAGCATCTAAAAAATGAGCTACAGAGCATAGGGCACTTGCACTCATGGGCGTATATCTTGGGAAAAACAAAAATCGAGAGGACACAGGCACCCCAATGTTTACTGCCCCTCTGTTTAAAAGATCCTCGACTAGGATATAACTTAAATGTCTCTGGAGGGAAAAAATGGATAGAGATGTGGTACTTATGTAGAGTGGAATATTACTCAGCCTGGAAATCAATGAAATATGGCCAGTTGTAACAACTCCGGAGGAGTTACGTATGATCATTCTAAGTGACATAATTCAAAAAGAAAAAGACACATATCATAAGATATCACTTAAAGGTGGAATCCAAAATGGCTACACATGAAATAAATTACAAAACAAAAACATAGTCAAATATGTAGAAAACACGCGTGAGGCTGCTAAACGGGAAAGGTGGGGAGGGGTGAGGCATCATCCAGGAGGTTGAAATTAGCAAAGATACCATTCCAAATACCAAACTGATAATCAACAAGGCCTACACGGTAGCTAAAAGAACTGCACTCAGCACACTCAAGTCACCGGAAAAGAATATCTATGACTGGTAAGAATCTGAAAAAGAATTTATTGATGTCTCTCTGTACGTGAATCAAGTGGATGTACAGCAGCAAGAAACAGAGCTTTGAAAATCAGCTGTAACCAATATAGTAATAAATTGAAAAAAATAAACGACAGAGAGACAGAGAAAACCTCTTACAACTTTTCCTCAGGGACGGTGATGCAACATGGATTGAACACATCTAGACCCACAGCAGGATGAGACATAAGGCTGGAAACTGTTCGCGCTAAGAGAAATGTGAGGTTGGGTGAGGAAATGCACACCCTTTAAAGTAATACTACCTGGTACCCATTCAATGGGTCCCAAATCTGCAGGTTCAAGGAATCTTCCTACAGCTAAAACATGCATGGAAAACCCAGAGGACTGTACACCATGTGATCGGGAGATGTGTCTAAAATGCACCTCATTTATCCTCTCCTGGTGCTCCTGTTCATCATTCCAGCCACGTTACTTAGAATCTCCCCACTTAGAGAATCAGCACATTTAAACTTCTGTTTCACACATTTTGCAAATTGTGAGGAGGATGAACGGGAACAGGGGGAACCAATGAGAGAATAGTTGTAGGGGTTTGGACGGGCACATGTCACTCTAATTTCCCATTAAGAATAAGAATTAAAAAAAGGCTCAGCCCGCCTCGCCGGAGCCAAAATAGGGCCTGAAGCAATCCTGCGGTTTTGAGGCCAGCTCACAAAAGAGCAACTTAAAAAATGGAGCTCAGGGTCACTGCAATTCACAAACCTGCAGAGTTATAAATGAAAACTAACGTCCAAAAATATGTTGAGGTAAGGCAAAGAAGAGGATCTGAATGCAAGACAGAATTGCAAGAAACAGATTTCAAGAGATAGATTGGACTCGCCTTTAAAGCACATGAAAAGCGGCAGAATTTCGACAACGATGCAGTTGGCCCAAAAGGGAGTATGCGTTTTTTCCTGAATATATCCAGGAAAAAACGCATACGCACTTTATGGGCAACCAAGCAAGCAAGCAATGCAAATGTGCACAACAAAGAAGTCTCATTTCCCACCGGTCAAAAGGGCCATCCGAAAAAATTGTAAACACCAGAAATGCAGGACAGGCCATGGAGAACAGGGAGCCTTTATACGCTGATGGACAGTGTGTGAACTGCCGAGAGCCACTCTGGAGAAGTGTATGGTGGTTCCTAAATCATCTAAAAAACAGAGCGACAGAGCATAGGGCACTTCCAATCACGGGAGTATATCTAGGGAAGTCTAAAAATCAACAAGACACAAGCACACCACAGTTTAGGGCTACTCTGTTTACAAGAACCTCAACTTCAGTACACCTTAAATATCCCAGGAAAGAGAACAATGGATAAAGAAAATGTGGTACTTATGTACAATGGAATATCTCTTCACCATGAAATCAATGTAATAAGGCTAGTACAAGGATAAAGAGTGGATTTAGGTCCGATAATACTACTTGAAATAAGTCAAACAGAAAAAGAAACATATCATAAGATATCACTTATAGAGGGAGGATAAATATGGCTGCACAAAAAATGAATTACAAAACAGAACAGTGTCTCACATTTAGAAAACACACTTATGTCAGCTTAAGGGGAAAGGAGAGGTGGGGTGATGCATAAAACCAGAGTTTGAAATTAGCACAGATACCGTTCAATAAACCAAATAGGTATCAGACAAGATCTACACCTTGCTCAATGAACTGGCCTCAACACACCCTATACACCGCAGAGAAATATATCTGAGTAATAAGAATCTTAAAACCCATGTATTGATATCTCTCCATAAGGGAATCAAGTGTGCACAGAGCGGCACAAACACAGTAGTGAAAATGAGCTAAACCCCATTATAGAAATAAATTTTAAAACCAAAACGCAGAAACAATGAAAGAGAGAAAAATTCTTACAAAATTCGCTCAGGGGCTGTGATGCAACCTGGAATGACCACATATAAACCCACAGCTGGATAAGACATAAGGCTGGACACTTGGGGCTGAAAGGATTGGTGAGCTTTGGTGAGCAACTGCCGAAAGTTTAATGCAATACTTCATGCTACTTATTCCAAGGGTCCCAACACTCCAAGTTGAAGGGAATCTTCCTAGAGCTAAACCATGCATGGGAAATCCAGCAGATGGTATACCATATGATCGGGAAAGGTTTCTAAAATGCACCTCATTTTCCTCTCCTGGGGCTCCGGATCAACATTCCAGCCACTTTACTAACAACATCTCCACATGGAGAGTCAATGCCTTTAAGTTCCGGAATCGCACAGTCTGCAGTTAGTGCGGAAAATGAATGGGAATAGGGGGAACCAGTGAGAAAATAGCTGTAGCGGTTTCAATGGGCACATGTCACTCTAATTTCACATCAGGAGGAAGAATTAACCAAAGGCAGAGCAAGGCGTCCCAGAAGAAGAATAGGTCCTGAAGAAATCCTGTGGATATGAGGCAAGATCACAAAAATAAGAGCTGAAAAATGGAGCTAAGGGCCATTGCAATTCAAAAACCTGCAGAGTTATGAAGGCCAACTATTTTCCAAAAGTATATTGAGGTAAGGCTATGAAGAGGCACTGAGAGCAAGGCAGAACTGCAGGTAACCGATTGCAGGAGGTAGAATGGAATTGCATGTAAAGCATAGGAAAAGAGGCAGAACGTCCACAATGATGCACTTGGCCAAAAAGGGCGTATGCGTTTTTTCCTGAATATATTCAGGAAGAAACGCATACGCCCTTTCTGGCCAACCAAGCAAACTCGCAAACGAAATCTGCACTACAATGAAGTCTCACTTCACCCCGGTCAAAGGGCCATCTGAAAAAAGTGTAAAATCCAGAAAGGCAGGAGAGGCCATGGAGAACTGGGAGCCTTGTTATGCTGATGGGTGGGATGTAAATTGCCAACAGCCACTCTGGAGAAGTGTATGGTGTTTCCTGAAACATCCAAAAAACAAAGCAACAGAGCTGAGGGCACTTCCAATTACGGTCCTATAGCTTAGGGAAATTAAAATCAAAAAGACACAGCTACCCCAAAGTTTGGGACGGCTCTGTTTATAAGAACCTCGTTTACGGTACAGGTTCAATATCGCAGAAAGCGAAAAATGGATAAAGAAGTTGTGGTACTTACGTACAATGCAATATCACTCAGCAATGAAATCTATGTCATCAGGCCCGTGACAGCATAATGAGTGGATTCAGGTATGATGATTCTAAGAGAAATAAGTCACACAGAAAAAGAAACATCATAAGATATCACTACTACACGGAATGTAAACTTGGCTACACAGAAACTGAATTACAAAACAGAACAGCGTCTCAAATGTAGAAAACCAACTTATGCTTGCTTAAGGGGAAAGGTGAGTTGGGGTGCGGCATAAAACCACAGATTGAAATTAGCACAGATACCATTCCATAAGACAAATATGTAATAGACAAGAGCTACTCCTTGCTCAACGAAGTGGACTCAACACCCAATATTAAACGCCTAAGAATATACCTGACTAGTAAGAATCTTAAAACCTATGGATTTATATGTCTCCGAAAGAGAATCAATTGTGTGTACAGCGGCATAAACACAGCAGTGATAGGATTGGTGAGGTTCGGTGAGCAAATGCAGACCCTTTGAAGTCATATTGCATGGTACCCATTCCATAGGTCTCAACTCTCCATGTTTAAGGGATTTTTCCTTCAGCTAAATCATGCATGTGGAACCCAGAGTATAATCCACCGTGTGATCGGGAAACGTGTTCAAATGTGTCTCAGTTTTCGTCCCCTGGTACTCGGGTGCAACATTCCAGACGCTTTACTAACACTCTCCCCACTTGGAGAGTCAGTGCCTTTAACCTCTTGTTTGGCCCAGTTTGCAATTTCTGCGTAAGATAAACAGGAAGAGGGAGAACCAATGAGAGACTAGGTGGAGGTGTCTGGACGGGCAAATTTAACTCTCCTTTCCCCCCAGGAAGAGGAATTAACCAAAGGCTCAGCGTGCCATGCCGGAACCACACTAGGGCCCGAAGCAATCCTGCGGTGTTGCGGCCAGCTCACAAGAAAGCGAGTTGAAGAAAGGAGCTCAGGGGCACTGTAATTCACAAACCTGCAGAGTTATAAATGACAGCCATCTTCCAAAAATATATTAAAGTAAGGCTGCCAAGAGGTGTTGAAAGCGGGGCAGAATTGCAGGAAACCGATTTCAGGAGGTAGACTGGAATTGCATGTAAAGCATAGGAAAAGAGGCAGAACGTCCACAATGATGCACTTGGCCAAAAAGGGTGTATGCGTTTTTACCTGAATATATTCAGGAAAAAACGCATACGCCCTTTTTGGCCAACCAAGCAAGCTTGCAAAGGAAATCTGCACTACAATGAAGTCTCACTGCCCCCCGGTCAAAAGGGTCATCTGAAAAATGTGTAAAATCCAGAAAGGCAGGACAGGCCATGGAGAACTGGGAGCCTTGTTGTGCTGATGGGCGGGATGTAAATTGCCAACAGCCACTCTGGAGAAGTGTATGGTGTTTCCTGAAACATCCAAAAAACCAAGCAACAGAGCCTAGGGCATTTCCACTTATGGTCCTTTAGCTTAGGGAAATAATAATCAAAAAGACACAGCCTCCCCAAAGTTTGGGACGGCTCTGTTTACAAGAACCTCGTTTACGGTATAGGTTCAATATCGCAGAAAGCGAAAAATGGATAAAGAAATTGTGGTACTTACGTACAATGCAATATCACTCAGCAATGAAATCTATGTCATCAGGCCCATGACAGCATAATGAGTGGATTCAGGTATGATGATTCTAAGAGAAATAAGTCACACAGAAAAAGAAACATCATAAGATATCACTACTACACGGAATGTAAACTTGGCTACACAGAAACTGAATTACAAAACAGAACAGCGTCTCAAATGTAGAAAACCAACTTATGCTTGCTTAAGGGGAAAGGTGAGTTGGGGTGCGGCATAAAACCACAGATTGAAATTAGCACAGATACCGTTCCATAAGCCAAATATGTAATAGACAAGAGCTACTCCTTTCTCAACGATGTGGACTCAACACCCAATATTAAACGCCTAAGAATATACCTGACTAGTAAGAATCTTAAAACCTATGGATTTATATGTCTCCGAAAGAGAATCAAGCGTGTGTACAGTGGCATAAACGCAGCAGTGATAGGATTGGTGAGGTTTGGTGAGCAAATGCAGACTCTTTGAAGTCATATTGCATGGTACCCATTCCATGGGTCTCAACTCTCCATGTTTAAGGGATTCTTCCTTCAGCTAAAACATGCATGTGGAACCCAGAGTACGATCCACCGTGTGATCGGGAAACGTGTTCAAATATGTCTCAGTTTTCGTCCCCTGGTACTCGGGTGCAACATTCCAGTCGCTTTACTAACACTCTCCCCACTTGGAGAGTCAGTGTCTTTAACCTCCTGTTTGGCCCAGTTTGCAATTTCTGTGGAAAATGAACAGGAATAGGGAGAACCAATGAGAGACTAGGTGGAGGTGTCTGGACGGGCAAATTTAACTCTCATTTCCCACCAGGAAGAGGAATTAACCAAAGGCTCAGCATGCCGTGCCAGAACCAAACTAGGGCCTGAAGCAATCCTGCGGTGTTGCGGCCAGCTCACAAGAAAGCGAGTTTAAGAAAGGAGCTCAGGGGCACTGTAATTCACAAACCTGCAGAGTTATAAATGACAGCTATCTTCCAAAAATATATTGCAGTAAGGCTGCCAAGAGGAGTTGAATGCGGGGCAGAATTGCAGGGAACCGATTTCAGGAGGTAGACTGGAATTGCATGTAAAGCATAGGAAAAGAGGCAGAACGTCCACAATGATGCACTTGGCCAAAAAGGGCGTATGCGTTTTTTCCTGAATATATTCAGGAAAGAACGTATAGGCCCTTTTTGGCCAACCAAGCAAGCTTGCAAAGGAAATCTGCACTACAATGAAGTCTCACTGCCCCCCGGTCAAAAGGGCTATCTGAAAAAAGTGTAAAATCCAGAAAGGCAGGACAGGCCATGGAGAACTGGGAGCCTTGTTATGCTGATGGGCGGCATGTAAATTGCCAACAGCCACTCTGGAGAAGTGTATGGTGTTTCCTGAAACATCCAAAAAAACAAAGCAACAGAGCCTAGGGCACTTCCACTTATGGTCCTATAGCTTAGGGAAATTAAAATCAAAAAGACACAGCCACCCCAAAGTTTGGGCCGGCTCTATTTACAAGAACCTCGTTTACGGTACAAGTTCAATATCACAGAAAGCGAAAAATGGATAAAGAAGTTGTGGTACTTACGTACAATGCAATATCACTCAGCAATGAAATCTATGTCATCAGGCCCGTAGCAGCATAATGAGTGGATTCAGGTACGATGATTCTAAGTGAAATAAGTCACACAGAAAAAGAAACATCATAAGATATCACTACTACACGGAATGTAAACTTGGCTACACAAGAACTGAATTACAAAACAGAACAGGGCCTCAAATGTAGAAAACCAACTTATGCTTGCTTAAGGGGAAAGGTGAGTTGGGGTGCTGCATAAAACCAGAGATTGAAATTAGCACAGATACCGTTCCATAAGCCAAATATGTAATAGACAAGAGCTACTCCTTGCTCAACGAAGTGGACTCAACACCCCATATTAAACGCCTAAGAATATACCTGACTAGTAAGAATCTTAAAACCGATGGATTTATATGTCTCCGAAAGAGAATCAAGTGTGTGTACAGCGGCATAAGCGCAGCAGTGATAGGATTGGTGAGGTTCGGTGAGCAAATGCAGACCCTTTGAAGTCATATTGCATGGTACCCATTCCATGGGTCTCAACTCTCCAGGTTTAAGGGATTCTTCCTTCAGCTAAAACATGCATGTGGAACCCAGAGTATGATCCACCGTGTGATCGGAAAACGTGTTCAAATGTGTCTCAGTTTTCGTCCCCTGGTACTCGGGTGCAACATTCCAAATGCTTTACTAACACTCTCCCCACTTGGAGAGTCAGTGCCTTTAAACTCCTGTTTGGCCCAGTTTGCAATTTCTGTGGAAAATGAACAGGAATAGGGAGAACCAATGAGAGACTAGGTGGAGGTGTCCGGACGGGCAAATTTAACTCTCCTTTCCCCCCAGGAAGAGGAATTAACCAAAGGCTCAGCGTGCCATGCCGGAACCACACTAGGGCCCGAAGCAATCCTGCGGTGTTGCGGCCAGCTCACAAGAAAGCGAGTTGAAGAAAGGAGCTCAGGGGCACTGTAATTCACAAACCTGCAGAGTTATAAATGACAGCCATCTTCCAAAAATATATTAAAGTAAGGCTGCCAAGAGGTGTTGAAAGCGGGGCAGAATTGCAGGAAACCGATTTCAGGAGGTAGACTGGAATTGCATGTAAAGCATAGGAAAAGAGGCAGAACGTCCACAATGATGCACTTGGCCAAAAAGGGTGTATGCGTTTTTACCTGAATATATTCAGGAAAAAACGCATACGCCCTTTTTGGCCAACCAAGCAAGCTTGCAAAGGAAATCTGCACTACAATGAAGTCTCACTGCCCCCCGGTCAAAAGGGTCATCTGAAAAATGTGTAAAATCCAGAAAGGCAGGACAGGCCATGGAGAACTGGGAGCCTTGTTGTGCTGATGGGCGGGATGTAAATTGCCAACAGCCACTCTGGAGAAGTGTATGGTGTTTCCTGAAACATCCAAAAAACCAAGCAACAGAGCCTAGGGCATTTCCACTTATGGTCCTTTAGCTTAGGGAAATAATAATCAAAAAGACACAGCCTCCCCAAAGTTTGGGACGGCTCTGTTTACAAGAACCTCGTTTACGGTATAGGTTCAATATCGCAGAAAGCGAAAAATGGATAAAGAAATTGTGGTACTTACGTACAATGCAATATCACTCAGCAATGAAATCTATGTCATCAGGCCCATGACAGCATAATGAGTGGATTCAGGTATGATGATTCTAAGAGAAATAAGTCACACAGAAAAAGAAACATCATAAGATATCACTACTACACGGAATGTAAACTTGGCTACACAGAAACTGAATTACAAAACAGAACAGCGTCTCAAATGTAGAAAACCAACTTATGCTTGCTTAAGGGGAAAGGTGAGTTGGGGTGCGGCATAAAACCAGAGATTGAAATTAGCACAGATACCGTTCCATAAGCCAAATATGTAATAGACAAGAGCTACTCCTTTCTCAACGATGTGGACTCAACACCCAATATTAAACGCCTAAGAATATACCTGACTAGTAAGAATCTTAAAACCTATGGATTTATATGTCTCCGAAAGAGAATCAAGCGTGTGTACAGTGGCATAAACGCAGCAGTGATAGGATTGGTGAGGTTCGGTGAGCAAATGCAGACTCTTTGAAGTCATATTGCATGGTACCCATTCCATGGGTCTCAACTCTCCATGTTTAAGGGATTCTTCCTTCAGCTAAAACATGCATGTGGAACCCAGAGTACGATCCACCGTGTGATCGGGAAACGTGTTCAAATATGTCTCAGTTTTCGTCCCCTGGTACTCGGGTGCAACATTCCAGTCGCTTTACTAACACTCTCCCCACTTGGAGAGTCAGTGTCTTTAACCTCCTGTTTGGCCCAGTTTGCAATTTCTGTGGAAAATGAACAGGAATAGGGAGAACCAATGAGAGACTAGGTGGAGGTGTCTGGACGGGCAAATTTAACTCTCATTTCCCACCAGGAAGAGGAATTAACCAAAGGCTCAGCATGCCGTGCCAGAACCAAACTAGGGCCTGAAGCAATCCTGCGGTGTTGCGGCCAGCTCACAAGAAAGCGAGTTGAAGAAAGGAGCTCAGGGGCACTGTAATTCACAAACCTGCAGAGTTATAAATGACAGCTATCTTCCAAAAATATATTGCAGTAAGGCTGCCAAGAGGAGTTGAATGCGGGGCAGAATTGCAGGGAACCGATTTCAGGAGGTAGACTGGAATTGCATGTAAAGCATAGGAAAAGAGGCAGAACGTCCACAATGATGCACTTGGCCAAAAAGGGCGTATGCGTTTTTTCCTGAATATATTCAGGAAAGAACGTATAGGCCCTTTTTGGCCAACCAAGCAAGCTTGCAAAGGAAATCTGCACTACAATGAAGTCTCACTGCCCCCCGGTCAAAAGGGCTATCTGAAAAAAGTGTAAAATCCAGAAAGGCAGGACAGGCCATGGAGAACTGGGAGCCTTGTTATGCTGATGGGCGGCATGTAAATTGCCAACAGCCACTCTGGAGAAGTGTATGGTGTTTCCTGAAACATCCAAAAAAACAAAGCAACAGAGCCTAGGGCACTTCCACTTATGGTCCTATAGCTTAGGGAAATTAAAATCAAAAAGACACAGCCACCCCAAAGTTTGGGCCGGCTCTATTTACAAGAACCTCGTTTACGGTACAAGTTCAATATCACAGAAAGCGAAAAATGGATAAAGAAGTTGTGGTACTTACGTACAATGCAATATCACTCAGCAATGAAATCTATGTCATCAGGCCCGTAGCAGCATAATGAGTGGATTCAGGTACAATGATTCTAAGTGAAATAAGTCACACAGAAAAAGAAACATCATAAGATATCACTACTACACGGAATGTAAACTTGGCTACACAAGAACTGAATTACAAAACAGAACAGGGCCTCAAATGTAGAAAACCAACTTATGCTTGCTTAAGGGGAAAGGTGAGTTGGGGTGCTGCATAAAACCAGAGATTGAAATTAGCACAGATACCGTTCCATAAGCCAAATATGTAATAGACAAGAGCTACTCCTTGCTCAACGAAGTGGACTCAACACCCCATATTAAACGCCTAAGAATATACCTGACTAGTAAGAATCTTAAAACCGATGGATTTATATGTCTCCGAAAGAGAATCAAGTGTGTGTACAGCGGCATAAGCGCAGCAGTGATAGGATTGGTGAGGTTCGGTGAGCAAATGCAGACCCTTTGAAGTCATATTGCATGGTACCCATTCCATGGGTCTCAACTCTCCAGGTTTAAGGGATTCTTCCTTCAGCTAAAACATGCATGTGGAACCCAGAGTATGATCCACCGTGTGATCGGAAAACGTGTTCAAATGTGTCTCAGTTTTCGTCCCCTGGTACTCGGGTGCAACATTCCAAATGCTTTACTAACACTCTCCCCACTTGGAGAGTCAGTGCCTTTAAACTCCTGTTTGGCCCAGTTTGCAATTTCTGTGGAAAATGAACAGGAATAGGGAGAACCAATGAGAGACTAGGTGGAGGTGTCCGGACGGGCAAATTTAACTCTCATTTCCCACCAGGAAGAGGAATTAACCAAAGGCTCAGCGTGCCATGCCGGAACCACACTAGGGCCCGAAGCAATCCTGCGGTGTTGCGGCCAGCTCACAAGAAAGCGAGTTGAAGAAAGGAGCTCAGGGGCACTGTAATTCAGAAACCTGCGGAGTTATAAATGACAGCTATCTTCCAAAAATATATTGCAGTAAGGCTGCCAAGAGGAGTTGAATGCAGGGCAGAATTGCAGGGAACCGATTTCAGGAGGTAGACTGGAATTGTATGTAAAGCATAGGAAAAGAGGCAGAACGTCCACAATGATGCACTTGGCCAAAAAGGGCGTATGCGTTTTTTCCTGAATATATTCAGGAAAAAACGCATACGCCCTTTTTGGCCAACCAAGCAAGCTTGCAAAGGAAATCTGCACTACAATGAAGTCTCACTGCCCCCCGGTCAAAAGGGCTATCTGAAAAAAGTGTAAAATCCAGAAAGGCAGGACAGGCCATGGAGAACTGGGAGCCTTGTTATGCTGATGGGCGGCATGTAAATTGCCAACAGCCACTCTGGAGAAGTGTATGGTGTTTCCTGAAACATCCAAAAAACAAAGCAACAGAGCCTAGGGCTCTTCCACTTATGGTCCTATAGCTTAGGGAAATTAAAATCAAAAAGACACAGCCACCCCAAAGTTTGGGCCGGCTCTGTTTACAAGAACCTCGTTTACGGTACAAGTTCAATATCACAGAAAGCGAAAAATGGATAAAGAAGTTGTGGTACTTACGTACAATGCAATATCACTCAGCAATGAAATCTATGTCATCAGGCCCGTAGCAGCATAATGAGTGGATTCAGGTACAATGATTCTAAGTGAAATAAGTCACACAGAAAAAGAAACATCATAAGATATCACTACTACACGGAATGTAAACTTGGCTACACAAGAACTGAATTACAAAACAGAACAGGGCCTCAAATGTAGAAAACCAACTTATGCTTGCTTAAGGGGAAAGGTGAGTTGTGGTGCTTCATAAAACCAGAGATTGAAATTAGCACAGATACCGTTCCATATGCCAAATATGTAATAGACAAGAGCTACTCCTTGCTCAACGAAGTGGACTCAACACCCCTATTAAACGCCTAAGAATATACCTGACTAGTAAGAATCTTAAAACCTATGGATTTATATGTCTCCGAAAGAGAATCAAGCGTGTGTACAGCGGCATAAGCGCAGCAGTGATAGGATTGGTGAGGTTCGGTGAGCAAATGCAGACCCTTTGAAGTCATATTGCATGGTACCCATTCCATGGGTCTCAACTCTCCAGGTTTAAGGGATTCTTCCTTCAGCTAAAACATGCATCTGGAACCCAGAGTATGATCCACCGTGTGATCGGAAAACGTGTTCAAATGTGTCTCAGTTTTCGTCCCCTGGTACTCGGGTGCAACATTCCAGACGCTTTACTAACACTCTCCCCACTTGGAGAGTCAGTGCCTTTAACCTCCTGTTTGGCCCAGTTTGCAATTTCTTCGGAAGATGAACAGGAATAAGGAGAAGCAATGGGAGACTATCTGTAGGTGTCTGGACGGGCAAATTTAACTCTCATATCCCACCAGGAAGATAAATGAACCAAAGGCTCCGTGTGCCATGCTGGAACTAGATTAGGGCCTGAGGAGATCCTGCGGTGTTGCGGCCAGCTCACAAGAAAGCGAGTTGACGAAAGGAGCTCAGGGGCACTGTAATTCAGAAACCTGCGGAGTTATAAATGACAGCTATCATCCAAAATTATACTGAAGTAAGGCTGCGAAGAGGACTTGAATGCGGGGCAGAATTGCTGGAAACTGATTTCAGAACGTACACGGGAGTAGCTCTTAAAGCATAGGAAAAGAGACAGAACTTGGAAAATAATGCACTTGGCTAAAAAGGGCATATGTGTTTTATCCAGAGCTCTCATAACTGAGGGGAGGAGATTCCCAGCAGGCTCCAAGTGCCACCTGAGGGCTCACATTGCCAAGGCAATGTGAGCATGCCAGGCAGGAGTTACCTCACAGCAGAGGTCCCACCTCACAGAAGGGTGAGAAACCCAGCCAACATCAGACTCTCACCAGAGGGCCCACATCACCAAGGGGATGGGAACCAGGCAGGAGTGTCTTCACATCAGTGGGGCCACATCATCGAAAGCTGAGGTACTCAGCACATGTGTCCTCAAACCAGAGGACCCACATCACCAAGGACCTCGGAGTGAGGCAGGCAGGAGTAGCCTCACAACACTGGGCACATAGAATAAAAAAGTGAGGAATCCAGCAGTTGGAACCTCCCAGCAGGCGGCCCAGAGCACCGAGGCTATGGGATCCAGGCCACAGTGAACTCACAGAAGAGGGCCCATGTCATGAAACTGAGCAACCCAGCCATTGGGACCTCAGAGCAGGAGGCCCACATCCCCATGGGGATGGAATTCTGGTAGGAGTGTCCTCGCACCACTGAGAACGTATCAGAAAATTTTGGGCGACCAGCAGTTAGGGCCTGACGCCAGAGGACCCTCATCACCAAGGGAAGGAGGCTCCCAGCAGGCTCCAACTGCCACCAGAGGGCTGACGTCGCCAAGGCGATGTGTGCCAACCAGGCACGAATGACCTCACAGCAGAGGGCCCACCTCACAGAAGGGTGAGGAACACAGCCAGGATCAGACTCTCACCAGAGGGCCCACATCACCAAGGGGATGGGAACCAGGCAGGAGTGTCCCCACACCAGTGGGACAACATCATCGAAAGGTGAGGATCCCAGCACATGTGTCCTCAAACCAGAGGAACCACATCACCAAGGGGTTCGGAATGAGGCTGGCAGGACTGGCCTCACAACACAGGGTCCATAGAATATAAAAGTTGAGGAATCCAGCAGTTGGAACCTCCCAGCAAGTGGCCCAGAGCACCGAGGCTATGGGATCCAGGCCGCAGTGAACTCACAGCAGAGGGCCCACATCATGAACCTGTGAGCAGCCCAGCTGTTGGGACCTCAGAACAGAAGGCCCACATCCCCATTGGGATGGGAACCTGGCAGGAGTGGCTTTGCACCACTTAGCACATATCAGAAAATGTTAGGAGCCCAGCAGTTAGGGCCTGATGCCAGGGGGCCCTCATAACTGAGGGGAGGAGACTCCCAGCAGGTTCCAACTGCCAACAGAGGGACCACGTCTACAAGGTGGCATGCGCCAGCCAGGCAGTAGTGACCTCACAGCAGAGGGCCTATCTCACAGAAGGGTGAGGAACCGAGGCAGGATGAGACTCTCACCAGAGGGCCCACAACACCAAGGGGATGGGAACCAGTCAGGACTGTCCTCCCACCAGTGGGGCCACATCATCGAAAGGTGAGGAACCCAGCACATGTGGCCTCATATCAGAGGACATACATCACAAAGGGGATGGGAGTGAGGCAGGTAGGAGTAGCCTAAAAACAGAGGGCCCAAAGAATAAAAAAAGTGAGGAATCCAGCATTTGGAACCTCCCAGCAGGCGGCCGAGAGCACAGAAGCTATGGGATGCAGGCAGGAGTTAACTAACACCAGAGAGCCCACATCATGAAACTGTGAGCAACCCAGGCATTGGGACCTCAGAGCAGAAAGCCCACATCCCCATGGGGATGGGAACCTGACAGGAGTGTCCTGGCATCACTGGGCTCACATCAGAAAACGTGGGGAGCCCAGCAGTTAGAGCCTGATGCTAGAGGGCCGTCATCACCGAGGGCAGGAGGCTCCCAGCAGGTTCCATGTGCCAACAGAGGGCCCACGTCGCCAAGGTGATGTGTGCAAGTCAGGCAGGATTGACCTCACAGCAGAGGGCCTACCTCACAGAAGAGTGAGGAACCCAGCCAGGATAAGACTGTCACCAGAAGGCCCACATCACCAAGGGGATGGGAACCAGACAGGAGTGTCCTCACACCAGTGGGGCCACATCATTGAAAGTTGCCTAACCCAGCACATGTGGCCTCAAACCAGAAGACCCACATCACGAAGGGGTTGCGAGTGAGGCAGGCAGGAGGAGCATCACAACACAGGACCCATAGAATACAAAAGTTGAGGAATCGAGCAGTTGGAACCTCCCAGCAGGCAGCCAAGACCACAGAGGCTATGGGATCCAGGCCACAGTGAACTAACACCAGAGAGCCCACATCATGAAATTGTGATCAACCCAGCCGTTGGAACCTCAGAGCAGAAGGCCCACATCCCCATGGGGATGGGAACCTAAGAGGAGTGCTTGAGCAACACTGGGCTCACTAAGAAAAGTTGGGGAGCCCAGCAGTTAGGGCCTGACGTCAGAGGGCCCTCATCACAGAGCTGAGGAGGCTCCCAGCAGGGTCCAATTGCCACCAGAGGGCTCATGTCAACAAGGCGAGGTGAGCAACCCAGGCAAGAGTTACCTGATAGTAGAGGGCCCACCTCACAGATGGGTGAGGAACCCAGCCAGGATCAGACTCTCACCAGAGGGCCCACATCACAAAGGGGATGGGACCCAGTCAGGATTATCCTCACACCAGTGGGGCCTCATCATCTTAAGGTGAGGAACCCAGCACATGTGTCCTCAAACCAGAGGACCCACATCACCAAGGGCCTTGGAGTGAGGCAGGCAGGAGTAGCCTCACAACACAGGGCACATAATATAAAAAACGTGAGGATTCCAGCATTTAGACCTTCCAGCAGGCGGCCCAGAACACCGAGGCTATGGGATCCAGGCCACAGTGAACTCACAGCAGAGGGCCCACATCACAAAACTGTGAGCAACCCAGGAGTTGAGACCTCAGCGCAGAAGGACCACATCCCCATGGGAATGGGAACCTGGCTGGAGTGTCCTCGCACCACTGGGCGCACATCAGAAAATGTGGGGAGCCCACCATTTAGGGCCTGACGCCAGAGGGCCGTCATCACCGAGAGGAGGAGGCGCCCTGCATGCTCCAACTGCCACCAGAGGGCTCACGTCTCCAAGGTGACGTGTGCCAGCCAGGCAGGAGTGACCTCACAGCAGAGGGCCTACCTCACAGAACGTTGAGGAACCCAGCCAGGATTAGACTCTCGCCAGAGGGCCCACCTCACCAAGGGGATGGGAACCAGGCAGGAGTGTCCTCACACGAGTGGGGTCACATCATCGAAAGGTGAGGAACGCAGCACATGTGGCCTCAAGCCATAGGACAGTCATCACCAAGGGGCTGGCAGTGAGGCAGGCAGGAGGAGCCTCACAACAGAGGGCACATAGAATAAAAAAGTTGAGGAATCCAGCAGTTGGAACCTCCCAGCAGGCGGCTCAGAGCACCGATGATAAGGGATCCTTGCCGGAGTGAACTCACAGCAGAGGGCCCACATCTTGGTACTGTGAGCAAGCCAGCCGTTTTGACCTCAGAGCAGAAGGCCCATATCGCCATGGGGATGGGAACCTGGCAAGAGTGTCCTCACTCACTTGGCGCACATCAGAAAATGTGGGGAGCCCAGCAGTTATGGCCTAAGGCAAGAGGGCCCTCATCACCGAGGGGAGGAGGATCCCAGCACACTCCAACTGCCACCAGAGGGCCCACGTCGCCAAGGTGACGTGTGCCAGACAGGCATGATTGACCTCACAGCAGAGGGCCCACCTCACAGAAGGGTGAGGAACCCAGGAGTTGAGACCTCAGAGCAGAAGGCCCACATCCCAATGGGGATGTGAACCTGGCTGGAGTGTCCTCGCACCACTGGGCGCACATCACAAAATGTGGGGAGCCCAGCAGTTAGGGCCTGACGCCAGAGGGCCCTCATCACCCAGGAGAGGAGGCTCCCAGCAGGCTCCAAGTGCCACCAGAGGGCTCATGTCCACAAGGCGAGGTGAGCAAGCCAGGCAGGAGTGACCTCACAGCAGACGGCCCACCTCACAGATGGGTGAGGAACCCAGCCAGGATCAGACTCTCAACAGAGGGCCCACATCACCAAGGGGATGTGAACCAGGCAGGAGTCTCCTAAGACTATTGGTCCCACATCATCGAAAGGTGAGGAACCCAGCACATGTGGCCTCAAACCAGACGACACACATCACGAAGGGGCTGGGAGTGAGGCAGGCAGGAGGATCCTCACAACAGAGGGCCCCAAAAATTAAAAAAGTGAGGAATCCAGCAGTTGGAACCTCCCAGCAGGCGGCCAAGAGCACAGAGGCTATGGGATCCAGGCCTCTGTGAACACCAGAGAGCCCACATCATGAAAATGTGAACAACCCAGCCGTTGGGACCTCAGAGCAGAAGGCCCACATCTCCATGGAGATGGGATCCTAAGAGGAGTGCCAAAGCATCACTGGGCTCCCTAAGAAAAGTTGGTGAGCCCAGCAGTTAGGGCCTGACGCAAGAGGGCCCTCATCACCGGGGGGAGGAGATTCCCAGCACGCTCCAACTGCCACCACACGGCTGACTTCACCAAGGCAATGTGTGCCAGCCATGCAGGAGTGACCTATCAGCAGAGGGTCTCCCTCACAGGTGGGTGAGGAACAAAGCCAGGAACAGACTCTCACCAGGGGGTCCACATAACCACGTGGATGAGAACCAGGCAGGAGTGTCCTCACACTAGTGGGGCCACATCATCGAAAGGTGAGGAACCCAGAAAAGGTGGCCACAAACCAGAGGACCCACATCACCAAGGGGTTGAGAGTGAGGTAGGTGTCTGGACGGGCATATTTAACACTCATTTCCCACCAGGAACAGAAATTAACCAAAGGCTCAGCGTGCCCTGCCAGAAGCAGATTAGGGCCTGAAGCAGTCTTGCGGGTTTGCGGCCAGCTCACAAGAAAGCGAGTTGAAGAAAGGAGCTCAGGGGCCCTGTAATTCACAAACCTGGAGAGTTATAAATGACAGATAACGTCCAAAAATATATTGAAGTAAGGCTGCGAAGAGGACTTGAAAGCGGGGCAGAATTTCAGGAAACCGATTTCAGGAGGTAGACTGGATTTGCATTTAAAGCATAGGAAAAGAGGCAGAACATCGACAATGATGCACTTGGCAACAAAGGGCGTATGAGTTTGTTCCTGAATATATTCAGGAAAAAACACATACGCCCTTTTTGGCAAACCAAGCAAGCTTGCAATGGAAATCCGAACTATGAGTGTCACTTCCCCCCGGTCTAAAGGGCCATCTGAGAAAAGTGTAAAATCCAGAAAGGCAAGACAGGCCATGGGGAAAAAGGAGCCTTGTTATGCTGATGGGCGGGATGTAAATTGCCAACAGCCACTCTGGAGAAGTGTATGGTGTTTCCTGATACATCTGAAAAACAAAGCAACAGAGTCTAGGGCATTTCCACTTATGGTCCTATAGCTTAGGGAAATTAAAATCAAAAAGACACAGCCACCCCAAAATTTGGGACGGCTCTGTTTACAGGAACCTCTTCTACAGTACGAGTTAAATATCCCAGAGAACAAATAATTGATAAAGAAGTTGCGGTACTTACGTACAACAGAATACCACTCAGCAATGAAATCTGTGTCACCAGGCCTGTACCAGCATAATGAGTGGATTGAGGCATGATGATTCTAAGTGAAATAAGTCACACAGAAAAAGAAACATCATAAGGTATCACTAATGCACGGAATGTAAACTTGGCTACACATGAACTGAATTACAAAACAGAACAGGGTCTCAAGATTAGAAAACCAACTTATGCTTGCTTAAGGGGAAAGGTGAGTTAAGGGGGTGCTGCATAAAACCAGAGTTTGAAATTAGCACAGATACCGTTCCATAAGCCAAATATGTAATAGACAAGACCTACCCCCTGCTCAACGAAATGGACTCAACAATGAGGTATCACCTCACACCTGTTAGAATGGGCATCATCTGAAAATCTACAAACAACAAATGCTGGAAAGGGTGTGGAGAAAAGGAACCCTCTTCCACTATTGTTGGGAATATAAATTGATACATTCACTATGGAGAACAATATGGAGTTTCTTAAGAAACTAATAATAGAATTACCATATGATACAGCAATCCCAGGACTGGACATATACCCAGACAAAACCATAAATCAAAAAGAGACATTCACCGCAATGTTCATTGCATCACTATTTACAATATCGAGGTAATGGAAGCAACCTAAATGCCCACAGACAGACGAATGCATAAAGCTGTGGTACATATATAAAATGGAATATTACTAAGCCATGAAAGGAATGAAATTGGGTCATTTGTAGAGACGTCGATGGATCTAGAGACTGTCATACAGAGTGAAGTAAGTCAGAAAGAGAAAAACAAATCTTGTATATTCATGCATATATGTGGAACCTAGAAAAACTGTACAGATTAACCGTTTTGCAAGGCATAAATAGAGCAACAGATATAGACAACAATCGTATGGACAACAAGGGGGGAAAGCTCTTGGAGGGGTGGTGGTGGGAGGAGTTGAGAGATTGGGATTGGCATGTAAACATTTATATGTATAAAATAGATAACCAATGAGAACCTGCTGTATAAAAATATAAAATAAAATTCAAAATTAAAAAGAAATAAAATTTAAAAAATAAAACAGAAAAAACAATTATTCCCTTCACATACATGTATTTATATGAATAAATTATTTCCATGCTTATATCTGTAAATACAAAAAAGAGGAATAAAATCTACCTTGAACCAAAAACGAAAAAGAGAAAAAAAAAACAGAACCCACCAGTTACTCAGAGGAAAACCGTATCAGGGCACTTGCTCCAGTTGTAAACAATTCTGAAGTTGGTCAGTGGTGGGGAATCATCTCCCATTCAGCCAGCAGCCCCCACACAACAAGCGTCCTCATTGCAAAGCTGGGGCACCGTGCCGAGGCATCTGTGAGTAAACGTGAGCTGAGCCCCAGGCCAGTTGCTGCTGAACTGTTCCCGCCCTTCCCAGGTAAAACACCTGAATATATACAAGGACTTGAAAGCCTAGAGGAAGGGCCATGGAGCCACACGAGTGACAGCATGCCAGCTGACTTGGTGCCTGCAGGCCAGCCAGGATGGTCCTGGCCCTGGGTGCTCTTCTGG
This sequence comes from Leucopleurus acutus, assembly GCF_964270905.1. Classification (NCBI taxonomy): domain Eukaryota; kingdom Metazoa; phylum Chordata; class Mammalia; order Artiodactyla; family Delphinidae; genus Leucopleurus; species Leucopleurus acutus. The sequence goes on from NW_028139194.1 coordinate 828,690, forward strand.
AAGATTTCCATTTCCCTGCCTGAGATACCCGTCCTGTCCCTGCCCCTACTGCTTTTTTCCTTCCTCACCTCTGCCCAGGGAGAAATTCCAGCAGCAGGTATGGGTGACACATCCTCTTCTTTAGCAGGTGGCAGCCTGGCAACTGCTGCAGAAAGTCCAGCAGAGCCCCACTCACACTGGGCCACCCACAAAGCCGTGGCTTCTCACTCCCTCCCACCAGCCCAGCCCCGAGACTGCTGACAGGGCAGAGAAAATGGCGTCAGGCACAGCTGCAGGGGCTTTTGCTGCCTGGAGTGGTATTTATATTGATCTCAACCCAGGCACACCTGGGGAGGGCTGGCCGGCATGGTAAGGCTGCCCAGGTAGCCAATCATCACCCCTCAGGGGCTCACAGTTGCAGAAAATGGAACTTGCTGAACCGGCCAGGTCCAAGGAACAGGTGTGGGCTCCTGAGAGTCAGGATAGACAAGGGGCTGCAGCTTTGGCTTGTTTTCTAATCATTTTATCTGGCCCATGAGTGGGAGACAACTTCAAGAAAACCCTCTCCTAATGAGAGGAACCCAGGAGTCAGGGAGAGGAGGGGTGGGTGGTGGTTGGAGACAGAGGCCTGGTGCCCTGGGTGCAGTGGAAGTCTCTGGAAGACCAGGTGGAGGGAGGCCACACAGAGTGATGCCCAGGGTCACAGACCTGTCGGAGCTGCTGTTTGTTAGTTCAAGTCCTGCTCTGAGGTGCTCTGTGTCAGCTCTGAGCGACAGGTGAGCTGGGGGTGCTCTTCAATGAGGGCTATGTGCACGGTTCCTGTGTGCCCAGCCCTGCCACGGTACCTGCAAGGGTAGCGCTGTATCCTGGGAGGGGCCTGACCATGAGAGCCCCGTGGGCTGGCTTGGGGGTGGGGTACCTGCCCAGGAGAGCTCCATATCCTGGGATTGGCCTGACCACGAGAGCCCCATGGGCTGCTGGGGACCTGGTAAAGGATGTCAGGACAGTCAGTGAAGCCACCGAGGATATACCTCCAGTTACTCCTGATTCCTACACCCTGCTGGTCATTCTACCAACCACCAGGACATGGTATTCTGTATTAGTCTTCAATGATGCCTTCTTTTGTATTCCATTAGTCCCAGAGTCACAAGAAATTTTGGCTTGTGAGTGGCAGGACTCAACATACAACTAAAACAATACTTCCGGGCCGTCTTGCCCCAAGGGTTCAAAAATTCCCACACCATCTTTGGGGAAAGCTTAGCTAACGACCGAAAAGTTCTACCTCTGGAAAAGGAAACCCTCCTTCAATATGCAGACGACATTCTGATCGCCAGCCCTACTAAGGAGGCCTCTGAACTACCAAGCCAATAAAGGATAGAAGTTGTCCAAGAAAAAGCTCAAATATCACAGACTGCAGTGACCTGCCTGGGCTTCATTCTCACACAAGGTCAGAGAAGCCCATCCCAGGAAAGGGAAGAAACCATTTGCAGCCTTACCCCTCTCTAAAACTAGAAGACAGCTTAGGGGTTCCTGGGGAGGCCAGGGTTTGCTGCTTCTGGATCCCTAACTACAGTCTACTAGCTGGGCCTCTATATGAAACACTGAAAGGAAAAGATGATGATCCTTTTGAACAGAATCCAGAAGTGGCCTTTCAAGAATGGAAAGAGCAGTCAATTCAGACCCTTGCCCTGGAACTCCCTAATTGAGCTAAACCCTTTGACCTTTCCATTCCCGGTGAAAGGTGAATCGCCATTGGAGAATTAGTGCAAAAACTGGGACCACTTGAAATGGAACAACGCAAGAATGCCATCCAGGTAGGATAAACTACAGTCACCAAGGGGCTTGGCCCACTGCCACATCTGGCCAAGATACTGGCGGTATCTAAAAACCTGGAAATCAGCAGCCCAAAAGGCCACCTCCCTCCTAAGGGAAAAGGACCCCACGTGGTGATCCTAATCACCAACCATGCCCTGAAGTTGCAGGGTTCGCTCCGTGGGCACACCGACCTCGAGTGAGGAGGCCCTCCAACTCCAACATCCAGAGAGATAACCGGGGGCAACAGGGCACCATGACGACTCGTGTGAACATCACTTGACCTGGAGTTTCTCTCATAAAACAACAATAGCGTGTCCCGAAGGAGTAGACTACTGCTTGCAGGACTTCCTGCACCCAGAGGGGAGCTAATAATCTTGGCGGGGGAACCGTATATCACACTGTCACCATAGAAAAGCCTACAGACACCGTGATGATGGTGGCCAATAAGACCGGCTGGACTCCTGTTTACTTCAAAAGGCTGTTAACTCAGTGGCCATCATGGTCCTTGATCACCACTGACCCTGGACTGTCTGGGAGTTGAGCGGGCAGGGCTCTGACACCTGGTGCTGTTTTTACGTTAATTCAGGGGCCTAATTGAAGAAAGAGCAGACTACTGGTCAGAGCATCTAGGCTGGCAGAAACGGTCAGCCTAAGGTGGCCGAACAAATGTGGGGCGGGGTGAAACCGGCCCCCACAGCGTCTCTGCACATCTCTTTCCTGGACCCTTAAAGGTCATTAGAATCTATAACACTTCCAATGCTGGTGCTCAGGCGGACGAGCAGGGAGGCAGGGGTCCTGGGGCCAATCAACGTCACCTGGAGGCTGCTGGGGAGAAGTTCTGACCCTCGTCCCCTGGTATGAGGGCTCCCAACTCAGCACTCAGCAGTTACAGAAGAAGGGTCTGCACCCTCAGCACTCCAAGAATGAGGAACGGGACAAAAGGCAGAGGAGGGGTTTGTCCCCAGCAAAGCCCATTAAAAATCCCTGGGAGATAAAAATAGAATGTGGGCAATAAAGTCAAGTCTGACCTTTTTTATCCTTTGTGCTTTGTCTAATTTCACGTGCTCCTAGGGTCCCGCATGCAGAGGTTCCACACCCGGCACTTCAGACCAGATTTCCTGGTGCAGAATGGCTGGGTCGACACCTCAGCTCCTGGGGCCCAGTGCAGACTCCGAGATATAGAGCCTGAGCTGCAGCCAACCCGGCCCTTGAGAGCTCCGCCCCCTCCCTCCCACTGACTCTGACAGGATCTCTACACAGCAGCCCAGCCCACAGCCCACGGGGTAGTGCATGCTCTCACCTCTCCATTCTCTGATGAAAATATAAAGTTTCCTTTGCTTGGGAACCAAACTCAGTCTCGATCTGTTGGCCCCAATGACACTGGGCAGGAGGACCCTTGTTGGGGTCCACTCTGGAGGATCAGTAACAGAAATTGAGACTATTGTAACTTCAATGAACAGATGTGTGAGCCAAAATGTAGTTAACATAGAACAGTTTATAAGGCTCGGGTAAAATAAGATGTTTCTAACACTTCCATTTGATATTTCCATCACTTTATTATAAGCAAGTTCAGTGAAAAGCTTTGTCTTATTTGTCAGGTCAATATTAGAGAAATGAAGTGATTTCTTTCCAAGGATGTACATCTAATAATCTTGGTTAAATCTTCAATCTTGTTTTAAATGCTTTTCCATTGAAAATGATACCTCTCTTTCAGCTCCCCCATTTCTGAGAAGTATAAAATCTTATAATTTATTATTACCAAAGGGGAAAGGTGGGAGGAGGGATAAATTAACAGTTTGGAATTAACACATACACACTGCTATGTATAAAATAGATCATCAACAAGGAACTACTGTATAGCACAGGGAACTACACTCAATATTGTGCAATAACCTATAAGGGGAAATAATCGGAAAAAGAACAGATATTTTTATTGACATCATCTATCAATGACAGTTAAAGTGTAACCTAAGGGAAGCCAGTGGTGAGTGCTTCTGACCCTGAAGACTTCAGTCATCTAAAGTTTGCACTCTGCCTACTTCCCAAGGCCCTTAATGAACATATGTGTAGCCGTAGCTTAAAAAACTCCCCAGTTTGGGTTTCGGGGAGACACTGATTTTGAAAAAGCCCTGGTGTTCTCCTTACATGAATGGGACTCTTCCTACTGCTAAAACATGTCTGTCACATCCAGAGGATGGTATACCGTCTGATCGGGAAGAGTTTGGAAAAGGCATCTCATCTCCTCATCTCCTGGTGCTCGGGTTCACCCCTCCAGCGTCTTTACTAACAGTCTCCCCACTTGGAGATGTCAACACTGTCAACATCCCGTTGCGTACAGTTTGGAATTTGTCCAGAGGATGAAGCGGAAGGATGAGGAACAATGAGAGACAAGTCCTAGGTGTTCAGACAGGCACATGTCACTCTAATTTCCAATCAGGAAGATGAATTGACCAAAGGCTAGGGTTGCCCATGGAAACAGTATAGGGCTTGAGGAAATCCCACTGCTTTGTGGCCAGTTCCCATAAACACAAGTTGAACAATGGAACTCAGGGGCAGTAAAATTCATGAAACTGCAGAGTTGAAAATATCTATCACTGAAAAATGTCTTGAGGAAAGTCAGAGAAAAGGATTGGCAAGCAAGGGAGAATGGCAGGAAAGGGATTTGAGGAGGTAGAAAGGACTCGCCATTAAGCACAAGAAAAGGGGCTGAACATTGCCGACATTGCAGTTGGCCAAAAAGGCTGTATGTGTTTTTTTCTGTATATATTCAAGAAAAGGGCATACACTTTTTTAGCCAACCAAACAGGTGGGCACTGGAAATCAATACTACAAAAGATATCACTTCGCATCAGTCAGAAGAGCCATCCTCATAAAGTGTAAACGCCAGAAATGCAGGACAGGGCAAGGAGAAGAGGGAGCCCTGTGAGGCTTATAGTGGAAATGTATATTGCCAACGGCCATTCTGGAGAAGTGTATTGTGTTTACTAAAGCATCTAAAAAATGAGCTACAGAGCATAGGGCACTTGCACTCATGGGCGTATATCTTGGGAAAAACAAAAATCGAGAGGACACAGGCACCCCAATGTTTACTGCCCCTCTGTTTAAAAGATCCTCGACTAGGATATAACTTAAATGTCTCTGGAGGGAAAAAATGGATAGAGATGTGGTACTTATGTAGAGTGGAATATTACTCAGCCTGGAAATCAATGAAATATGGCCAGTTGTAACAACTCCGGAGGAGTTACGTATGATCATTCTAAGTGACATAATTCAAAAAGAAAAAGACACATATCATAAGATATCACTTAAAGGTGGAATCCAAAATGGCTACACATGAAATAAATTACAAAACAAAAACATAGTCAAATATGTAGAAAACACGCGTGAGGCTGCTAAACGGGAAAGGTGGGGAGGGGTGAGGCATCATCCAGGAGGTTGAAATTAGCAAAGATACCATTCTAAATACCAAACTGATAATCAACAAGGCCTACACGGTAGCTAAAAGAACTGCACTCAGCACACTCAAGTCACCGGAAAAGAATATCTATGACTGGTAAGAATCTGAAAAAGAATTTATTGATGTCTCTCTGTACGTGAATCAAGTGGATGTACAGCAGCAAGAAACAGAGCTTTGAAAATCAGCTGTAACCAATATAGTAATAAATTGAAAAAAATAAACGACAGAGAGACAGAGAAAACCTCTTACAACTTTTCCTCAGGGACGGTGATGCAACATGGATTGAACACATCTAGACCCACAGCAGGATGAGACATAAGGCTGGAAACTGTTCGCGCTAAGAGAAATGTGAGGTTGGGTGAGGAAATGCACACCCTTTAAAGTAATACTACCTGGTACCCATTCAATGGGTCCCAAATCTGCGGGTTCAAGGAATCTTCCTACAGCTAAAACATGCATGGAAAACCCAGAGGACTGTACACCATGTGATCGGGAGATGTGTCTAAAATGCACCTCATTTATCCTCTCCTGGTGCTCCTGTTCATCATTCCAGCCACGTTACTTAGAATCTCCCCACTTAGAGAATCAGCACATTTAAACTTCTGTTTCACACATTTTGCAAATTGTGAGGAGGATGAACGGGAACAGGGGGAACCAATGAGAGAATAGTTGTAGGGGTTTGGACGGGCACATGTCACTCTAATTTCCCATTAAGAATAAGAATTAAAAAAAGGCTCAGCCCGCCTCGCCGGAGCCAAAATAGGGCCTGAAGCAATCCTGCGGTTTTGAGGCCAGCTCACAAAAGAGCAACTTAAAAAATGGAGCTCAGGGTCACTGCAATTCACAAACCTGCAGAGTTATAAATGAAAACTAACGTCCAAAAATATGTTGAGGTAAGGCAAAGAAGAGGATCTGAATGCAAGACAGAATTGCAAGAAACAGATTTCAAGAGATAGATTGGACTCGCCTTTAAAGCACATGAAAAGCGGCAGAATTTCGACAACGATGCAGTTGGCCCAAAAGGGAGTATGCGTTTTTTCCTGAATATATCCAGGAAAAAACGCATACGCACTTTATGGGCAACCAAGCAAGCAAGCAATGCAAATGTGCACAACAAAAAAGTCTCATTTCCCACCGGTCAAAAGGGCCATCCGAAAAAATTGTAAACACCAGAAATGCAGGACAGGCCATGGAGAACAGGGAGCCTTTATACGCTGATGGACAGTGTGTGAACTGCCGAGAGCCACTCTGGAGAAGTGTATGGTGGTTCCTAAATCATCTAAAACACAGAGCGACAGAGCATAGGGCACTTCCAATCACGGGAGTATATCTAGGGAAGTCTAAAAATCAACAAGACACAAGCACACCACAGTTTAGGGCTACTCTGTTTACAAGAACCTCAACTTCAGTACACCTTAAATATCCCAGGAAAGAGAACAATGGATAAAGAAAATGTGGTACTTATGTACAATGGAATATCTCTTCACCATGAAATCAATGTAATAAGGCTAGTAGAAGGATAAAGAGTGGATTTAGGTCCGATAATACTACTTGAAATAAGTCAAACAGAAAAAGAAACATATCATAAGATATCACTTATAGAGGGAGGATAAATATGGCTGCACAAAAAATGAATTACAAAACAGAACAGTGTCTCACATTTAGAAAACACACTTATGTCAGCTTAAGGGGAAAGGAGAGGTGGGGTGATGCATAAAACCAGAGTTTGAAATTAGCACAGATACCGTTCAATAAACCAAATAGGTATCAGACAAGATCTACACCTTGCTCAATGAACTGGCCTCAACACACCCTATACACCGCAGAGAAATATATCTGAGTAATAAGAATCTTAAAACCCATGTATTGATATCTCTCCATAAGGGAATCAAGTGTGCACAGAGCGGCACAAACACAGTAGTGAAAATGAGCTAAACCCCATTATAGAAATAAATTTTAAAACCAAAACGCAGAAACAATGAAAGAGAGAAAAATTCTTACAAAATTCGCTCAGGGGCTGTGATGCAACCTGGAATGACCACATATAAACCCACAGCTGGATAAGACATAAGGCTGGACACTTGGGGCTGAAAGGATTGGTGAGCTTTGGTGAGCAACTGCCGAAAGTTTAATGCAATACTTCATGCTACTTATTCCAAGGGTCCCAACACTCCAAGTTGAAGGGAATCTTCCTAGAGCTAAACCATGCATGGGAAATCCAGCAGATGGTATACCATATGATCGGGAAAGGTTTCTAAAATGCACCTCATTTTCCTCTCCTGGGGCTCCGGATCAACATTCCAGCCACTTTACTAACAACATCTCCACATGGAGAGTCAATGCCTTTAAGTTCCGGAATCGCACAGTCTGCAGTTAGTGCGGAAAATGAATGGGAATAGGGGGAACCAGTGAGAAAATAGCTGTAGCGGTTTCAATGGGCACATGTCACTCTAATTTCACATCAGGAGGAAGAATTAACCAAAGGCAGAGCAAGGCGTCCCAGAAGAAGAATAGGTCCTGAAGAAATCCTGTGGATATGAGGCAAGATCACAAAAATAAGAGCTGAAAAATGGAGCTAAGGGCCATTGCAATTCAAAAACCTGCAGAGTTATGAAGGCCAACTATTTTCCAAAAGTATATTGAGGTAAGGCTATGAAGAGGCACTGAGAGCAAGGCAGAACTGCAGGTAACCGATTGCAGGAGGTAGAATGGAATTGCATGTAAAGCATAGGAAAAGAGGCAGAACGTCCACAATGATGCACTTGGCCAAAAAGGGCGTATGCGTTTTTTCCTGAATATATTCAGGAAGAAACGCATACGCCCTTTCTGGCCAACCAAGCAAACTCGCAAACGAAATCTGCACTACAATGAAGTCTCACTTCACCCCGGTCAAAGGGCCATCTGAAAAAAGTGTAAAATCCAGAAAGGCAGGAGAGGCCATGGAGAACTGGGAGCCTTGTTATGCTGATGGGTGGGATGTAAATTGCCAACAGCCACTCTGGAGAAGTGTATGGTGTTTCCTGAAACATCCAAAAAACAAAGCAACAGAGCTGAGGGCACTTCCAATTACGGTCCTATAGCTTAGGGAAATTAAAATCAAAAAGACACAGCTACCCCAAAGTTTGGGACGGCTCTGTTTATAAGAACCTCGTTTACGGTACAGGTTCAATATCGCAGAAAGCGAAAAATGGATAAAGAAGTTGTGGTACTTACGTACAATGCAATATCACTCAGCAATGAAATCTATGTCATCAGGCCCGTGACAGCATAATGAGTGGATTCAGGTATGATGATTCTAAGAGAAATAAGTCACACAGAAAAAGAAACATCATAAGATATCACTACTACACGGAATGTAAACTTGGCTACACAGAAACTGAATTACAAAACAGAACAGCGTCTCAAATGTAGAAAACCAACTTATGCTTGCTTAAGGGGAAAGGTGAGTTGGGGTGCGGCATAAAACCACAGATTGAAATTAGCACAGATACCGTTCCATAAGACAAATATGTAATAGACAAGAGCTACTCCTTGCTCAACGAAGTGGACTCAACACCCAATATTAAACGCCTAAGAATATACCTGACTAGTAAGAATCTTAAAACCTATGGATTTATATGTCTCCGAAAGAGAATCAATTGTGTGTACAGCGGCATAAACACAGCAGTGATAGGATTGGTGAGGTTCGGTGAGCAAATGCAGACCCTTTGAAGTCATATTGCATGGTACCCATTCCATAGGTCTCAACTCTCCATGTTTAAGGGATTTTTCCTTCAGCTAAATCATGCATGTGGAACCCAGAGTATAATCCACCGTGTGATCGGGAAACGTGTTCAAATGTGTCTCAGTTTTCGTCCCCTGGTACTCGGGTGCAACATTCCAGACGCTTTACTAACACTCTCCCCACTTGGAGAGTCAGTGCCTTTAACCTCTTGTTTGGCCCAGTTTGCAATTTCTGCGTAAGATAAACAGGAAGAGGGAGAACCAATGAGAGACTAGGTGGAGGTGTCTGGACGGGCAAATTTAACTCTCCTTTCCCCCCAGGAAGAGGAATTAACCAAAGGCTCAGCGTGCCATGCCGGAACCACACTAGGGCCCGAAGCAATCCTGCGGTGTTGCGGCCAGCTCACAAGAAAGCGAGTTGAAGAAAGGAGCTCAGGGGCACTGTAATTCACAAACCTGCAGAGTTATAAATGACAGCCATCTTCCAAAAATATATTAAAGTAAGGCTGCCAAGAGGTGTTGAAAGCGGGGCAGAATTGCAGAAAACCGATTTCAGGAGGTAGACTGGAATTGCATGTAAAGCATAGGAAAAGAGGCAGAACGTCCACAATGATGCACTTGGCCAAAAAGGGTGTATGCGTTTTTACCTGAATATATTCAGGAAAAAACGCATACGCCCTTTTTGGCCAACCAAGCAAGCTTGCAAAGGAAATCTGCACTACAATGAAGTCTCACTGCCCCCCGGTCAAAAGGGTCATCTGAAAAATGTGTAAAATCCAGAAAGGCAGGACAGGCCATGGAGAACTGGGAGCCTTGTTGTGCTGATGGGCGGGATGTAAATTGCCAACAGCCACTCTGGAGAAGTGTATGGTGTTTCCTGAAACATCCAAAAAACCAAGCAACAGAGCCTAGGGCATTTCCACTTATGGTCCTTTAGCTTAGGGAAATAATAATCAAAAAGACACAGCCTCCCCAAAGTTTGGGACGGCTCTGTTTACAAGAACCTCGTTTACGGTATAGGTTCAATATCGCAGAAAGCGAAAAATGGATAAAGAAATTGTGGTACTTACGTACAATGCAATATCACTCAGCAATGAAATCTATGTCATCAGGCCCATGACAGCATAATGAGTGGATTCAGGTATGATGATTCTAAGAGAAATAAGTCACACAGAAAAAGAAACATCATAAGATATCACTACTACACGGAATGTAAACTTGGCTACACAGAAACTGAATTACAAAACAGAACAGCGTCTCAAATGTAGAAAACCAACTTATGCTTGCTTAAGGGGAAAGGTGAGTTGGGGTGCGGCATAAAACCACAGATTGAAATTAGCACAGATACCGTTCCATAAGCCAAATATGTAATAGACAAGAGCTACTCCTTTCTCAACGATGTGGACTCAACACCCAATATTAAACGCCTAAGAATATACCTGACTAGTAAGAATCTTAAAACCTATGGATTTATATGTCTCCGAAAGAGAATCAAGCGTGTGTACAGTGGCATAAACGCAGCAGTGATAGGATTGGTGAGGTTTGGTGAGCAAATGCAGACTCTTTGAAGTCATATTGCATGGTACCCATTCCATGGGTCTCAACTCTCCATGTTTAAGGGATTCTTCCTTCAGCTAAAACATGCATGTGGAACCCAGAGTACGATCCACCGTGTGATCGGGAAACGTGTTCAAATATGTCTCAGTTTTCGTCCCCTGGTACTCGGGTGCAACATTCCAGTCGCTTTACTAACACTCTCCCCACTTGGAGAGTCAGTGTCTTTAACCTCCTGTTTGGCCCAGTTTGCAATTTCTGTGGAAAATGAACAGGAATAGGGAGAACCAATGAGAGACTAGGTGGAGGTGTCTGGACGGGCAAATTTAACTCTCATTTCCCACCAGGAAGAGGAATTAACCAAAGGCTCAGCATGCCGTGCCAGAACCAAACTAGGGCCTGAAGCAATCCTGCGGTGTTGCGGCCAGCTCACAAGAAAGCGAGTTGAAGAAAGGAGCTCAGGGGCACTGTAATTCACAAACCTGCAGAGTTATAAATGACAGCTATCTTCCAAAAATATATTGCAGTAAGGCTGCCAAGAGGAGTTGAATGCGGGGCAGAATTGCAGGGAACCGATTTCAGGAGGTAGACTGGAATTGCATGTAAAGCATAGGAAAAGAGGCAGAACGTCCACAATGATGCACTTGGCCAAAAAGGGCGTATGCGTTTTTTCCTGAATATATTCAGGAAAGAACGCATAGGCCCTTTTTGGCCAACCAAGCAAGCTTGCAAAGGAAATCTGCACTACAATGAAGTCTCACTGCCCCCCGGTCAAAAGGGCTATCTGAAAAAAGTGTAAAATCCAGAAAGGCAGGACAGGCCATGGAGAACTGGGAGCCTTGTTATGCTGATGGGCGGCATGTAAATTGCCAACAGCCACTCTGGAGAAGTGTATGGTGTTTCCTGAAACATCCAAAAAAACAAAGCAACAGAGCCTAGGGCACTTCCACTTATGGTCCTATAGCTTAGGGAAATTAAAATCAAAAAGACACAGCCACCCCAAAGTTTGGGCCGGCTCTATTTACAAGAACCTCGTTTACGGTACAAGTTCAATATCACAGAAAGCGAAAAATGGATAAAGAAGTTGTGGTACTTACGTACAATGCAATATCACTCAGCAATGAAATCTATGTCATCAGGCCCGTAGCAGCATAATGAGTGGATTCAGGTACGATGATTCTAAGTGAAATAAGTCACACAGAAAAAGAAACATCATAAGATATCACTACTACACGGAATGTAAACTTGGCTACACAAGAACTGAATTACAAAACAGAACAGGGCCTCAAATGTAGAAAACCAACTTATGCTTGCTTAAGGGGAAAGGTGAGTTGGGGTGCTGCATAAAACCAGAGATTGAAATTAGCACAGATACCGTTCCATAAGCCAAATATGTAATAGACAAGAGCTACTCCTTGCTCAACGAAGTGGACTCAACACCCCATATTAAACGCCTAAGAATATACCTGACTAGTAAGAATCTTAAAACCGATGGATTTATATGTCTCCGAAAGAGAATCAAGTGTGTGTACAGCGGCATAAGCGCAGCAGTGATAGGATTGGTGAGGTTCGGTGAGCAAATGCAGACCCTTTGAAGTCATATTGCATGGTACCCATTCCATGGGTCTCAACTCTCCAGGTTTAAGGGATTCTTCCTTCAGCTAAAACATGCATGTGGAACCCAGAGTATGATCCACCGTGTGATCGGAAAACGTGTTCAAATGTGTCTCAGTTTTCGTCCCCTGGTACTCGGGTGCAACATTCCAAATGCTTTACTAACACTCTCCCCACTTGGAGAGTCAGTGCCTTTAAACTCCTGTTTGGCCCAGTTTGCAATTTCTGTGGAAAATGAACAGGAATAGGGAGATCCAATGAGAGACTAGGTGGAGGTGTCCGGACGGGCAAATTTAACTCTCATTTCCCACCAGGAAGAGGAATTAACCAAAGGCTCAGCGTGCCATGCCGGAACCACACTAGGGCCCGAAGCAATCCTGCGGTGTTGCGGCCAGCTCACAAGAAAGCGAGTTGAAGAAAGGAGCTCAGGGGCACTGTAATTCAGAAACCTGCGGAGTTATAAATGACAGCTATCTTCCAAAAATATATTGCAGTAAGGCTGCCAAGAGGAGTTGAATGCAGGGCAGAATTGCAGGGAACCGATTTCAGGAGGTAGACTGGAATTGTATGTAAAGCATAGGAAAAGAGGCAGAACGTCCACAATGATGCACTTGGCCAAAAAGGGCGTATGCGTTTTTTCCTGAATATATTCAGGAAAAAACGCATACGCCCTTTTTGGCCAACCAAGCAAGCTTGCAAAGGAAATCTGCACTACAATGAAGTCTCACTGCCCCCCGGTCAAAAGGGCTATCTGAAAAAAGTGTAAAATCCAGAAAGGCAGGACAGGCCATGGAGAACTGGGAGCCTTGTTATGCTGATGGGCGGCATGTAAATTGCCAACAGCCACTCTGGAGAAGTGTATGGTGTTTCCTGAAACATCCAAAAAACAAAGCAACAGAGCCTAGGGCTCTTCCACTTATGGTCCTATAGCTTAGGGAAATTAAAATCAAAAAGACACAGCCACCCCAAAGTTTGGGCCGGCTCTGTTTACAAGAACCTCGTTTACGGTACAAGTTCAATATCACAGAAAGCGAAAAATGGATAAAGAAGTTGTGGTACTTACGTACAATGCAATATCACTCAGCAATGAAATCTATGTCATCAGGCCCGTAGCAGCATAATGAGTGGATTCAGGTACAATGATTCTAAGTGAAATAAGTCACACAGAAAAAGAAACATCATAAGATATCACTACTACACGGAATGTAAACTTGGCTACACAAGAACTGAATTACAAAACAGAACAGGGCCTCAAATGTAGAAAACCAACTTATGCTTGCTTAAGGGGAAAGGTGAGTTGTGGTGCTTCATAAAACCAGAGATTGAAATTAGCACAGATACCGTTCCATATGCCAAATATGTAATAGACAAGAGCTACTCCTTGCTCAACGAAGTGGACTCAACACCCCTATTAAACGCCTAAGAATATACCTGACTAGTAAGAATCTTAAAACCTATGGATTTATATGTCTCCGAAAGAGAATCAAGCGTGTGTACAGCGGCATAAGCGCAGCAGTGATAGGATTGGTGAGGTTCGGTGAGCAAATGCAGACCCTTTGAAGTCATATTGCATGGTACCCATTCCATGGGTCTCAACTCTCCAGGTTTAAGGGATTCTTCCTTCAGCTAAAACATGCATCTGGAACCCAGAGTATGATCCACCGTGTGATCGGAAAACGTGTTCAAATGTGTCTCAGTTTTCGTCCCCTGGTACTCGGGTGCAACATTCCAGACGCTTTACTAACACTCTCCCCACTTGGAGAGTCAGTGCCTTTAACCTCCTGTTTGGCCCAGTTTGCAATTTCTTCGGAAGATGAACAGGAATAAGGAGAAGCAATGGGAGACTATCTGTAGGTGTCTGGACGGGCAAATTTAACTCTCATATCCCACCAGGAAGATAAATGAACCAAAGGCTCCGTGTGCCATGCTGGAACTAGATTAGGGCCTGAGGAGATCCTGCGGTGTTGCGGCCAGCTCACAAGAAAGCGAGTTGACGAAAGGAGCTCAGGGGCACTGTAATTCAGAAACCTGCGGAGTTATAAATGACAGCTATCATCCAAAATTATACTGAAGTAAGGCTGCGAAGAGGACTTGAATGCGGGGCAGAATTGCTGGAAACTGATTTCAGAACGTACACGGGAGTAGCTCTTAAAGCATAGGAAAAGAGACAGAACTTGGAAAATAATGCACTTGGCTAAAAAGGGCATATGTGTTTTATCCAGAGCTCTCATAACTGAGGGGAGGAGATTCCCAGCAGGCTCCAAGTGCCACCTGAGGGCTCACATTGCCAAGGCAATGTGAGCATGCCAGGCAGGAGTTACCTCACAGCAGAGGTCCCACCTCACAGAAGGGTGAGAAACCCAGCCAACATCAGACTCTCACCAGAGGGCCCACATCACCAAGGGGATGGGAACCAGGCAGGAGTGTCTTCACATCAGTGGGGCCACATCATCGAAAGCTGAGGTACTCAGCACATGTGTCCTCAAACCAGAGGACCCACATCACCAAGGACCTCGGAGTGAGGCAGGCAGGAGTAGCCTCACAACACTGGGCACATAGAATAAAAAAGTGAGGAATCCAGCAGTTGGAACCTCCCAGCAGGCGGCCCAGAGCACCGAGGCTATGGGATCCAGGCCACAGTGAACTCACAGAACAGGGCCCATGTCATGAAACTGAGCAACCCAGCCATTGGGACCTCAGAGCAGGAGGCCCACATCCCCATGGGGATGGAATTCTGGTAGGAGTGTCCTCGCACCACTGAGAACGTATCAGAAAATTTTGGGCGACCAGCAGTTAGGGCCTGACGCCAGAGGACCCTCATCACCAAGGGAAGGAGGCTCCCAGCAGGCTCCAACTGCCACCAGAGGGCTGACGTCGCCAAGGCGATGTGTGCCAACCAGGCACGAATGACCTCACAGCAGAGGGCCCACCTCACAGAAGGGTGAGGAACACAGCCAGGATCAGACTCTCACCAGAGGGCCCACATCACCAAGGGGATGGGAACCAGGCAGGAGTGTCCCCACACCAGTGGGACAACATCATCGAAAGGTGAGGATCCCAGCACATGTGTCCTCAAACCAGAGGAACCACATCACCAAGGGGTTCGGAATGAGGCTGGCAGGACTGGCCTCACAACACAGGGTCCATAGAATATAAAAGTTGAGGAATCCAGCAGTTGGAACCTCCCAGCAAGTGGCCCAGAGCACCGAGGCTATGGGATCCAGGCCGCAGTGAACTCACAGCAGAGGGCCCACATCATGAACCTGTGAGCAGCCCAGCTGTTGGGACCTCAGAACAGAAGGCCCACATCCCCATTGGGATGGGAACCTGGCAGGAGTGGCTTTGCACCACTTAGCACATATCAGAAAATGTTAGGAGCCCAGCAGTTAGGGCCTGATGCCAGGGGGCCCTCATAACTGAGGGGAGGAGACTCCCAGCAGGTTCCAACTGCCAACAGAGGGACCACATCTACAAGGTGGCATGCGCCAGCCAGGCAGTAGTGACCTCACAGCAGAGGGCCTATCTCACAGAAGGGTGAGGAACCGAGGCAGGATGAGACTCTCACCAGAGGGCCCACAACACCAAGGGGATGGGAACCAGTCAGGACTGTCCTCCCACCAGTGGGGCCACATCATCGAAAGGTGAGGAACCCAGCACATGTGGCCTCATATCAGAGGACATACATCACAAAGGGGATGGGAGTGAGGCAGGTAGGAGTAGCCTAAAAACAGAGGGCCCAAAGAATAAAAAAAGTGAGGAATCCAGCATTTGGAACCTCCCAGCAGGCGGCCGAGAGCACAGAAGCTATGGGATGCAGGCAGGAGTTAACTAACACCAGAGAGCCCACATCATGAAACTGTGAGCAACCCAGGCATTGGGACCTCAGAGCAGAAAGCCCACATCCCCATGGGGATGGGAACCTGACAGGAGTGTCCTGGCATCACTGGGCTCACATCAGAAAACGTGGGGAGCCCAGCAGTTAGAGCCTGATGCTAGAGGGCCGTCATCACCGAGGGCAGGAGGCTCCCAGCAGGTTCCATGTGCCAACAGAGGGCCCACGTCGCCAAGGTGATGTGTGCAAGTCAGGCAGGATTGACCTCACAGCAGAGGGCCTACCTCACAGAAGAGTGAGGAACCCAGCCAGGATAAGACTGTCACCAGAAGGCCCACATCACCAAGGGGATGGGAACCAGACAGGAGTGTCCTCACACCAGTGGGGCCACATCATTGAAAGTTGCCTAACCCAGCACATGTGGCCTCAAACCAGAAGACCCACATCACGAAGGGGTTGCGAGTGAGGCAGGCAGGAGGAGCATCACAACACAGGACCCATAGAATACAAAAGTTGAGGAATCGAGCAGTTGGAACCTCCCAGCAGGCAGCCAAGACCACAGAGGCTATGGGATCCAGGCCACAGTGAACTAACACCAGAGAGCCCACATCATGAAATTGTGATCAACCCAGCCGTTGGAACCTCAGAGCAGAAGGCCCACATCCCCATGGGGATGGGAACCTAAGAGGAGTGCTTGAGCAACACTGGGCTCACTAAGAAAAGTTGGGGAGCCCAGCAGTTAGGGCCTGACGTCAGAGGGCCCTCATCACAGAGCTGAGGAGGCTCCCAGCAGGGTCCAATTGCCACCAGAGGGCTCATGTCAACAAGGCGAGGTGAGCAACCCAGGCAAGAGTTACCTGATAGTAGAGGGCCCACCTCACAGATGGGTGAGGAACCCAGCCAGGATCAGACTCTCACCAGAGGGCCCACATCACAAAGGGGATGGGACCCAGTCAGGATTATCCTCACACCAGTGGGGCCTCATCATCTTAAGGTGAGGAACCCAGCACATGTGTCCTCAAACCAGAGGACCCACATCACCAAGGGCCTTGGAGTGAGGCAGGCAGGAGTAGCCTCACAACACAGGGCACATAATATAAAAAACGTGAGGATTCCAGCATTTAGACCTTCCAGCAGGCGGCCCAGAACACCGAGGCTATGGGATCCAGGCCACAGTGAACTCACAGCAGAGGGCCCACATCACAAAACTGTGAGCAACCCAGGAGTTGAGACCTCAGCGCAGAAGGACCACATCCCCATGGGAATGGGAACCTGGCTGGAGTGTCCTCGCACCACTGGGCGCACATCAGAAAATGTGGGGAGCCCACCATTTAGGGCCTGACGCCAGAGGGCCGTCATCACCGAGAGGAGGAGGCGCCCTGCATGCTCCAACTGCCACCAGAGGGCTCACGTCTCCAAGGTGACGTGTGCCAGCCAGGCAGGAGTGACCTCACAGCAGAGGGCCTACCTCACAGAACGTTGAGGAACCCAGCCAGGATTAGACTCTCGCCAGAGGGCCCACCTCACCAAGGGGATGGGAACCAGGCAGGAGTGTCCTCACACGAGTGGGGTCACATCATCGAAAGGTGAGGAACGCAGCACATGTGGCCTCAAGCCATAGGACAGTCATCACCAAGGGGCTGGCAGTGAGGCAGGCAGGAGGAGCCTCACAACAGAGGGCACATAGAATAAAAAAGTTGAGGAATCCAGCAGTTGGAACCTCCCAGCAGGCGGCTCAGAGCACCGATGATAAGGGATCCTTGCCGGAGTGAACTCACAGCAGAGGGCCCACATCATGGTACTGTGAGCAAGCCAGCCGTTTTGACCTCAGAGCAGAAGGCCCATATCGCCATGGGGATGGGAACCTGGCAAGAGTGTCCTCACTCACTTGGCGCACATCAGAAAATGTGGGGAGCCCAGCAGTTATGGCCTAAGGCAAGAGGGCCCTCATCACCGAGGGGAGGAGGATCCCAGCACACTCCAACTGCCACCAGAGGGCCCACGTCGCCAAGGTGACGTGTGCCAGACAGGCATGATTGACCTCACAGCAGAGGGCCCACCTCACAGAAGGGTGAGGAACCCAGGAGTTGAGACCTCAGAGCAGAAGGCCCACATCCCAATGGGGATGTGAACCTGGCTGGAGTGTCCTCGCACCACTGGGCGCACATCACAAAATGTGGGGAGCCCAGCAGTTAGGGCCTGACGCCAGAGGACCCTCATCACCAAGGAGAGGAGGCTCCCAGCAGGCTCCAAGTGCCACCAGAGGGCTCATGTCCACAAGGCGAGGTGAGCAAGCCAGGCAGGAGTGACCTCACAGCAGACGGCCCACCTCACAGATGGGTGAGGAACCCAGCCAGGATCAGACTCTCAACAGAGGGCCCACATCACCAAGGGGATGTGAACCAGGCAGGAGTCTCCTAAGACCATTGGTCCCACATCATCGAAAGGTGAGGAACCCAGCACATGTGGCCTCAAACCAGACGACACACATCACGAAGGGGCTGGGAGTGAGGCAGGCAGGAGGATCCTCACAACAGAGGGCCCAAAAAATTAAAAAAGTGAGGAATCCAGCAGTTGGAACCTCCCAGCAGGCGGCCAAGAGCACAGAGGCTATGGGATCCAGGCCTCTGTGAACACCAGAGAGCCCACATCATGAAAATGTGAACAACCCAGCCGTTGGGACCTCAGAGCAGAAGGCCCACATCTCCATGGAGATGGGATCCTAAGAGGAGTGCCAAAGCATCACTGGGCTCCCTAAGAAAAGTTGGTGAGCCCAGCAGTTAGGGCCTGACGCAAGAGGGCCCTCATCACCGGGGGGAGGAGATTCCCAGCACGCTCCAACTGCCACCACACGGCTGACTTCACCAAGGCAATGTGTGCCAGCCATGCAGGAGTGACCTATCAGCAGAGGGTCTCCCTCACAGGTGGGTGAGGAACAAAGCCAGGAACAGACTCTCACCAGGGGGTCCACATAACCACGTGGATGAGAACCAGGCAGGAGTGTCCTCACACTAGTGGGGCCACATCATCGAAAGGTGAGGAACCCAGAAAAGGTGGCCACAAACCAGAGGACCCACATCACCAAGGGGTTGAGAGTGAGGTAGGTGTCTGGACGGGCATATTTAACACTCATTTCCCACCAGGAAGAGAAATTAACCAAAGGCTCAGCGTGCCCTGCCAGAAGCAGATTAGGGCCTGAAGCAGTCTTGCGGGTTTGCGGCCAGCTCACAAGAAAGCGAGTTGAAGAAAGGAGCTCAGGGGCCCTGTAATTCACAAACCTGGAGAGTTATAAATGACAGATAACGTCCAAAAATATATTGAAGTAAGGCTGCGAAGAGGACTTGAAAGCGGGGCAGAATTTCAGGAAACCGATTTCAGGAGGTAGACTGGATTTGCATTTAAAGCATAGGAAAAGAGGCAGAACATCGACAATGATGCACTTGGCAACAAAGGGCGTATGAGTTTGTTCCTGAATATATTCAGGAAAAAACACATACGCCCTTTTTGGCAAACCAAGCAAGCTTGCAATGGAAATCCGAACTATGAGTGTCACTTCCCCCCGGTCTAAAGGGCCATCTGAGAAAAGTGTAAAATCCAGAAAGGCAAGACAGGCCATGGGGAAAAAGGAGCCTTGTTATGCTGATGGGCGGGATGTAAATTGCCAACAGCCACTCTGGAGAAGTGTATGGTGTTTCCTGATACATCTGAAAAACAAAGCAACAGAGTCTAGGGCATTTCCACTTATGGTCCTATAGCTTAGGGAAATTAAAATCAAAAAGACACAGCCACCCCAAAATTTGGGACGGCTCTGTTTACAGGAACCTCTTCTACAGTACGAGTTAAATATCCCAGAGAACAAATAATTGATAAAGAAGTTGCGGTACTTACGTACAACAGAATACCACTCAGCAATGAAATCTGTGTCACCAGGCCTGTACCAGCATAATGAGTGGATTGAGGCATGATGATTCTAAGTGAAATAAGTCACACAGAAAAAGAAACATCATAAGGTATCACTAATGCACGGAATGTAAACTTGGCTACACATGAACTGAATTACAAAACAGAACAGGGTCTCAAGATTAGAAAACCAACTTATGCTTGCTTAAGGGGAAAGGTGAGTTAAGGGGGTGCTGCATAAAACCAGAGTTTGAAATTAGCACAGATACCGTTCCATAAGCCAAATATGTAATAGACAAGACCTACCCCCTGCTCAACGAAATGGACTCAACAATGAGGTATCACCTCACACCTGTTAGAATGGGCATCATCTGAAAATCTACAAACAACAAATGCTGGAAAGGGTGTGGAGAAAAGGAACCCTCTTCCACTATTGTTGGGAATATAAATTGATACATTCACTATGGAGAACAATATGGAGTTTCTTAAGAAACTAATAATAGAATTACCATATGATACAGCAATCCCAGGACTGGACATATACCCAGACAAAACCATAAATCAAAAAGAGACATTCACCGCAATGTTCATTGCATCACTATTTACAATATCGAGGTAATGGAAGCAACCTAAATGCCCACAGACAGACGAATGCATAAAGCTGTGGTACATATATAAAATGGAATATTACTAAGCCATGAAAGGAATGAAATTGGGTCATTTGTAGAGACGTCGATGGATCTAGAGACTGTCATACAGAGTGAAGTAAGTCAGAAAGAGAAAAACAAATCTTGTATATTCATGCATATATGTGGAACCTAGAAAAACTGTACAGATTAACCGTTTTGCAAGGCATAAATAGAGCAACAGATATAGACAACAATCGTATGGACAACAAGGGGGGAAAGCTCTTGGAGGGGTGGTGGTGGGAGGAGTTGAGAGATTGGGATTGGCATGTAAACATTTATATGTATAAAATAGATAACCAATGAGAACCTGCTGTATAAAAATATAAAATAAAATTCAAAATTAAAAAGAAATAAAATTTAAAAAATAAAACAGAAAAAACAATTATTCCCTTCACATACATGTATTTATATGAATAAATTATTTCCATGCTTATATCTGTAAATACAAAAAAGAGGAATAAAATCTACCTTGAACCAAAAACGAAAAAGAGAAAAAAAAAACAGAACCCACCAGTTACTCAGAGGAAAACCGTATCAGGGCACTTGCTCCAGTTGTAAACAATTCTGAAGTTGGTCAGTGGTGGGGAATCATCTCCCATTCAGCCAGCAGCCCCCACACAACAAGCGTCCTCATTGCAAAGCTGGGGCACCGTGCCGAGGCATCTGTGAGTAAACGTGAGCTGAGCCCCAGGCCAGTTGCTGCTGAACTGTTCCCGCCCTTCCCAGGTAAAACACCTGAATATATACAAGGACTTGAAAGCCTAGAGGAAGGGCCATGGAGCCACACGAGTGACAGCATGCCAGCTGACTTGGTGCCTGCAGGCCAGCCAGGATGGTCCTGGCCCTGGGTGCTCTTCTGGAAGATTTCCATTTCCCTGCCTGAGATACCCGTCCTGTCCCTGCCCCTACTGCTTTTTTCCTTCCTCACCTCTGCCCAGGGAGAAATTCCAGCAGCAGGTATGGGTGACACATCCTCTTCTTTAGCAGGTGGCAGCCTGGCAACTGCTGCAGAAAGTCCAGCAGAGCCCCACTCACACTGGGCCACCCACAAAGCCGTGGCTTCTCACTCCCTCCCACCAGCCCAGCCCCGAGACTGCTGACAGGGCAGAGAAAATGGCGTCAGGCACAGCTGCAGGGGCTTTTGCTGCCTGGAGTGGTATTTATATTGATCTCAACCCAGGCACACCTGGGGAGGGCTGGCCGGCATGGTAAGGCTGCCCAGGTAGCCAATCATCACCCCTCAGGGGCTCACAGTTGCAGAAAATGGAACTTGCTGAACCGGCCAGGTCCAAGGAACAGGTGTGGGCTCCTGAGAGTCAGGATAGACAAGGGGCTGCAGCTTTGGCTTGTTTTCTAATCATTTTATCTGGCCCATGAGTGGGAGACAACTTCAAGAAAACCCTCTCCTAATGAGAGGAACCCAGGAGTCAGGGAGAGGAGGGGTGGGTGGTGGTTGGAGACAGAGGCCTGGTGCCCTGGGTGCAGTGGAAGTCTCTGGAAGACCAGGTGGAGGGAGGCCACACAGAGTGATGCCCAGGGTCACAGACCTGTCAGAGCTGCTGTTTGTTAGTTCAAGTCCTGCTCTGAGGTGCTCTGTGTCAGCTCTGAGCGACAGGTGAGCTGGGGGTGCTCTTCAATGAGGGCTATGTGCACGGTTCCTGTGTGCCCAGCCCTGCCACGGTACCTGCAAGGGTAGCTCTGTATCCTGGGAGGGGCCTGACCATGAGAGCCCCGTGGGCTGGCTTGGGGGTGGGGTACCTGCCCAGGAGAGCTCCATATCCTGGGATTGGCCTGACCACGAGAGCCCCATGGGCTGCTGGGGACCTGGTAAAGGATGTCAGGACAGTCAGTGAAGCCACCGAGGATATACCTCCAGTTACTCCTGATTCCTACACCCTGCTGGTCATTCTACCAACCACCAGGACATGGTATTCTGTATTAGTCTTCAATGATGCCTTCTTTTGTATTCCATTAGTCCCAGAGTCACAAGAAATTTTGGCTTGTGAGTGGCAGGACTCAACATACAACTAAAACAATACTTCCGGGCCGTCTTGCCCCAAGGGTTCAAAAATTCCCACACCATCTTTGGGGAAAGCTTAGCTAACGACCGAAAAGTTCTACCTCTGGAAAAGGAAACCCTCCTTCAATATGCAGACGACATTCTGATCGCCAGCCCTACTAAGGAGGCCTCTGAACTACCAAGCCAATAAAGGATAGAAGTTGTCCAAGAAAAAGCTCAAATATCACAGACTGCAGTGACCTGCCTGGGCTTCATTCTCACACAAGGTCAGAGAAGCCCATCCCAGGAAAGGGAAGAAACCATTTGCAGCCTTACCCCTCTCTAAAACTAGAAGACAGCTTAGGGGTTCCTGGGGAGGCCAGGGTTTGCTGCTTCTGGATCCCTAACTACAGTCTACTAGCTGGGCCTCTATATGAAACACTGAAAGGAAAAGATGATGATCCTTTTGAACAGAATCCAGAAGTGGCCTTTCAAGAATGGAAAGAGCAGTCAATTCAGACCCTTGCCCTGGAACTCCCTAATTGAGCTAAACCCTTTGACCTTTCCATTCCCGGTGAAAGGTGAATCGCCATTGGAGAATTAGTGCAAAAACTGGGACCACTTGAAATGGAACAACGCAAGAATGCCATCCAGGTAGGATAAACTACAGTCACCAAGGGGCTTGGCCCACTGCCACATCTGGCCAAGATACTGGCGGTATCTAAAAACCTGGAAATCAGCAGCCCAAAAGGCCACCTCCCTCCTAAGGGAAAAGGACCCCACGTGGTGATCCTAATCACCAACCATGCCCTGAAGTTGCAGGGTTCGCTCCGTGGGCACACCGACCTCGAGTGAGGAGGCCCTCCAACTCCAACATCCAGAGAGATAACCGGGGGCAACAGGGCACCATGACGACTCGTGTGAACATCACTTGACCTGGAGTTTCTCTCATAAAACAACAATAGCGTGTCCCGAAGGAGTAGACTACTGCTTGCAGGACTTCCTGCACCCAGAGGGGAGCTAATAATCTTGGCGGGGGAACCGTATATCACACTGTCACCATAGAAAAGCCTACAGACACCGTGATGATGGTGGCCAATAAGACCGGCTGGACTCCTGTTTACTTCAAAAGGCTGTTAACTCAGTGGCCATCATGGTCCTTGATCACCACTGACCCTGGACTGTCTGGGAGTTGAGCGGGCAGGGCTCTGACACCTGGTGCTGTTTTTACGTTAATTCAGGGGCCTAATTGAAGAAAGAGCAGACTACTGGTCAGAGCATCTAGGCTGGCAGAAACGGTCAGCCTAAGGTGGCCGAACAAATGTGGGGCGGGGTGAAACCGGCCCCCACAGCGTCTCTGCACATCTCTTTCCTGGACCCTTAAAGGTCATTAGAATCTATAACACTTCCAATGCTGGTGCTCAGGCGGACGAGCAGGGAGGCAGGGGTCCTGGGGCCAATCAACGTCACCTGGAGGCTGCTGGGGAGAAGTTCTGACCCTCGTCCCCTGGTATGAGGGCTCCCAACTCAGCACTCAGCAGTTACAGAAGAAGGGTCTGCACCCTCAGCACTCCAAGAATGAGGAACGGGACAAAAGGCAGAGGAGGGGTTTGTCCCCAGCAAAGCCCATTAAAAATCCCTGGGAGATAAAAATAGAATCTGGGCAATAAAGTCAAGTCTGACCTTTTTTATCCTTTGTGCTTTGTCTAATTTCACGTGCTCCTAGGGTCCCGCATGCAGAGGTTCCACACCCGGCACTTCAGACCAGATTTCCTGGTGCAGAATGGCTGGGTCGACACCTCAGCTCCTGGGGCCCAGTGCAGACTCCGAGATATAGAGCCTGAGCTGCAGCCAACCCGGCCCTTGAGAGCTCCGCCCCCTCCCTCCCACTGACTCTGACAGGATCTCTACACAGCAGCCCAGCCCACAGCCCACGGGGTAGTGCATGCTCTCACCTCTCCATTCTCTGATGAAAATATAAAGTTTCCTTTGCTTGGGAACCAAACTCAGTCTCGATCTGTTGGCCCCAATGACACTGGGCAGGAGGACCCTTGTTGGGGTCCACTCTGGAGGATCAGTAACAGAAATTGAGACTATTGTAACTTCAATGAACAGATGTGTGAGCCAAAATGTAGTTAACATAGAACAGTTTATAAGGCTCGGGTAAAATAAGATGTTTCTAACACTTCCATTTGATATTTCCATCACTTTATTATAAGCAAGTTCAGTGAAAAGCTTTGTCTTATTTGTCAGGTCAATATTAGAGAAATGAAGTGATTTCTTTCCAAGGATGTACATCTAATAATCTTGGTTAAATCTTCAATCTTGTTTTAAATGCTTTTCCATTGAAAATGATACCTCTCTTTCAGCTCCCCCATTTCTGAGAAGTATAAAATCTTATAATTTATTATTACCAAAGGGGAAAGGTGGGAGGAGGGATAAATTAACAGTTTGGAATTAACACATACACACTGCTATGTATAAAATAGATCATCAACAAGGAACTACTGTATAGCACAGGGAACTACACTCAATATTGTGCAATAACCTATAAGGGGAAATAATCGGAAAAAGAACAGATATTTTTATTGACATCATCTATCAATGACAGTTAAAGTGTAACCTAAGGGAAGCCAGTGGTGAGTGCTTCTGACCCTGAAGACTTCAGTCATCTAAAGTTTGGACTCTGCCTACTTCCCAAGGCCCTTAATGAACATATGTGTAGCCGTAGCTTAAAAAACTCCCCAGTTTGGGTTTCGGGGAGACACTGATTTTGAAAAAGCCCTGGTGTTCTCCTTACATGAATGGGACTCTTCCTACTGCTAAAACATGTCTGTCACATCCAGAGGATGGTATACCGTCTGATCGGGAAGAGTTTGGAAAAGGCATCTCATCTCCTCATCTCCTGGTGCTCGGGTTCACCCCTCCAGCGTCTTTACTAACAGTCTCCCCACTTGGAGATGTCAACACTGTCAACATCCCGTTGCGTACAGTTTGGAATTTGTCCAGAGGATGAAGCGGAAGGATGAGGAACAATGAGAGACAAGTCCTAGGTGTTCAGACAGGCACATGTCACTCTAATTTCCAATCAGGAAGATGAATTGACCAAAGGCTAGGGTTGCCCATGGAAACAGTATAGGGCTTGAGGAAATCCCACTGCTTTGTGGCCAGTTCCCATAAACACAAGTTGAACAATGGAACTCAGGGGCAGTAAAATTCATGAAACTGCAGAGTTGAAAATATCTATCACTGAAAAATGTCTTGAGGAAAGTCAGAGAAAAGGATTGGCAAGCAAGGGAGAATGGCAGGAAAGGGATTTGAGGAGGTAGAAAGGACTCGCCATTAAGCACAAGAAAAGGGGCTGAACATTGCCGACATTGCAGTTGGCCAAAAAGGCTGTGTTTTTTTCTGTATATATTCAAGAAAAGGGCATACACTTTTTTAGCCAACCAAACAGGTGGGCACTGGAAATCAATACTACAAAAGATATCACTTCGCATCAGTCAGAAGAGCCATCCTCATAAAGTGTAAACGCCAGAAATGCAGGACAGGGCAAGGAGAAGAGGGAGCCCTGTGAGGCTTATAGTGGAAATGTATATTGCCAACGGCCATTCTGGAGAAGTGTATTGTGTTTACTAAAGCATCTAAAAAATGAGCTACAGAGCATAGGGCACTTGCACTCATGGGCGTATATCTTGGGAAAAACAAAAATCGAGAGGACACAGGCACCCCAATGTTTACTGCCCCTCTGTTTAAAAGATCCTCGACTAGGATATAACTTAAATGTCTCTGGAGGGAAAAAATGGATAGAGATGTGGTACTTATGTAGAGTGGAATATTACTCAGCCTGGAAATCAATGAAATATGGCCAGTTGTAACAACTCCGGAGGAGTTACGTATGATCATTCTAAGTGACATAATTCAAAAAGAAAAAGACACATATCATAAGATATCACTTAAAGGTGGAATCCAAAATGGCTACACATGAAATAAATTACAAAACAAAAACATAGTCAAATATGTAGAAAACACGCGTGAGGCTGCTAAACGGGAAAGGTGGGGAGGGGTGAGGCATCATCCAGGAGGTTGAAATTAGCAAAGATACCATTCCAAATACCAAACTGATAATCAACAAGGCCTACACGGTAGCTAAAAGAACTGCACTCAGCACACTCAAGTCACCGGAAAAGAATATCTATGACTGGTAAGAATCTGAAAAAGAATTTATTGATGTCTCTCTGTACGTGAATCAAGTGGATGTACAGCAGCAAGAAACAGAGCTTTGAAAATCAGCTGTAACCAATATAGTAATAAATTGAAAAAAATAAACGACAGAGAGACAGAGAAAACCTCTTACAACTTTTCCTCAGGGACGGTGATGCAACATGGATTGAACACATCTAGACCCACAGCAGGATGAGACATAAGGCTGGAAACTGTTCGCGCTAAGAGAAATGTGAGGTTGGGTGAGGAAATGCACACCCTTTAAAGTAATACTACCTGGTACCCATTCAATGGGTCCCAAATCTGCAGGTTCAAGGAATCTTCCTACAGCTAAAACATGCATGGAAAACCCAGAGGACTGTACACCATGTGATCGGGAGATGTGTCTAAAATGCACCTCATTTATCCTCTCCTGGTGCTCCTGTTCATCATTCCAGCCACGTTACTTAGAATCTCCCCACTTAGAGAATCAGCACATTTAAACTTCTGTTTCACACATTTTGCAAATTGTGAGGAGGATGAACGGGAACAGGGGGAACCAATGAGAGAATAGTTGTAGGGGTTTGGACGGGCACATGTCACTCTAATTTCCCATTAAGAATAAGAATTAAAAAAAGGCTCAGCCCGCCTCGCCGGAGCCAAAATAGGGCCTGAAGCAATCCTGCGGTTTTGAGGCCAGCTCACAAAAGAGCAACTTAAAAAATGGAGCTCAGGGTCACTGCAATTCACAAACCTGCAGAGTTATAAATGAAAACTAACGTCCAAAAATATGTTGAGGTAAGGCAAAGAAGAGGATCTGAATGCAAGACAGAATTGCAAGAAACAGATTTCAAGAGATAGATTGGACTCGCCTTTAAAGCACATGAAAAGCGGCAGAATTTCGACAACGATGCAGTTGGCCCAAAAGGGAGTATGCGTTTTTTCCTGAATATATCCAGGAAAAAACGCATACGCACTTTATGGGCAACCAAGCAAGCAAGCAATGCAAATGTGCACAACAAAGAAGTCTCATTTCCCACCGGTCAAAAGGGCCATCCGAAAAAATTGTAAACACCAGAAATGCAGGACAGGCCATGGAGAACAGGGAGCCTTTATACGCTGATGGACAGTGTGTGAACTGCCGAGAGCCACTCTGGAGAAGTGTATGGTGGTTCCTAAATCATCTAAAAAACAGAGCGACAGAGCATAGGGCACTTCCAATCACGGGAGTATATCTAGGGAAGTCTAAAAATCAACAAGACACAAGCACACCACAGTTTAGGGCTACTCTGTTTACAAGAACCTCAACTTCAGTACACCTTAAATATCCCAGGAAAGAGAACAATGGATAAAGAAAATGTGGTACTTATGTACAATGGAATATCTCTTCACCATGAAATCAATGTAATAAGGCTAGTAGAAGGATAAAGAGTGGATTTAGGTCCGATAATACTACTTGAAATAAGTCAAACAGAAAAAGAAACATATCATAAGATATCACTTATAGAGGGAGGATAAATATGGCTGCACAAAAAATGAATTACAAAACAGAACAGTGTCTCACATTTAGAAAACACACTTATGTCAGCTTAAGGGGAAAGGAGAGGTGGGGTGATGCATAAAACCAGAGTTTGAAATTAGCACAGATACCGTTCAATAAACCAAATAGGTATCAGACAAGATCTACACCTTGCTCAATGAACTGGCCTCAACACACCCTATACACCGCAGAGAAATATATCTGAGTAATAAGAATCTTAAAACCCATGTATTGATATCTCTCCATAAGGGAATCAAGTGTGCACAGAGCGGCACAAACACAGTAGTGAAAATGAGCTAAACCCCATTATAGAAATAAATTTTAAAACCAAAACGCAGAAACAATGAAAGAGAGAAAAATTCTTACAAAATTCGCTCAGGGGCTGTGATGCAACCTGGAATGACCACATATAAACCCACAGCTGGATAAGACATAAGGCTGGACACTTGGGGCTGAAAGGATTGGTGAGCTTTGGTGAGCAACTGCCGAAAGTTTAATGCAATACTTCATGCTACTTATTCCAAGGGTCCCAACACTCCAAGTTGAAGGGAATCTTCCTAGAGCTAAACCATGCATGGGAAATCCAGCAGATGGTATACCATATGATCGGGAAAGGTTTCTAAAATGCACCTCATTTTCCTCTCCTGGGGCTCCGGATCAACATTCCAGCCACTTTACTAACAACATCTCCACATGGAGAGTCAATGCCTTTAAGTTCCGGAATCGCACAGTCTGCAGTTAGTGCGGAAAATGAATGGGAATAGGGGGAACCAGTGAGAAAATAGCTGTAGTGGTTTCAATGGGCACATGTCACTCTAATTTCACATCAGGAGGAAGAATTAACCAAAGGCAGAGCAAGGCGTCCCAGAAGAAGAATAGGTCCTGAAGAAATCCTGTGGATATGAGGCAAGATCACAAAAATAAGAGCTGAAAAATGGAGCTAAGGGCCATTGCAATTCAAAAACCTGCAGAGTTATGAAGGCCAACTATTTTCCAAAAGTATATTGAGGTAAGGCTATGAAGAGGCACTGAGAGCAAGGCAGAACTGCAGGTAACCGATTGCAGGAGGTAGAATGGAATTGCATGTAAAGCATAGGAAAAGAGGCAGAACGTCCACAATGATGCACTTGGCCAAAAAGGGCGTATGCGTTTTTTCCTGAATATATTCAGGAAGAAACGCATACGCCCTTTCTGGCCAACCAAGCAAACTCGCAAACGAAATCTGCACTACAATGAAGTCTCACTTCACCCCGGTCAAAGGGCCATCTGAAAAAAGTGTAAAATCCAGAAAGGCAGGAGAGGCCATGGAGAACTGGGAGCCTTGTTATGCTGATGGGTGGGATGTAAATTGCCAACAGCCACTCTGGAGAAGTGTATGGTGTTTCCTGAAACATCCAAAAAACAAAGCAACAGAGCTGAGGGCACTTCCAATTACGGTCCTATAGCTTAGGGAAATTAAAATCAAAAAGACACAGCTACCCCAAAGTTTGGGACGGCTCTGTTTATAAGAACCTCGTTTACGGTACAGGTTCAATATCGCAGAAAGCGAAAAATGGATAAAGAAGTTGTGGTACTTACGTACAATGCAATATCACTCAGCAATGAAATCTATGTCATCAGGCCCGTGACAGCATAATGAGTGGATTCAGGTATGATGATTCTAAGAGAAATAAGTCACACAGAAAAAGAAACATCATAAGATATCACTACTACACGGAATGTAAACTTGGCTACACAGAAACTGAATTACAAAACAGAACAGCGTCTCAAATGTAGAAAACCAACTTATGCTTGCTTAAGGGGAAAGGTGAGTTGGGGTGCGGCATAAAACCACAGATTGAAATTAGCACAGATACCGTTCCATAAGACAAATATGTAATAGACAAGAGCTACTCCTTGCTCAACGAAGTGGACTCAACACCCAATATTAAACGCCTAAGAATATACCTGACTAGTAAGAATCTTAAAACCTATGGATTTATATGTCTCCGAAAGAGAATCAATTGTGTGTACAGCGGCATAAACACAGCAGTGATAGGATTGGTGAGGTTCGGTGAGCAAATGCAGACCCTTTGAAGTCATATTGCATGGTACCCATTCCATAGGTCTCAACTCTCCATGTTTAAGGGATTTTTCCTTCAGCTAAATCATGCATGTGGAACCCAGAGTATAATCCACCGTGTGATCGGGAAACGTGTTCAAATGTGTCTCAGTTTTCGTCCCCTGGTACTCGGGTGCAACATTCCAGACGCTTTACTAACACTCTCCCCACTTGGAGAGTCAGTGCCTTTAACCTCTTGTTTGGCCCAGTTTGCAATTTCTGCGTAAGATAAACAGGAAGAGGGAGAACCAATGAGAGACTAGGTGGAGGTGTCTGGACGGGCAAATTTAACTCTCCTTTCCCCCCAGGAAGAGGAATTAACCAAAGGCTCAGCGTGCCATGCCGGAACCACACTAGGGCCCGAAGCAATCCTGCGGTGTTGCGGCCAGCTCACAAGAAAGCGAGTTGAAGAAAGGAGCTCAGGGGCACTGTAATTCACAAACCTGCAGAGTTATAAATGACAGCCATCTTCCAAAAATATATTAAAGTAAGGCTGCCAAGAGGTGTTGAAAGCGGGGCAGAATTGCAGAAAACCGATTTCAGGAGGTAGACTGGAATTGCATGTAAAGCATAGGAAAAGAGGCAGAACGTCCACAATGATGCACTTGGCCAAAAAGGGTGTATGCGTTTTTACCTGAATATATTCAGGAAAAAACGCATACGCCCTTTTTGGCCAACCAAGCAAGCTTGCAAAGGAAATCTGCACTACAATGAAGTCTCACTGCCCCCCGGTCAAAAGGGTCATCTGAAAAATGTGTAAAATCCAGAAAGGCAGGACAGGCCATGGAGAACTGGGAGCCTTGTTGTGCTGATGGGCGGGATGTAAATTGCCAACAGCCACTCTGGAGAAGTGTATGGTGTTTCCTGAAACATCCAAAGAACCAAGCAACAGAGCCTAGGGCATTTCCACTTATGGTCCTTTAGCTTAGGGAAATAATAATCAAAAAGACACAGCCTCCCCAAAGTTTGGGACGGCTCTGTTTACAAGAACCTCGTTTACGGTATAGGTTCAATATCGCAGAAAGCGAAAAATGGATAAAGAAATTGTGGTACTTACGTACAATGCAATATCACTCAGCAATGAAATCTATGTCATCAGGCCCATGACAGCATAATGAGTGGATTCAGGTATGATGATTCTAAGAGAAATAAGTCACACAGAAAAAGAAACATCATAAGATATCACTACTACACGGAATGTAAACTTGGCTACACAGAAACTGAATTACAAAACAGAACAGCGTCTCAAATGTAGAAAACCAACTTATGCTTGCTTAAGGGGAAAGGTGAGTTGGGGTGCGGCATAAAACCACAGATTGAAATTAGCACAGATACCGTTCCATAAGCCAAATATGTAATAGACAAGAGCTACTCATTTCTCAACGATGTGGACTCAACACCCAATATTAAACGCCTAAGAATATACCTGACTAGTAAGAATCTTAAAACCTATGGATTTATATGTCTCCGAAAGAGAATCAAGCGTGTGTACAGTGGCATAAACGCAGCAGTGATAGGATTGGTGAGGTTCGGTGAGCAAATGCAGACTCTTTGAAGTCATATTGCATGGTACCCATTCCATGGGTCTCAACTCTCCATGTTTAAGGGATTCTTCCTTCAGCTAAAACATGCATGTGGAACCCAGAGTACGATCCACCGTGTGATCGGGAAACGTGTTCAAATATGTCTCAGTTTTCGTCCCCTGGTACTCGGGTGCAACATTCCAGTCGCTTTACTAACACTCTCCCCACTTGGAGAGTCAGTGTCTTTAACCTCCTGTTTGGCCCAGTTTGCAATTTCTGTGGAAAATGAACAGGAATAGGGAGAACCAATGAGAGACTAGGTGGAGGTGTCTGGACGGGCAAATTTAACTCTCATTTCCCACCAGGAAGAGGAATTAACCAAAGGCTCAGCATGCCGTGCCAGAACCAAACTAGGGCCCGAAGCAATCCTGCGGTGTTGCGGCCAGCTCACAAGAAAGCGAGTTGAAGAAAGGAGCTCAGGGGCACTGTAATTCACAAACCTGCAGAGTTATAAATGACAGCTATCTTCCAAAAATATATTGCAGTAAGGCTGCCAAGAGGAGTTGAATGCGGGGCAGAATTGCAGGGAACCGATTTCAGGAGGTAGACTGGAATTGCATGTAAAGCATAGGAAAAGAGGCAGAACGTCCACAATGATGCACTTGGCCAAAAAGGGCGTATGCGTTTTTTCCTGAATATATTCAGGAAAAAACGCATACGCCCTTTTTGGCCAACCAAGCAAGCTTGCAAAGGAAATCTGCACTACAATGAAGTCTCACTGCCCCCCGGTCAAAAGGGCTATCTGAAAAAAGTGTAAAATCCAGAAAGGCAGGACAGGCCATGGAGAACTGGGAGCCTTGTTATGCTGATGGGCGGCATGTAAATTGCCAACAGCCACTCTGGAGAAGTGTATGGTGTTTCCTGAAACATCCAAAAAACAAAGCAACAGAGCCTAGGGCTCTTCCACTTATGGTCCTATAGCTTAGGGAAATTAAAATCAAAAAGACACAGCCACCCCAAAGTTTGGGCCGGCTCTGTTTACAAGAACCTCGTTTACGGTACAAGTTCAATATCACAGAAAGCGAAAAATGGATAAAGAAGTTGTGGTACTTACGTACAATGCAATATCACTCAGCAATGAAATCTATGTCATCAGGCCCGTAGCAGCATAATGAGTGGATTCAGGTACAATGATTCTAAGTGAAATAAGTCACACAGAAAAAGAAACATCATAAGATATCACTACTACACGGAATGTAAACTTGGCTACACAAGAACTGAATTACAAAACAGAACAGGGCCTCAAATGTAGAAAACCAACTTATGCTTGCTTAAGGGGAAAGGTGAGTTGTGGTGCTTCATAAAACCAGAGATTGAAATTAGCACAGATACCGTTCCATATGCCAAATATGTAATAGACAAGAGCTACTCCTTGCTCAACGAAGTGGACTCAACACCCCTATTAAACGCCTAAGAATATACCTGACTAGTAAGAATCTTAAAACCTATGGATTTATATGTCTCCGAAAGAGAATCAAGCGTGTGTACAGCGGCATAAGCGCAGCAGTGATAGGATTGGTGAGGTTCGGTGAGCAAATGCAGACCCTTTGAAGTCATATTGCATGGTACCCATTCCATGGGTCTCAACTCTCCAGGTTTAAGGGATTCTTCCTTCAGCTAAAACATGCATCTGGAACCCAGAGTATGATCCACCGTGTGATCGGAAAACGTGTTCAAATGTGTCTCAGTTTTCGTCCCCTGGTACTCGGGTGCAACATTCCAGACGCTTTACTAACACTCTCCCCACTTGGAGAGTCAGTGCCTTTAACCTCCTGTTTGGCCCAGTTTGCAATTTCTTCGGAAGATGAACAGGAATAAGGAGAAGCAATGGGAGACTATCTGTAGGTGTCTGGACGGGCAAATTTAACTCTCATATCCCACCAGGAAGATAAATGAACCAAAGGCTCCGTGTGCCATGCTGGAACTAGATTAGGGCCTGAGGAGATCCTGCGGTGTTGCGGCCAGCTCACAAGAAAGCGAGTTGACGAAAGGAGCTCAGGGGCACTGTAATTCAGAAACCTGCGGAGTTATAAATGACAGCTATCATCCAAAATTATACTGAAGTAAGGCTGCGAAGAGGACTTGAATGCGGGGCAGAATTGCTGGAAACTGATTTCAGAACGTACACGGGAGTAGCTCTTAAAGCATAGGAAAAGAGACAGAACTTGGAAAATAATGCACTTGGCTAAAAAGGGCATATGTGTTTTATCCAGAGCTCTCATAACTGAGGGGAGGAGATTCCCAGCAGGCTCCAAGTGCCACCTGAGGGCTCACATTGCCAAGGCAATGTGAGCATGCCAGGCAGGAGTTACCTCACAGCAGAGGTCCCACCTCACAGAAGGGTGAGAAACCCAGCCAACATCAGACTCTCACCAGAGGGCCCACATCACCAAGGGGATGGGAACCAGGCAGGAGTGTCTTCACATCAGTGGGGCCACATCATCGAAAGCTGAGGTACTCAGCACATGTGTCCTCAAACCAGAGGACCCACATCACCAAGGACCTCGGAGTGAGGCAGGCAGGAGTAGCCTCACAACACTGGGCACATAGAATAAAAAAGTGAGGAATCCAGCAGTTGGAACCTCCCAGCAGGCGGCCCAGAGCACCGAGGCTATGGGATCCAGGCCACAGTGAACTCACAGAACAGGGCCCATGTCATGAAACTGAGCAACCCAGCCATTGGGACCTCAGAGCAGGAGGCCCACATCCCCATGGGGATGGAATTCTGGTAGGAGTGTCCTCGCACCACTGAGAACGTATCAGAAAATTTTGGGCGACCAGCAGTTAGGGCCTGACGCCAGAGGACCCTCATCACCAAGGGAAGGAGGCTCCCAGCAGGCTCCAACTGCCACCAGAGGGCTGACGTCGCCAAGGCGATGTGTGCCAACCAGGCACGAATGACCTCACAGCAGAGGGCCCACCTCACAGAAGGGTGAGGAACACAGCCAGGATCAGACTCTCACCAGAGGGCCCACATCACCAAGGGGATGGGAACCAGGCAGGAGTGTCCCCACACCAGTGGGACAACATCATCGAAAGGTGAGGATCCCAGCACATGTGTCCTCAAACCAGAGGAACCACATCACCAAGGGGTTCGGAATGAGGCTGGCAGGACTGGCCTCACAACACAGGGTCCATAGAATATAAAAGTTGAGGAATCCAGCAGTTGGAACCTCCCAGCAAGTGGCCCAGAGCACCGAGGCTATGGGATCCAGGCCGCAGTGAACTCACAGCAGAGGGCCCACATCATGAACCTGTGAGCAGCCCAGCTGTTGGGACCTCAGAACAGAAGGCCCACATCCCCATTGGGATGGGAACCTGGCAGGAGTGGCTTTGCACCACTTAGCACATATCAGAAAATGTTAGGAGCCCAGCAGTTAGGGCCTGATGCCAGGGGGCCCTCATAACTGAGGGGAGGAGACTCCCAGCAGGTTCCAACTGCCAACAGAGGGACCACATCTACAAGGTGGCATGCGCCAGCCAGGCAGTAGTGACCTCACAGCAGAGGGCCTATCTCACAGAAGGGTGAGGAACCGAGGCAGGATGAGACTCTCACCAGAGGGCCCACAACACCAAGGGGATGGGAACCAGTCAGGACTGTCCTCCCACCAGTGGGGCCACATCATCGAAAGGTGAGGAACCCAGCACATGTGGCCTCATATCAGAGGACATACATCACAAAGGGGATGGGAGTGAGGCAGGTAGGAGTAGCCTAAAAACAGAGGGCCCAAAGAATAAAAAAAGTGAGGAATCCAGCATTTGGAACCTCCCAGCAGGCGGCCGAGAGCACAGAAGCTATGGGATGCAGGCAGGAGTTAACTAACACCAGAGAGCCCACATCATGAAACTGTGAGCAACCCAGGCATTGGGACCTCAGAGCAGAAAGCCCACATCCCCATGGGGATGGGAACCTGACAGGAGTGTCCTGGCATCACTGGGCTCACATCAGAAAACGTGGGGAGCCCAGCAGTTAGAGCCTGATGCTAGAGGGCCGTCATCACCGAGGGCAGGAGGCTCCCAGCAGGTTCCATGTGCCAACAGAGGGCCCACGTCGCCAAGGTGATGTGTGCAAGTCAGGCAGGATTGACCTCACAGCAGAGGGCCTACCTCACAGAAGAGTGAGGAACCCAGCCAGGATAAGACTGTCACCAGAAGGCCCACATCACCAAGGGGATGGGAACCAGACAGGAGTGTCCTCACACCAGTGGGGCCACATCATTGAAAGTTGCCTAACCCAGCACATGTGGCCTCAAACCAGAAGACCCACATCACGAAGGGGTTGCGAGTGAGGCAGGCAGGAGGAGCATCACAACACAGGACCCATAGAATACAAAAGTTGAGGAATCGAGCAGTTGGAACCTCCCAGCAGGCAGCCAAGACCACAGAGGCTATGGGATCCAGGCCACAGTGAACTAACACCAGAGAGCCCACATCATGAAATTGTGATCAACCCAGCCGTTGGAACCTCAGAGCAGAAGGCCCACATCCCCATGGGGATGGGAACCTAAGAGGAGTGCTTGAGCAACACTGGGCTCACTAAGAAAAGTTGGGGAGCCCAGCAGTTAGGGCCTGACGTCAGAGGGCCCTCATCACAGAGCTGAGGAGGCTCCCAGCAGGGTCCAATTGCCACCAGAGGGCTCATGTCAACAAGGCGAGGTGAGCAACCCAGGCAAGAGTTACCTGATAGTAGAGGGCCCACCTCACAGATGGGTGAGGAACCCAGCCAGGATCAGACTCTCACCAGAGGGCCCACATCACAAAGGGGATGGGACCCAGTCAGGATTATCCTCACACCAGTGGGGCCTCATCATCTTAAGGTGAGGAACCCAGCACATGTGTCCTCAAACCAGAGGACCCACATCACCAAGGGCCTTGGAGTGAGGCAGGCAGGAGTAGCCTCACAACACAGGGCACATAATATAAAAAACGTGAGGATTCCAGCATTTAGACCTTCCAGCAGGCGGCCCAGAACACCGAGGCTATGGGATCCAGGCCACAGTGAACTCACAGCAGAGGGCCCACATCACAAAACTGTGAGCAACCCAGGAGTTGAGACCTCAGCGCAGAAGGACCACATCCCCATGGGAATGGGAACCTGGCTGGAGTGTCCTCGCACCACTGGGCGCACATCAGAAAATGTGGGGAGCCCACCATTTAGGGCCTGACGCCAGAGGGCCGTCATCACCGAGAGGAGGAGGCGCCCTGCATGCTCCAACTGCCACCAGAGGGCTCACGTCTCCAAGGTGACGTGTGCCAGCCAGGCAGGAGTGACCTCACAGCAGAGGGCCTACCTCACAGAACGTTGAGGAACCCAGCCAGGATTAGACTCTCGCCAGAGGGCCCACCTCACCAAGGGGATGGGAACCAGGCAGGAGTGTCCTCACACGAGTGGGGTCACATCATCGAAAGGTGAGGAACGCAGCACATGTGGCCTCAAGCCATAGGACAGTCATCACCAAGGGGCTGGCAGTGAGGCAGGCAGGAGGAGCCTCACAACAGAGGGCACATAGAATAAAAAAGTTGAGGAATCCAGCAGTTGGAACCTCCCAGCAGGCGGCTCAGAGCACCGATGATAAGGGATCCTTGCCGGAGTGAACTCACAGCAGAGGGCCCACATCTTGGTACTGTGAGCAAGCCAGCCGTTTTGACCTCAGAGCAGAAGGCCCATATCGCCATGGGGATGGGAACGTGGCAAGAGTCTCCTCACTCACTTGGCGCACATCAGAAAATGTGGGGAGCCCAGCAGTTATGGCCTAAGGCAAGAGGGCCCTCATCACCGAGGGGAGGAGGATCCCAGCACACTCCAACTGCCACCAGAGGGCCCACGTCGCCAAGGTGACGTGTGCCAGACAGGCATGATTGACCTCACAGCAGAGGGCCCACCTCACAGAAGGGTGAGGAACCCAGGAGTTGAGACCTCAGAGCAGAAGGCCCACATCCCAATGGGGATGTGAACCTGGCTGGAGTGTCCTCGCACCACTGGGCGCACATCAGAAAATGTGGGGAGCCCAGCAGTTAGGGCCTGACGCCAGAGGGCCCTCATCACCAAGGAGAGGAGGCTCCCAGCAGGTTCCAAGTGCCACCAGAGGGCTCATGTCCACAAGGCGAGGTGAGCAAGCCAGGCAGGAGTGACCTCACAGCAGACGGCCCACCTCACAGATGGGTGAGGAACCCAGCCAGGATCAGACTCTCAACAGAGGGCCCACATCACCAAGGGGATGTGAACCAGGCAGGAGTCTCCTAAGACCATTGGTCCCACATCATCGAAAGGTGAGGAACCCAGCACATGTGACCTCAAACCAGACGACACACATCACGAAGGGGCTGGGAGTGAGGCAGGCAGGAGGATCCTCACAACAGAGGGCCCAAAAATTAAAAAAGTGAGGAATCCAGCAGTTGGAACCTCCCAGCAGGCGGCCAAGAGCACAGAGGCTATGGGATCCAGGCCTCTGTGAACACCAGAGAGCCCACATCATGAAAATGTGAACAACCCAGCCGTTGGGACCTCAGAGCAGAAGGCCCACATCTCCATGGAGATGGGATCCTAAGAGGAGTGCCAAAGCATCACTGGGCTCCCTAAGAAAAGTTGGTGAGCCCAGCAGTTAGGGCCTGACGCAAGAGGGCCCTCATCACTGGGGGGAGGAGATTCCCAGCACGCTCCAACTGCCACCACACGGCTGACTTCACCAAGGCAATGTGTGCCAGCCATGCAGGAGTGACCTATCAGCAGAGGGTCTCCCTCACAGGTGGGTGAGGAACAAAGCCAGGAACAGACTCTCACCAGGGGGTCCACATAACCACGTGGATGAGAACCAGGCAGGAGTGTCCTCACACTAGTGGGGCCACATCATCGAAAGGTGAGGAACCCAGAAAAGGTGGCCACAAACCAGAGGACCCACATCACCAAGGGGTTGAGAGTGAGGTAGGTGTCTGGACGGGCATATTTAACACTCATTTCCCACCAGGAAGAGAAATTAACCAAAGGCTCAGCGTGCCCTGCCAGAAGCAGATTAGGGCCTGAAGCAGTCTTGCGGGTTTGCGGCCAGCTCACAAGAAAGCGAGTTGAAGAAAGGAGCTCAGGGGCCCTGTAATTCACAAACCTGGAGAGTTATAAATGACAGATAACGTCCAAAAATATATTGAAGTAAGGCTGCGAAGAGGACTTGAAAGCGGGGCAGAATTTCAGGAAACCGATTTCAGGAGGTAGACTGGATTTGCATTTAAAGCATAGGAAAAGAGGCAGAACATCGACAATGATGCACTTGGCAACAAAGGGCGTATGAGTTTGTTCCTGAATATATTCAGGAAAAAACACATACGCCCTTTTTGGCAAACCAAGCAAGCTTGCAATGGAAATCCGAACTATGAGTGTCACTTCCCCCCGGTCTAAAGGGCCATCTGAGAAAAGTGTAAAATCCAGAAAGGCAAGACAGGCCATGGGGAAAAAGGAGCCTTGTTATGCTGATGGGCGGGATGTACATTGCCAACAACCACTCTGGAGAAGTGTATGGTGTTTCCTGATACATCTGAAAAACAAAGCAACAGAGTCTAGGGCATTTCCACTTATGGTCCTATAGCTTAGGGAAATTAAAATCAAAAAGACACAGCCACCCCAAAATTTGGGACGGCTCTGTTTACAGGAACCTCTTCTACAGTACGAGTTAAATATCCCAGAGAACAAATAATTGATAAAGAAGTTGCGGTACTTACGTACAACAGAATACCACTCAGCAATGAAATCTGTGTCACCAGGCCTGTACCAGCATAATGAGTGGATTGAGGCATGATGATTCTAAGTGAAATAAGTCACACAGAAAAAGAAACATCATAAGGTATCACTAATGCACGGAATGTAAACTTGGCTACACATGAACTGAATTACAAAACAGAACAGGGTCTCAAGATTAGAAAACCAACTTATGCTTGCTTAAGGGGAAAGGTGAGTTAAGGGGGTGCTGCATAAAACCAGAGTTTGAAATTAGCACAGATACCGTTCCATAAGCCAAATATGTAATAGACAAGACCTACCCCCTGCTCAACGAAATGGACTCAACAATGAGGTATCACCTCACACCTGTTAGAATGGGCATCATCTGAAAATCTACAAACAACAAATGCTGGAAAGGGTGTGGAGAAAAGGAACCCTCTTCCACTATTGTTGGGAATATAAATTGATACATTCACTATGGAGAACAATATGGAGTTTCTTAAGAAACTAATAATAGAATTACCATATGATACAGCAATCCCAGGACTGGACATATACCCAGACAAAACCATAAATCAAAAAGAGACATTCACCGCAATGTTCATTGCATCACTATTTATAATATCGAGGTAATGGAAGCAACCTAAATGCCCACAGACAGACGAATGCATAAAGCTGTGGTACATATATAAAATGGAATATTACTAAGCCATGAAAGGAATGAAATTGGGTCATTTGTAGAGACGTCGATGGATCTAGAGACTGTCATACAGAGTGAAGTAAGTCAGAAAGAGAAAAACAAATCTTGTATATTCATGCATATATGTGGAACCTAGAAAAACTGTACAGATTAACCGTTTTGCAAGGCATA
The DNA here is from genome assembly GCF_964270905.1 of Leucopleurus acutus. Classification (NCBI taxonomy): domain Eukaryota; kingdom Metazoa; phylum Chordata; class Mammalia; order Artiodactyla; family Delphinidae; genus Leucopleurus; species Leucopleurus acutus. The sequence goes on from NW_028139194.1 coordinate 869,258, forward strand.
AATAGAGCAACAGATGTAGACAACAATCGTATGGACAACAAGGGGGGAAAGCTCTTGGAGGGGTGGTGGTGGGAGGAATTGAGAGATTGGGATTGGCATGTAAACATTTATATGTATAAAATAGATAACCAATGAGAACCTGCTGTATAAAAATATAAAATAAAATTCAAAATTAAAAAGAAATAAAATTTAAAAAATAAAACAGAAAAAACAATTATTCCCTTCACATACATGTATTTATATGAATAAATTATTTCCATGCTTATATCTGTAAATACAAAAAAGAGGAATAAAATCTACCTTGAACCAAAAACAAAAAAGAGAAAAAAAAAAAACAGAACCCACCAGTTACTCAGAGGAAAACCGTATCAGGGCACTTGCTCCAGTTGTAAACAATTCTGAAGTTGGTCAGTGGTGGGGAATCGTCTCCCATTCAGCCAGCAGCCCCCACACAACAAGCGTCCTCATTGCAAAGCTGGGGCACTGTGCCGAGGCATCTGTGAGTAAACGTGAGCTGAGCCCCAGGCCAGTTGCTGCTGAACTGTTCCCGCCCTTCCCAGGTAAAACACCTGAATATATACAAGGACTTGAAAGCCTAGAGGAAGGGCCATGGAGCCACACGAGTGACAGCATGCCAGCTGACTTGGTGCCTGCAGGCCAGCCAGGATGGTCCTGGCCCTGGGTGCTCTTCTGGAAGATTTCCATTTCCCTGCCTGAGATACCCGTCCTGTCCCTGCCCCCACTGCTTTTTTCCTTCCTCACCTCTGCCCAGGGAGAAATTCCAGCAGCAGGTATGGGTGACACATCCTCTTCTTTAGCAGGTGGCAGCCTGGCAACTGCTGCAGAAAGTCCAGCAGAGCCCCACTCACACTGGGCCACCCACAAAGCCGTGGCCTCTCACTCCCTCCCACCAGCCCAGCCCCGAGACTGCTGACAGGGCAGAGAAAATGGCGTCAGGCACAGCTGCAGGGGCTTTTGCTGCCTGGAGTGGTATTTATATTGATCTCAACCCAGGCACACCTGGGGAGGGCTGGCCGGCATGGTAAGGCTGCCCAGGTAGCCAATCATCACCCCTCAGGGGCTCACAGTTGCAGAAAATGGAACTTGCTGAACCGGCCAGGTCCAAGGAACAGGTGTGGGCTCCTGAGAGTCAGGATAGACAAGGGGCTGCAGCTTTGGCTTGTTTTCTAATCATTTTATCTGGCCCATGAGTGGGAGACAACTTCAAGAAAACCCTCTCCTAATGAGAGGAACCCAGGAGTCAGGGAGAGGAGGGGTGGGTGGTGGTTGGAGACAGAGGCCTGGTGCCCTGGGTGCAGTGGAAGTCTCTGGAAGACCAGGTGGAGGGAGGCCACACAGAGTGATGCCCAGGGTCACAGACCTGTCGGAGCTGCTGTTTGTTAGTTCAAGTCCTGCTCTGAGGTGCTCTGTGTCAGCTCTGAGCGACAGGTGAGCTGGGGGTGCTCTTCAATGAGGGCTATGTGCACGGTTCCTGTGTGCCCAGTCCTGCCACGGTACCTGCAAGGGTAGCTCTGTATCCTGGGAGGGGCCTGACCATGAGAGCCCCGTGGGCTGGCTTGGGGGTGGGGTACCTGCCCAGGAGAGCTCCATATCCTGGGATTGGCCTGACCACGAGAGCCCCATGGGCTGCTGGGGACCTGGTAAAGGATGTCAGGACAGTCAGTGAAGCCACCGAGGATATACCTCCAGTTACTCCTGATTCCTACACCCTGCTGGTCATTCTACCAACCACCAGGACATGGTATTCTGTATTAGTCTTCAATGATGCCTTCTTTTGTATTCCATTAGTCCCAGAGTCACAAGAAATTTTGGCTTGTGAGTGGCAGGACTCAACATACAACTAAAACAATACTTCCGGGCCGTCTTGCCCCAAGGGTTCAAAAATTCCCACACCATCTTTGGGGAAAGCTTAGCTAACGACCGAAAAGTTCTACCTCTGGAAAAGGAAACCCTCCTTCAATATGCAGACGACATTCTGATCGCCAGCCCTACTAAGGAGGCCTCTGAACTACCAAGCCAATAAAGGATAGAAGTTGTCCAAGAAAAAGCTCAAATATCACAGACTGCGGTGACCTGCCTGGGCTTCATTCTCACACAAGGTCAGAGAAGCCCATCCCAGGAAAGGGAAGAAACCATTTGCAGCCTTACCCCTTTCTAAAACTAGAAGACAGCTTAGGGGTTCCTGGGGAGGCCAGGGTTTGCTGCTTCTGGATCCCTAACTACAGTCTACTAGCTGGGCCTCTATATGAAACACTGAAAGGAAAAGATGATGATCCTTTTGAACAGAATCCAGAAGTGGCCTTTCAAGAATGGAAAGAGCAGTCAATTCAGACCCTTGCCCTGGAACTCCCTAATTGAGCTAAACCCTTTGACCTTTCCATTCCCGGTGAAAGGTGAATCGCCATTGGAGAATTAGTGCAAAAACTGGGACCACTTGAAATGGAACAACGCAAGAATGCCATCCAGGTAGGATAAACTACAGTCACCAAGGGGCTTGGCCCACTGCCACATCTGGCCAAGATACTGGCGGTATCTAAAAACCTGGAAATCAGCAGCCCAAAAGGCCACGTCCCTCCTAAGGGAAAAGGACCCCACGTGGTGATCCTAATCACCAACCATGCCCTGAAGTTGCAGGGTTCGCTCCGTGGGCACACCGACCTCGAGTGAGGAGGCCCTCCAACTCCAACATCCAGAGAGATAACCGGGGGCAACAGGGCACCATGACGACTCGTGTGAACATCACTTGACCTGGAGTTTCTCTCATAAAACAACAATAGTGTGTCCCGAAGGAGTAGACTACTGCTTGCAGGACTTCCTGCACCCAGAGGGGAGCTAATAATCTTGGCGGGGGAACCGTATATCACACTGTCACCATAGAAAAGCCTACAGACACCGTGATGATGGTGGCCAATAAGACCGGCTGGACTCCTGTTTACTTCAAAAGCCTGTTGACTCAGTGGCCATCATGGTCCTTGATCACCACTGACCCTGGACTGTCTGGGAGTTGAGCGGGCAGGGCTCTGACACCTGGTGCTGTTTTTACGTTAATTCAGGGGCCTAATTGAAGAAAGAGCAGACTACTGGTCAGAGCATCTAGGCTGGCAGAAACGGTCAGCCTAAGGTGGCCGAACAAATGTGGGGCGGGGTGAAACCGGCCCCCACAGCGTCTCTGCACATCTCTTTCCTGGACCCTTAAAGGTCATTAGAATCTATAACACTTCCAATGCTGGTGCTCAGGCGGACGAGCAGGGAGGCAGGGGTCCTGGGGCCAATCAACGTCACCTGGAGGCTGCTGGGGAGAAGTTCTGACCCTCGTCCCCTGGTATGAGGGCTCCCAACTCAGCACTCAGCAGTTACAGAAGAAGGGTCTGCACCCTCAGCACTCCAAGAATGAGGAACGGGACAAAAGGCAGAGGAGGGGTTTGTCCCCAGCAAAGCCCATTAAAAATCCCTGGGAGATAAAAATAGAATCTGGGCAATAAAGTCAAGTCTGACCTTTTTTATCCTTTGTGCTTTGTCTAATTTCACGTGCTCCTAGGGTCCCGCATGCAGAGGTTCCACACCCGGCACTTCAGACCAGATTTCCTGGTGCAGAATGGCTGGGTCGACACCTCAGCTCCTGGGGCCCAGTGCAGACTCCGAGATATAGAGCCTGAGCTGCAGCCAACCCGGCCCTTGAGAGCTCCGCCCCCTCCCTCCCACTGACTCTGACAGGATCTCTACACAGCAGCCCAGCCCACAGCCCACGGGGTAGTGCATGCTCTCACCTCTCCATTCTCTGATGAAAATATAAAGTTTCCTTTGCTTGGGAACCAAACTCAGCCTCGATCTGTTGGCCCCAATGACACTGGGCAGGGGGACCCTTGTTGGGGTCCACTCTGGAGGATCAGTAACAGAAATTGAGACTATTGTAACTTCAATGAACAGATGTGTGAGCCAAAATGTAGTTAACATAGAACAGTTTATAAGGCTCGGGTAAAATAAGATGTTTCTAACACTTCCATTTGATATTTCCATCACTTTATTATAAGCAAGTTCAGTGAAAAGGTTTGTCTTATTTGTCAGGTCAATATTAGAGAAATGAAGTGATTTCTTTCCAAGGATGTACATCTAATAATCTTGGTTAAAGCTTCAATCTTGTTTTAAATGCTTTTCCATTGAAAATGATACCTCTCTTTCAGCTCCCCCATTTCTGAGAAGTATAAAATCTTATAATTTATTATTACCAAAGGGGAAAGGTGGGAGGAGGGATAAATTAACAGTTTGGAATTAACACATACACACTGCTATGTATAAAATAGATCATCAACAAGGAACTACTGTATAGCACAGGGAACTACACTCAATATTGTGCAATAACCTATAAGGGGAAATAATCGGAAAAAGAACAGATATTTTTATTGACATCATCTATCAATGACAGTTAAAGTGTAACCTAAGGGAAGCCAGTGGTGAGTGCTTCTGACCCTGAAGACTTCAGTCATCTAAAGTTTGCACTCTGCCTACTTCCCAAGGCCCTTAATGAACATATGTGTAGCCGTAGCTTAAAAAACTCCCCAGTTTGGGTTTCGGGGAGACACTGATTTTGAAAAAGCCCTGGTGTTCTCCTTACATGAATGGGACTCTTCCTACTGCTAAAACATGTCTGTCACATCCAGAGGATGGTATACCGTCTGATCGGGAAGAGTTTGGAAAAGGCATCTCATCTCCTCATCTCCTGGTGCTCGGGTTCACCCCTCCAGCGTCTTTACTAACAGTCTCCCCACTTGGAGATGTCAACACTGTCAACATCCCGCTGCGTACAGTTTGGAATTTGTCCAGAGGATGAAGCGGAAGGATGAGGAACAATGAGAGACAAGTCCTAGGTGTTCAGACAGGCACATGTCACTCTAATTTCCAATCAGGAAGATGAATTGACCAAAGGCTAGGGTTGCCCATGGAAACAGTATAGGGCTTGAGGAAATCCCACTGCTTTGTGGCCAGTTCCCATAAACACAAGTTGAACAATGGAACTCAGGGGCAGTAAAATTCACGAAACTGCAGAGTTGAAAATATCTATCACTGAAAAATGTCTTGAGGAAAGTCAGAGAAAAGGATTGGCAAGCAAGGGAGAATGGCAGGAAAGGGATTTGAGGAGGTAGAAAGGACTCGCCATTAAGCACAAGAAAAGGGGCTGAACATTGCCGACATTGCAGTTGGCCAAAAAGGCTGTATGTGTTTTTTTCTGTATATATTCAAGAAAAGGGCATACACTTTTTTAGCCAACCAAACAGGTGGGCACTGGAAATCAATACTACAAAAGATATCACTTCGCATCAGTCAGAAGAGCCATCCTCATAAAGTGTAAACGCCAGAAATGCAGGACAGGGCAAGGAGAAGAGGGAGCCCTGTGAGGCTTATAGTGGAAATGTATATTGCCAACGACCATTCTGGAGAAGTGTATTGTGTTTACTAAAGCATCTAAAAAATGAGCTACAGAGCATAGGGCACTTGCACTCATGGGCGTATATCTTGGGAAAAACAAAAATCGAGAGGACACAGGCACCCCAATGTTTACTGCCCCTCTGTTTAAAAGATCCTCGACTAGGATATAACTTAAATGTCTCTGGAGGGAAAAAATGGATAGAGATGTGGTACTTATGTAGAGTGGAATATTACTCAGCCTGGAAATCAATGAAATATGGCCAGTTGTAACAACTCCGGAGGAGTTACGTATGATCATTCTAAGTGACATAATTCAAAAAGAAAAAGACACATATCATAAGATATCACTTAAAGGTGGAATCCAAAATGGCTACACATGAAATAAATTACAAAACAAAAACATAGTCAAATATGTAGAAAATACGCGTGAGGCTGCTAAACGGGAAAGGTGGGGAGGGGTGAGGCATCATCCAGGAGGTTGAAATTAGCAAAGATACCATTCCAAATACCAAACTGATAATCAACAAGGCCTACACGGTAGCTAAAAGAACTGCACTCAGCACACTCAAGTCACCGGAAAAGAATATCTATGACTGGTAAGAATCTGAAAAAGAATTTATTGATGTCTCTCTGTACGTGAATCAAGTGGATGTACAGCAGCAAGAAACAGAGCTTTGAAAATCAGCTATAACCAATATAGTAATAAATTGAAAAAAATAAACGACAGAGAGACAGAGAAAACCTCTTACAACTTTTCCTCAGGGACGGTGATGCAACATGGATTGAACACATCTAGACCCACAGCAGGATGAGACATAAGGCTGGAAACTGTTCGCGCTAAGAGAAATGTGAGGTTGGGTGAGGAAATGCACACCCTTTAAAGTAATACTACCTGGTACCCATTCAATGGGTCCCAAATCTGCAGGTTCAAGGAATCTTCCTACAGCTAAAACATGCATGGAAAACCCAGAGGACTGTACACCATGTGATCGGGAGATGTGTCTAAAATGCACCTCATTTATCCTCTCCTGGTGCTCCTGTTCATCATTCCAGCCACGTTACTTAGAATCTCCCCACTTAGAGAATCAGCACATTTAAACTTCTGTTTCACACATTTTGCAAATTGTGAGGAGGATGAACGGGAACAGGGGGAACCAATGAGAGAATAGTTGTAGGGGTTTGGACGGGCACATGTCACTCTAATTTCCCATTAAGAATAAGAATTAAAAAAAGGCTCAGCCCGCCTCGCCGGAGCCAAAATAGGGCCTGAAGCAATCCTGCGGTTTTGAGGCCAGCTCACAAAAGAGCAACTTAAAAAATGGAGCTCAGGGTCACTGCAATTCACAAACCTGCAGAGTTATAAATGAAAACTAACGTCCAAAAATATGTTGAGGTAAGGCAAAGAAGAGGATCTGAATGCAAGACAGAATTGCAAGAAACAGATTTCAAGAGATAGATTGGACTCGCCTTTAAAGCACATGAAAAGGGGCAGAATTTCGACAACGATGCAGTTGGCCCAAAAGGGAGTATGCGTTTTTTCCTGAATATATCCAGGAAAAAACGCATACGCACTTTATGGGCAACCAAGCAAGCAAGCAATGCAAATGTGCACAACAAAGAAGTCTCATTTCCCACCGGTCAAAAGGGCCATCCGAAAAAATTGTAAACACCAGAAATGCAGGACAGGCCATGGAGAACAGGGAGCCTTTATACGCTGATGGACAGTGTGTGAACTGCCGAGAGCCACTCTGGAGAAGTGTATGGTGGTTCCTAAATCATCTAAAAAACAGAGCGACAGAGCATAGGGCACTTCCAATCACGGGAGTATATCTAGGGAAGTCTAAAAATCAACAAGACACAAGCACACCACAGTTTAGGGCTACTCTGTTTACAAGAACCTCAACTTCAGTACACCTTAAATATCCCAGGAAAGAGAACAATGGATAAAGAAAATGTGGTACTTATGTACAATGGAATATCTCTTCACCATGAAATCAATGTAATAAGGCTAGTAGAAGGATAAAGAGTGGATTGAGGTCCGATAATACTACTTGAAATAAGTCAAACAGAAAAAGAAACATATCATAAGATATCACTTATAGAGGGAGGATAAATATGGCTGCACAAAAAATGAATTACAAAACAGAACAGTGTCTCACATTTAGAAAACACACTTATGTCAGCTTAAGGGGAAAGGAGAGGTGGGGTGATGCATAAAACCAGAGTTTGAAATTAGCACAGATACCGTTCAATAAACCAAATAGGTATCAGACAAGATCTACACCTCGCTCAATGAACTGGCCTCAACACACCCTATACACCACAGAGAAATATATCTGAGTAATAAGAATCTTAAAACCCATGTATTGATATATCTCCATAAGGGAATCAAGTGTGCACAGAGCGGCACAAACACAGCAGTGAAAATGAGCTAAACCCCATTATAGAAATAAATTTTAAAACCAAAACGCAGAAACAATGAAAGAGAGAAAAATTCTTACAAAATTCGCTCAGGGGCTGTGATGCAACCTGGAATGACCACATATAAACCCACAGCTGGATAAGACATAAGGCTGGACACTTGGGGCTGAAAGGATTGGAGAGCTTTGGTGAGCAACTGCCGAAAGTTTAATGCAATACTTCATGCTACTTATTCCAAGGGTCCCAACACTCCAAGTTGAAGGGAATCTTCCTACAGCTAAACCATGCATGGGAAATCCAGCGGATGGTATACCATATGATCGGGAAAGGTTTCTAAAATGCACCTCATTTTCCTCTCCTGGGGCTCCGGATCAACATTCCAGCCACTTTACTAACAACATCTCCACATGGAGAGTCAATGCCTTTAAGTTCCGGTATCGCACAGTCTGCAGTTAGTGCGGAGGATGAATGGGAATAGGGGGAACCAGTGAGAAAATAGCTGTAGCGGTTTCAATGGGCACATGTCACTCTAATTTCACATCAGGAGGAAGAATTAACCAAAGGCAGAGCAAGGCGTCCCAGAAGAAGAATAGGTCCTGAAGAAATCCTGTGGATATGAGGCAAGATCACAAAAATAAGAGCTGAAAAATGGAGCTAAGGGCCACTGCAATTCAAAAACCTGCAGCGTTATAAAGGCCAACTATTTTCCAAAAGTATATTGGGGTAAGGCTATGAAGAGGCACTGAGAGCAAGGCAGAACTGCAGGAAACCGATTTCAGGAGGTAGACAGGAATTGCACTGAAAACATATGAAAACACTCAGAACGTCGACAATGATGCACTTGGCCAAAAAGGGCGTATGCGTTTTTTCCTGAATATATTCAGGAAAAAACGCATACGCCCTTTTTGGCCAACCAAGCAAGCTTGCAAAGGAAATCTGCACTCCAATGAAGTCTCACTGCCCCCCGGTCAAAAGGGCCATCCGAAAAAAGTGTAAAATCCAGAAAGGCAGGACAGGCCATGGAGAACTGGGAGCCTTGTTATGCTGATGGGTGGGATGTAAATTGCCAGCAGCCACTCTGGAGAAGTGTATGGTGTTTCCTGAAACATCGAAAAAACAAAGCAACAGAGCCTAGGGCACTTCCACTTATGGTCCTATAGCTTAGGGAAATTAAAATCAAAAAGACACAGCCACCCCAAAGTTTGGGCCGGCTCTGTTTACAAGAACCTCGTTTACTGTACAAGTTCAATATCACAGAAAGCGAAAAATGGATAAAGAAGTTGGGGTACTTACGTACAATGCAATATCACTCAGCAATGAAATCTATGTCATCAGGCCCGTAGCAGCATAATGAGTGGATTCAGGTACGATGATTCTAAGTGAAATAAGTCACACAGAAAAAGAAACATCATAAGGTATCACTAATACACGGAATGTAAACTTGGCTACACAGGAACTGAATTACAAAACAGAACAGGGTGTCAAATGTAGAAAACCAACTTATGCTTGCTTAAGGGGAAAGGTGAGTTGGGGTGCTGCATAAAACCAGAGATTGAAATTAGCACAGATACCATTCCGTAAGCCAAATATGTAATAGACAAGAGCTACTCCTTGCTCAACGAAGTGGACTCAACACCCCATATTAAACGCCTAAGAATATACCTGACTAGTAAGAATCTTAAAACCTATGGATTTATATGTCTCCAAAAGAGAATCAAGCGTGTGTACAGTGGCATAAACGCAGCAGTGATAGGATTGGTGAGGTTCGGTGAGCAAATGCAGACCCTTTGAAGTCATATTGCATGGTACCCATTCCATGGGTCTCAACTCTCCAGGTTTAAGGGATTCTTCCTTCAGCTAAAACATGCATGTGGAACCCAGAGTATGATCCACGGTGTCATCGGGAAACGTGTTCAAATGTGTCTCAGTTTTCGTCCCCTGGTACTCGGGTGCAACATTCCAGACGCTTTACTAACACTCTCCCCACTTGGAGAGTCAGTGCCTTTAACCTCCTGTTTGGCCCAGTTTGCAATTTATTCGGAAGATGAACAGGAATAAGGAGAAACAATGGTGGACTATCTGTAGGTGTCTGGACGGGCAAATTTAACTCTCATTTTCACCAGGAAGACAAATGAACCAAAGGCTCCGCGTGCCATGCTGGAACTAGATTAGGGCCTGAGGAGATCCTGCGGTGTTGCGGCCAGCTCACAAGAAAGCGAGTTGAAGAAAGGAGCTCAGGGGCACTGTAATTCAGAAACCTGCGGAGTTATAAATGACAGCTATCATCCAAAATTATACTGAAGTAAGGCTGCGAAGAGGACTTGAATGCGGGGCAGAATTGCTGGAAACTGATTTCAGAACGTACACGGGAGTAGCTCTTAAAGCATAGGAAAAGAGACAGAACTTGGAAAATAATGCACTTGGCAAAAAAGGGCATATGTGTTTTATCCAGAGCTCTCATAACTGAGGGGAGGAGATTCCCAGCAGGCTCCAACTGCCACCTGAGGGCTCACATTGCCAAGGCAACGTGAGCATGCCAGGCAGGAGTTACCTCACAGCAGAGGTCCCACCTCACAGAAGGGTGAGAAACCCAGCCAACATCAGACTCTCACCAGAGGGCCCACATCACCAAGGGGATGGGAACCAGGCAGGAGTGTCTTCACATCAGTGGGGCCACATCATCGAAAGCTGAGGTACTCAGCACATGTGTCCTCAAACCAGAGGACCCACATCACCAAGGACCTCGGAGTGAGGCAGGCAGGAGTAGCCTCACAACACTGGGCACATAGAATAAAAAAGTGAGGAATCCAGCAGTTGGAACCTCCCAGCAGGCGGCCCAGAGCACCGAGGCTATGGGATCCAGGCCACAGTGAACTCACAGAAGAGGGCCCATGTCATGAAACTGAGCAACCCAGCCATTGGGACCTCAGAGCAGGAGGCCCACATCCCCATGGGGATGGAATTCTGGTAGGAGTGTCCTCGCACCACTGAGAACGTATCAGAAAATTTTGAGCGACCAGCAGTTAGGGCCTGACGCCAGAGGACCCTCATCACCAAGGGAAGGAGGCTCCCAGCAGGCTCCAACTGCCACCAGAGGGCTGACGTCGCCAAGGCGATGTGTGCCAACCAGGCACGAATGACCTCACAGCAGAGGGCCCACCTCAGAGAAGTGTGATGAACCCAGTCAGGATCAGACTCGCACCAGAGGGCCCACATCACCAAATGGATTGGAACCAGGCAGGAGTGTCCTCACATGAGTAGGGCCACATCATCTAAAGGTGAGGAACCCAGAACATGTGGCTTCAAACCATAGGACACCCATCACCAAGGGGCTGGGAGTGAGGCAGGCAGGAGGAGCCTCATAACAGAGGGCCCAAAAATAAGAAAGGTGAGGAATCCAGCAGTTGGAACCTCCCAGCAGGCGGCCCAGAGCACAGAGGCTAGAGGAACCAGGCCAGAGTGAACTAACACCAGACAGCCCACATCATGAAACTGTGAGCAACCCAGACATTGGGACCTCAGAGCAGAAGGCCCAAATCCCCATGGTGATGGGAACATGACAGGAGTGTCCTGGCATCACTGGGCTCACATCAGAAAACGTGGGGTGCTCAGAAGTTAGGGCCTGATGCTAGAGGGCACTCATCACCGAGAGGAGGCGGCTCCCAGCAGGCTCCAGCTGCCACCAGAGGGCCAACATCACCAAGGTGATGTGTGCCAGCCTGGCAGGAGTGACCTCACAGCAGAGGGCCCACCTCACAGAAGGGTGAGGAACACAGCCAGGATCAGACTCTCACCAGAGGGCCCACATCACCAAGGGGATGGGAACCAGGCAGGAGTGTCCCCACACCAGTGAGACAACATCATCGAAAGGTGAGGATCCCAGCACATGTGTCCTCAAACCAGAGGAACCACATCACCAAGGGGTTCGGAATGAGGCTGGCAGGACTGGCCTCACAACACAGGGTCCATAGAATATAAAAGTTGAGGAATCCAGCAGTTGGAACCTCCCAGCAAGTGGCCCAGAGCACCGAGGCTATGGGATCCAGGCCGCAGTGAACTCACAGCAGAGGGCCCACATCATGAACCTGTGAGCAGCCCAGCTGTTGGGACCTCAGAACAGAAGGCCCACATCCCCATTGGGATGGGAACCTGGCAGGAGTGGCTTTGCACCATTTAGCACATATCAGAAAATGTTAGGAGCCCAGCAGTTAGGGCCTGATGCCAGGGGGCCCTCATAACTGAGGGGAGGAGACTCCCAGCAGGTTCCAACTGCCAACAGAGGGCCCACGTCTACAAGGTGGCATGCACCAGCCAGGCAGTAGTGACCTCACAGCAGAGGGCCTATCTCACAGAAGGGTGAGGAACCGAGGCAGGATGAGACTCTCACCAGAGGGCCCACAACACCAAGGGGATGGGAACCAGTCAGGACTGTCCTCCCACCAGTGGGGCCACATCATCGAAAGGTGAGGAACCCAGCACATGTGGCCTCATATCAGAGGACATACATCACAAAGGGGATGGGAGTGAGGCAGGTAGGAGTAGCCTAAAAACAGAGGGCCCAAAGAATAAAAAAAGTGAGGAATCCAGCATTTGGAACCTCCCAGCAGGCGGCCGAGAGCACAGAAGCTATGGGATGCAGGCAGGAGTTAACTAACACCAGAGAGCCCACATCATGAAACTGTGAGCAACCCAGGCATTGGGACCTCAGAGCAGAAAGCCCACATCCCCATGGGGATGGGAACCTGACAGGAGTGTCCTGGCATCACTGGGCTCACATCAGAAAACGTGGGGAGCCCAGCAGTTAGAACCTGATGCTAGAGGGCCGTCATCACCGAGGGCAGGAGGCTCCCAGCAGGTTCCATGTGCCAACAGAGGGCCCACGTCGCCAAGGTGATGTGTGCAAGTCAGGCAGGATTGACCTCACAGCAGAGGGCCTACCTCACAGAAGAGTGAGGAACCCAGCCAGGATAAGACTGTCACCAGAAGGCCCACATCACCAAGGGGATGGGAACCAGGCAGGAGTGTCCTCACACCAGTGGGGCCACATCATTGAAAGTTGCCTAACCCAGCACATGTGGCCTCAAACCAGAAGACCCACATCACGAAGGGGTTGCGTGTGAGGCAGGCAGGAGGAGCATCACAACACAGGACCCATAGAATACAAAAGTTGAGGAATCGAGCAGTTGGAACCTCCCAGCAGGCAGCCAAGACCACAGAGGCTATGGGATCCAGGCCACAGTGAACTAACACCAGAGAGCCCACATCATGAAATTGTGATCAACCCAGCCGTTGGAACCTCAGAGCAGAAGGCCCACATCCCCATGGGGATGGGAACCTAAGAGGAGTGCTTGAGCAACACTGGGCTCACTAAGAAAAGTTGGGGAGCCCAGCAGTTAGGGCCTGACGTCAGGGGGCCCTCATCACAGAGCTGAGGAGGCTCCCAGCAGGGTCCAATTGCCACCAGAGGGCTCATGTCAACAAGGCGAGGTGAGCAAGCCAGGCAAGAGTTACCTGATAGTAGAGGGCCCACCTCACAGATGGGTGAGGAACCCAGCCAGGATCAGACTCTCACCAGAGGGCCCACATCACAAAGGGGATGGGACCCAGTCAGGATTATCCTCACACCAGTGGGGCCTCATCATCTTAAGGTGAGGAACCCAGCACATGTGTCCTCAAACCAGAGGACCCACATCACCAAGGGCCTTGGAGTGAGGCAGGCAGGAGTAGCCTCACAACACAGGGTACATAATATAAAAAACGTGAGGATTCCAGCATTTAGACCTTCCAGCAGGCGGCCCAGAACACCGAGGCTATGGGATCCAGGCCACAGTGAACTCACAGCAGAGGGCCCACATCACAAAACTGTGAGCAACCCAGGAGTTGAGATCTCAGCGCAGAAGGACCACATCCCCATGGGAATGGGAACCTGGCTGGAGTGTCCTCGCACCACTGGGCGCACATCAGAAAATGTGGGGAGCCCACCATTTAGGGCCTGACGCCAGAGGGCCGTCATTACCGAGAGGAGGAGGCGCCCTGCACGCTCCAACTGCCACCAGAGGGCTCACGTCTCCAAGGTGACGTGTGCCAGCCAGGCAGGAGTGACCTCACAGCAGAGGGCCTACCTCACAGAACGTTGAGGAACCCAGCCAGGATTAGACTCTCGCCAGAGGGCCCACCTCACCAAGGGGATGGGAACCAGGCAGGAGTGTCCTCACACGAGTGGGGTCACATCATCGAAAGGTGAGGAACGCAGCACATGTGGCCTCAAGCCATAGGACAGTCATCACCAAGGGGCTGGCAGTGAGGCAGGCAGGAGGAGCCTCACAACAGAGGGCACATAGAATAAAAAAGTTGAGGAATCCAGCAGTTGGAACCTCCCAGCAGGCGGCTCAGAGCACCGATGATAAGGGATCCTTGCCGGAGTGAACTCACAGCAGAGGGCCCACATCATGGTACTGTGAGCAAGCCAGCCGTTTTGACCTCAGAGCAGAAGGCCCATATCGCCATGGGGATGGGAACCTGGCAAGAGTCTCCTCACTCACTTGGCGCACATCAGAAAATGTGGGGAGCCCAGCAGTTATGGCCTAAGGCAAGGGGGCCCTCATCACCGAGGGGAGGAGGATCCCAGCACACTCCAACTGCCACCAGAGGGCCCACGTCGCCAAGGTGACGTGTGCCAGACAGGCATGATTGACCTCACAGCAGAGGGCCCACCTCACAGAAGGGTGAGGAACCCAGCCAGGATCAGACTCTCACCTGAGGGCCCACATCAGCAAGGGGATGGGAACCAGTCAGGACTGTCTTCCCTCCAGTGGGGTCACATCATCGAAAGGTGCGGAACCCAGCACATGTGGCCTCAAATCAGAGGACACATACCACAAAGGGAATGGGAGTGAGGCAGGCAGGAGTAGCCTAAAAACAGAGGGCCCAAAGAATAAGAAAGGTGAGGAATCCAGCAGTTGGAACCTCCCAGCAGGCGGCCCAGAGCACAGAAGCTATGGGATGCAGGCAGGAGTGAACTAATACCAGAGAGCCCACATCATGAAACTGTGAGCAACCCAGGCTTTGGGACCTCAGAGCAGAAGGCCCACACCCCAATGGGGATGTGAACCTGGCTGGAGTGTCCTCGCACCACTGGGCGCACATCACAAAATGTGGGGAGCCCAGCAGTCAGGGCCTGATGCCAGAGGGCCCTCATCACCGAGGAGAGGAGGCTCCCAGCAGGCTCCAAGTGCCACCAGAGGGCTCATGTCCACAAGGCGAGGTGAGCAAGCCAGGCAAGAGTGACCTCACATCAGACGGCCTACCTCACAGATGGGTGAGGAACCCAGCCAGGATCAGACTCTCAACAGAGGGCCCACATCACCAAGGGGATGTGAACCAGGCAGGAGTCTCCTAAGACCATTGGTCCCACATCATCGAAAGGTGAGGAACCCAGCACATGTGGCCTCAAACCAGACGACACACATCACGAAGGGGCTGGGAGTGAGGCAGGCAGGAGGATCCTCACAACAGAGGGCCCAAAAAATTAAAAAAGTGAGGAATCCAGCAGTTGGAACCTCCCAGCAGGCAGCCAAGAGCACAGAGGCTATGGGATCCAGGCTTCTGTGAACTAACACCAGAGAGCCCACATCATGAAAATGTGAACAACCCAGCCGTTGGGACCTCAGAGCAGAAGGCCCACATCCCCATGGAGATAGGATCCTAAGAGGAGTGCCAAAGCATCACTGGGCTCACTAAGAAAAGTTGGTGAGCCCAGCAGTTAGGACCTGACGCAAGAGGGTCCTCATCACCGGGGGGAAGAGATTCCCAGCACGCTCCAACTGCCACGACACGGCTGACTTCACCAAGGCAATGTGTGCCAGCCATGCAGGAGTGACCTATCAGCAGAGGGTCTCCCTCACAGGTGGGTGAGGAACAAAGCCAGGAACAGACTCTCACCAGGGGGTCCACATAACCACGTGGATGAGAACCAAGCAGGAGTGTCCTCACACTAGTGGGGCCACATCATCGAAAGGTGAGGAACCCAGCAAAAGTGGCCACAAACCAGAGGACCCACATCACCAAGGGGTTGAGAGTGAGGTAGGTGTCTGGACGGGCATATTTAACACTCATTTCCCACCAGGAAGAGGAATTAACCAAAGGCTCAGCGTGCCCTGCCAGAAGCAGATTAGGGCCTGAAGCAGTCTTGCGGGTTTGCGGCCAGCTCACAAGAAAGCGAGTTGAAGAAAGGAGCTCAGGGGCCCTGTAATTCACAAACCTGCAGAGTTATAAATGACAGATAACGTCCAAAAATATATTGAAGTAAGGCTGCGAAGAGGACTTGAAAGCGGGGCAGAATTGCAGGAAACCGATTTCAGGAGGTAGACTGGAATTGCATTTAAAGCATAGGAAAAGAGGCAGAACATCGACAATGATGCACTTGGCAACAAAGGGCGTATGAGTTTGTTCCTGAATATATTCAGGAACAAACACATACGCCCTTTTTGGCAAACCAAGCAAGCTTGCAATGGAAATCCGAACTACTATGAAGTGTCACTTCCCCCCGGTCTAAAGGGCCATCTGAGAAAAGTGTAAAATCCAGAAAGGCAAGACAGGCCATGGGGAAAAAGGAGCCTTGTTATGCTGATGGGCGGGATGTACATTGCCAACAGCCACTCTGGAGAAGTGTATGGTGTTTCCTGATACATCTGAAAAACAAAGCAACAGAGTCTAGGGCATTTCCACTTATGGTCCTATAGCTTAGGGAAATTAAAATCAAAAAGACACAGCCACCCCAAAATTTACAACGGCTCTGTTTACAGGAGCCTCTTCTACAGTACAAGTTAAATATCCCAGAGAACAAATAATTGATAAAGAAGTTGCGGTACTTACGTACAACAGAATACCACTCAGCAATGAAATCTGTGTCACCAGGCCTGTACCAGCATAATGAGTGGATTGAGGCATGATGATTCTAAGTGAAATAAGTCACACAGAAAAAGAAACATCATAAGGTATCACTAATGCACGGAATGTAAACTTGGCTACACATGAACTGAATTACAAAACAGAACAGGGTCTCAAGTTTAGAAAACCAACTTATGCTTGCTTAAGGGGAAAGGTGAGTTGGGGTGCTGCATAAAACCAGAGTTTGAAATTAGCACAGATACCGTTCCATAAGCCAAATATGTAATAGACAAGACCTACCCCTTGCTCAACGAAATGGACTCAACAATGAGGTATCACCTCACACCTGTTAGAATGGGCATCATCTGAAAATCTACAAACAACAAATGCTGGAAAGGGTGTGGAGAAAAGGAAGCCTCTTCCACTATTGTTGGGAATATAAATTGATACAGTCACTATGGAGAACAATATGGAGTTTCTTAAGAAACTAATAATAGAATTACCATATGATACAGCAATCCCAGGACTGGACATATACTCAGACAAAACCATAAATCAAAAAGAGACATTCACCGCAATGTTCATTGCATCACTATTTACAATATCGAGGTAATGGAAGCAACCTAAATGCCCACAGACAGACGAATGCATAAAGCTGTGGTACATATATAAAATGGAATATTACTAAGCCATGAAAGGAATGAAATTGGGTCATTTGTAGAGACGTCGATGGATCTAGAGACTGTCATACAGAGTGAAGTAAGTCAGAAAGAGAAAAACAAATCTTGTATATTCATGCATATATGTGGAACCTAGAAAAACTGTACAGATTAACCGTTTTGCAAGGCATAAATAGAGCAACAGATGTAGACAACAATCGTATGGACAACAAGGGGGGAAAGCTCTTGGAGGGGTGGTGGTGGGAGGAGTTGAGAGATTGGGATTGGCATGTAAACATTTATATGTATAAAATAGATAACCAATGAGAACCTGCTGTATAAAAATATAAAATAAAATTCAAAATTAAAAAGAAATAAAATTTAAAAAATAAAACAGAAAAAACAATTATTCCCTTCACATACATGTATTTATATGAATAAATTATTTCCATGCTTATATCTGTAAATACAAAAAAGAGGAATAAAATCTACCTTGAACCAAAAACGAAAAAGAGAAAAAAAAAACAGAACCCACCAGTTACTCAGAGGAAAACCGTATCAGGGCACTTGCTCCAGTTGTAAACAATTCTGAAGTTGGTCAGTGGTGGGGAATCGTCTCCCATTCAGCCAGCAGCCCCCACACAACAAGCGTCCTCATTGCAAAGCTGGGGCACCGTGCCGAGGCATCTGTGAGTAAACGTGAGCTGAGCCCCAGGCCAGTTGCTGCTGAACTGTTCCCACCCTTCCCAGGTAAAACACCTGAATATATACAAGGACTTGAAAGCCTAGAGGAAGGGCCATGGAGCCACACGAGTGACAGCATGCCAGCTGACTTGGTGCCTGCAGGCCAGCCAGGATGGTCCTGGCCCTGGGTGCTCTTCTGGAAGATTTCCATTTCCCTGCCTGAGATACCCGTCCTGTCCCTGCCCCCACTGCTTTTTTCCTTCCTCACCTCTGCCCAGGGAGAAATTCCAGCAGCAGGTATGGGTGACACATCCTCTTCTTTAGCAGGTGGCAGCCTGGCAACTGCTGCAGAAAGTCCAGCAGAGCCCCACTCACACTGGGCCACCCACAAAGCCGTGGCCTCTCACTCCCTCCCACCAGCCCAGCCCCGAGACTGCTGACAGGGCAGAGAAAATGGCGTCAGGCACAGCTGCAGGGGCTTTTGCTGCCTGGAGTGGTATTTATATTGATCTCAACCCAGGCACACCTGGGGAGGGCTGGCCGGCATGGTAAGGCTGCCCAGGTAGCCAATCATCACCCCTCAGGGGCTCACAGTTGCAGAAAATGGAACTTGCTGAACGGGCCAGGTCCAAGGAACAGGTGTGGGCTCCTGAGAGTCAGGATAGACAAGGGGCTGCAGCTTTGGCTTGTTTTCTAATCATTTTATCTGGCCCATGAGTGGGAGACAACTTCAAGAAAACCCTCTCCTAATGAGACGAACCCAGGAGTCAGGGAGAGGAGGGGTGGGTGGTGGTTGGAGACAGAGGCCTGGTGCCCTGGGTGCAGTGGAAGTCTCTGGAAGACCAGGTGGAGGGAGGCCACACAGAGTGATGCCCAGGGTCACAGACCTGTCGGAGCTGCTGTTTGTTAGTTCAAGTCCTGCTCTGAGGTGCTCTGTGTCAGCTCTGAGCGACAGGTGAGCTGGGGGTGCTCTTCAATGAGGGCTATGTGCACGGTTCCTGTGTGCCCAGCCCTGCCACGGTACCTGCAAGGGTAGCTCTGTATCCTGGGAGGGGCCTGACCATGAGAGCCCCGTGGGCTGGGTTGGGGGTGGGGTACCTGCCCAGGAGAGCTTCATATCCTGGGATTGGCCTGACCACGAGAGCCCCATGGGCTGCTGGGGACCTGGTAAAGGATGTCAGGACAGTCAGTGAAGCCACCGAGGATATACCTCCAGTTACTCCTGATTCCTACACCCTGCTGGTCATTCTACCAACCACCAGGACATGGTATTCTGTATTAGTCTTCAATGATGCCTTCTTTTGTATTCCATTAGTCCCAGAGTCACAAGAAATTTTGGCTTGTGAGTGGCAGGACTCAACATACAACTAAAACAATACTTCCGGGCCGTCTTGCCCCAAGGGTTCAAAAATTCCCACACCATCTTTGGGGAAAGCTTAGCTAACGACCGAAAAGTTCTACCTCTGGAAAAGGAAACCCTCCTTCAATATGCAGACGACATTCTGATCGCCAGCCCTACTAAGGAGGCCTCTGAACTACCAAGCCAATAAAGGATAGAAGTTGTCCAAGAAAAAGCTCAAATATCACAGACTGCGGTGACCTGCCTGGGCTTCATTCTCACACAAGGTCAGAGAAGCCCATCCCAGGAAAGGGAAGAAACCATTTGCAGCCTTACCCCTTTCTAAAACTAGAAGACAGCTTAGGGGTTCCTGGGGAGGCCAGGGTTTGCTGCTTCTGGATCCCTAACTACAGTCTACTAGCTGGGCCTCTATATGAAACACTGAAAGGAAAAGATGATGATCCTTTTGAACAGAATCCAGAAGTGGCCTTTCAAGAATGGAAAGAGCAGTCAATTCAGACCCTTGCCCTGGAACTCCCTAATTGAGCTAAACCCTTTGACCTTTCCATTCCCGGTGAAAGGTGAATCGCCATTGGAGAAT
Organism: Leucopleurus acutus; assembly: GCF_964270905.1. NCBI lineage: Eukaryota > Metazoa > Chordata > Mammalia > Artiodactyla > Delphinidae > Leucopleurus > Leucopleurus acutus. The sequence goes on from NW_028139194.1 coordinate 889,296, forward strand.
TAGTGCAAAAACTGGGACCACTTGAAATGGAACAACGCAAGAATGCCATCCAGGTAGGATAAACTACAGTCACCAAGGGGCTTGGCCCACTGCCACATCTGGCCAAGATACTGGCGGTATCTAAAAACCTGGAAATCAGCAGCCCAAAAGGCCACCTCCCTCCTAAGGGAAAAGGACCCCACGTGGTGATCCTAATCACCAACCATGCCCTGAAGTTGCAGGGTTCGCTCCGTGGGCACACCGACCTCGAGTGAGGAGGCCCTCCAACTCCAACATCCAGAGAGATAACCGGGGGCAACAGGGCACCATGACGACTCATGTGAACATCACTTGACCTGGAGTTTCTCTCATAAAACAACAATAGTGTGTCCCGAAGGAGTAGACTACTGCTTGCAGGACTTCCTGCACCCGGAGGGGAGCTAATAATCTTGGCGGGGGAACCGTATATCACACTGTCACCATAGAAAAGCCTACAGACACCGTGATGATGGTGGCCAATAAGACCGGCTGGACTCCTGTTTACTTCAAAAGCCTGTTGACTCAGTGGCCATCATGGTCCTTGATCACCACTGACCCTGGACTGTCTGGGAGTTGAGCGGGCAGGGCTCTGACACCTGGTGCTGTTTTTACGTTAATTCAGGGGCCTAATTGAAGAAAGAGCAGACTACTGGTCAGAGCATCTAGGCTGGCAGAAACGGTCAGCCTAAGGTGGCCGAACAAATGTGGGGCGGGGTGAAACCGGCCCCCACAGCGTCTCTGCACATCTCTTTCCTGGACCCTTAAAGGTCATTAGAATCTATAACACTTCCAATGCTGGTGCTCAGGCGGACGAGCAGGGAGGCAGGGGTCCTGGGGCCAATCAACGTCACCTGGAGGCTGCTGGGGAGAAGTTCTGACCCTCGTCCCCTGGTATGAGGGCTCCCAACTCAGCACTCAGCAGTTACAGAAGAAGGGTCTGCACCCTCAGCACTCCAAGAATGAGGAACGGGACAAAAGGCAGAGGAGGGGTTTGTCCCCAGCAAAGCCCATTAAAAATCCCTGGGAGATAAAAATAGAATCTGGGCAATAAAGTCAAGTCTGACCTTTTTTATCCTTTGTGCTTTGTCTAATTTCACGTGCTCCTAGGGTCCCGCATGCAGAGGTTCCACACCCGGCACTTCAGACCAGATTTCCTGGTGCAGAATGGCTGGGTCGACACCTCAGCTCCTGGGGCCCAGTGCAGACTCCGAGATATAGAGCCTGAGCTGCAGCCAACCCGGCCCTTGAGAGCTCCACCCCCTCCCTCTCACTGACTCTGACAGGATCTCTACACAGCAGCCCAGCCCACAGCCCACGGGGTAGTGCATGCTCTCACCTCTCCATTCTCTGATGAAAATATAAAGTTTCCTTTGCTTGGGAACCAAACTCAGTCTCGATCTGTTGGCCCCAATGACACTGGGCAGGGGGACCCTTGTTGGGGTCCACTCTGGAGGATCAGTAACAGAAATTGAGACTATTGTAACTTCAATGAACAGATGTGTGAGCCAAACTGTAGTTAACATAGAACAGTTTATAAGGCTCGGGTAAAATAAGATGTTTCTAACACTTCCATTTGATATTTCCATCACTTTATTATAAGCAAGTTCAGTGAAAAGGTTTGTCTTATTTGTCAGGTCAATATTAGAGAAATGAAGTGATTTCTTTCCAAGGATGTACATCTAATAATCTTGGTTAAAGCTTCAATCTTGTTTTAAATGCTTTTCCATTGAAAATGATACCTCTCTTTCAGCTCCCCCATTTCTGAGAAGTATAAAATCTTATAATTTATTATTACCAAAGGGGAAAGGTGGGAGGAGGGATAAATTAACAGTTTGGAATTAACACATACACACTGCTATGTATAAAATAGATCATCAACAAGGAACTACTGTATAGCACAGGGAACTACACTCAATATTGTGCAATAACCTATAAGGGGAAATAATCGGAAAAAGAACAGATATTTTTATTGACATCATCTATCAATGACAGTTAAAGTGTAACCTAAGGGAAGCCGGTGGTGAGTGCTTCTGACCCTGAAGACTTCAGTCATCTAAAGTTTGGACTCTGCCTACTTCCCAAGGCCCTTAATGAACATATGTGTAGCCGTAGCTTAAAAAACTCCCCAGTTTGGGTTTCGGGGAGACACTGATTTTGAAAAAGCCCTGGTGTTCTCCTTACATGAATGGGACTCTTCCTACTGCTAAAACATGTCTGTCACATCCAGAGGATGGTATACCGTCTGATCGGGAAGAGTTTGGAAAAGGCATCTCATCTCCTCATCTCCTGGTGCTCGGGTTCACCCCTCCAGCGTCTTTACTAACAGTCTCCCCACTTGGAGATGTCAACACTGTCAACATCCTGTTGTGTACAGTTTGGAATTTGTCCAGAGGATGAAGCGGAAGGATGAGGAACAATGAGAGACAAGTCCTAGGTGTTCAGACAGGCACATGTCACTCTAATTTCCAATCAGGAAGATGAATTGACCAAAGGCTAGGGTTGCCCATGGAAACAGTATAGGGCTTGAGGAAATCCCACTGCTTTGTGGCCAGTTCCCATAAACACAAGTTGAACAATGGAACTCAGGGGCAGTAAAATTCACGAAACTGCAGAGTTGAAAATATCTATCACTGAAAAATGTCTTGAGGAAAGTCAAAGAAAAGGATTGGCAAGCAACGGAGAATGGCAGGAAAGGGATTTGAGGAGGTAGAAAGGACTCGCCATTAAACACAAGAAAAGGGGCTGAACATTTCCGACATTGCAGTTGGCCAAAAAGGCTGTATGCGTTTTTTTCTGTATATATTCAAGAAAAGGGCATACACTTTTTTAGCCAACCAAACAGGTGGGCACTGGAAATCAATACTACAAAAGATATCACTTCGCATCAGTCAGAAGAGCCATCCTCATAAAGTGTAAACGCCAGAAATGCAGGACAGGGCAAGGAGAAGAGGGAGCCCTGTGAGGCTTATAGTGGAAATGTATATTGCCAACGGCCATTCTGGAGAAGTGTATTGTGTTTACTAAGGCATCTAAAAAATGAGCTACAGAGCATAGGGCACTTGCACTCATGGGCGTATATCTTGGGAAAAACAAAAATCGAGAGGACACAGGCACCCCAATGTTTACTGCCTCTCTGTTTAAAAGATCCTCGACTAGGATATAACTTAAATGTCTCTGGAGGGAAAAAATGGATAGAGATGTGGTACTTATGTAGAGTGGAATATTACTCAGCCTGGAAATCAATGAAATATGGCCAGTTGTAACAACTCCGGAGGAGTTACGTATGATCATTCTAAGTGACATAATTCAAAAAGAAAAAGACACATATCATAAGATATCACTTAAAGGTGGAATCCAAAATGGCTACACATGAAATAAATTACAAAACAAAAACATAGTCAAATATGTAGAAAACACGCGTAAGGCTGCTAAACGGGAAAGGTGGGGAGGGGTGAGGCATCATCCAGGAGGTTGAGATTAGCAAAGATACCATTCCAAATACCAAACTGATAATCAACAAGGCCTACACGGTAGCTAAAAGAACTGCACTCAGCACACTCAAGTCACCGGAAAAGAATATCTATGACTGGTAAGAATCTGAAAAAGAATTTATTGATGTCTCTCTGTACGTGAATCAAGTGGATGTACAGCAGCAAGAAACAGAGCTTTGAAAATCAGCTGTAACCAATATAGTAATAAATTGAAAAAAATAAACGACAGAGAGACAGAGAAAACCTCTTACAACTTTTCCTCAGGGACGGTGATGCAACATGGATTGAACACATCTAGACCCACAGCAGGATGAGACATAAGGCTGGAAACTGTTCGCGCTAAGAGAAATGTGAGGTTGGGTGAGGAAATGCACACCCTTTAAAGTAATACTACCTGGTACCCATTCAATGGGTCCCAAATCTGCAGGTTCAAGGAATCTTCCTACAGCTAAAACATGCATGGAAAACCCAGAGGACTGTACACCATGTGATCGGGAGATGTGTCTAAAATGCACCTCATTTATCCTCTCCTGGTGCTCCTGTTCATCATTCCAGCCACGTTACTTAGAATCTCCCCACTTAGAGAATCAGCACATTTAAACTTCTGTTTCACACATTTTGCAAATTGTGAGGAGGATGAACGGGAACAGGGGGAAACAATGAGAGAATAGTTGTAGGGGTTTGGACGGGCACATGTCACTCTAATTTCCCATTAAGAATAAGAATTAAAAAAAGGCTCAGCCCGCCTCGCCGGAGCCAAAATAGGGCCTGAAGCAATCCTGCGGTTTTGAGGCCAGCTCACAAAAGAGCAACTTAAAAAATGGAGCTCAGGGTCACTGCAATTCACAAACCTGCAGAGTTATAAATGAAAACTAACGTCCAAAAATATGTTGAGGTAAGGCAAAGAAGAGGATCTGAATGCAAGACAGAATTGCAAGAAACAGATTTCAAGAGATAGATTGGACTCGCCTTTAAAGCACATGAAAAGCGGCAGAATTTCGACAATGATGCAGTTGGCCCAAAAGGGAGTATGCGTTTTTTCCTGAATATATCCAGGAAAAAACGCATACGCACTTTATGGGCAACCAAGCAAGCAAGCAATGCAAATGTGCACAACAAAGAAGTCTCATTTCCCACCGGTCAAAAGGGCCATCCGAAAAAATTGTAAAAACCAGAAATGCAGGACAGGCCATGGAGAACAGGGAGCCTTTATACGCTGATGGACAGTGTGTGAACTGCCGAGAGCCACTCTGGAGAAGTGTATGGTGGTTCCTAAATCATCTAAAAAACAGAGCGACAGAGCATAGGGCACTTCCAATCACGGGAGTATATCTAGGGAAGTCTAAAAATCAACAAGACACAAGCACACCACAGTTTAGGGCTACTCTGTTTACAAGAACCTCAACTTCAGTACACCTTAAATATCCCAGGAAAGAGAACAATGGATAAAGAAAATGTGGTACTTATGTACAATGGAATATCTCTTCACCATGAAATCAATGTAATAAGGCTAGTAGAAGGATAAAGAGTGGATTGAGGTCCGATAATACTACTTGAAATAAGTCAAACAGAAAAAGAAACATATCATAAGATATCACTTATAGAGGGAGGATAAATATGGCTGCACAAAAAATTAATTACAAAACAGAACAGTGTCTCACATTTAGAAAACACACTTATGTCAGCTTAAGGGGAAAGGAGAGGTGGGGTGATGCATAAAACCAGAGTTTGAAATTAGCACAGATACCGTTCAATAAACCAAATAGGTATCAGACAAGATCTACACCTCGCTCAATGAACTGGCCTCAACACACCCTATACACCGCAGAGAAATATATCTGAGTAATAAGAATCTTAAAACCCATGTATTGATATATCTCCATAAGGGAATCAAGTGTGCGCAGAGCGGCACAAACACAGCAGTGAAAATGAGCTAAACCCCATTATAGAAATAAATTTTAAAACCAAAACGCAGAAACAATGAAAGAGAGAAAAATTCTTACAAAATTCGCTCAGGGGCTGTGATGCAACCTGGAATGACCACATATAAACCCACAGCTGGATAAGACATAAGGCTGGACACTTGGGGCTGAAAGGATTGGAGAGCTTTGGTGAGCAACTGCCGAAAGTTTAATGCAATACTTCATGCTACTTATTCCAAGGGTCCCAACACTCCAAGTTGAAGGGAATCTTCCTACAGCTAAACCATGCATGGGAAATCCAGCGGATGGTATACCATATGATTGGGAAAGGTTTCTAAAATGCACCTCATTTTCCTCTCCTGGGGCTCCGGATCAACATTCCAGCCACTTTACTAACAACATCTCCACATGGAGAGTCAATGCCTTTAAGTTCCGGTATCGCACAGTCTGCAGTTAGTGCGGAGGATGAATGGGAATAGGGGGAACCAGTGAGAAAATAGCTGTAGCGGTTTCAATGGGCACATGTCACTCTAATTTCACATCAGGAGGAAGAATTAACCAAAGGCAGAGCAAGGCGTCCCAGAAGAAGAATAGGTCCTGAAGAAATCCTGTGGATATGAGGCAAGATCACAAAAATAAGAGCTGAAAAATGGAGCTAAGGGCCACTGCAATTCAAAAACCTGCAGCGTTATAAAGGCCAACTATTTTCCAAAAGTATATTGGGGTAAGGCTATGAAGAGGCACTGAGAGCAAGGCAGAACTGCAGGAAACCGATTTCAGGAGGTAGACAGGAATTGCACTGAAAACATATGAAAACACTCAGAACGTCGACAATGATGCACTTGGCCAAAAAGGGCGTATGCGTTTTTTCCTGAATATATTCAGGAAAAAACGCATACGCCCTTTTTGGCCAACCAAGCAAGCTTGCAAAGGAAATCTGCACTCCAATGAAGTCTCACTGCCCCCCGGTCAAAAGGGCCATCCGAAAAAAGTGTAAAATCCAGAAAGGCAGGACAGGCCATGGAGAACTGGGAGCCTTGTTATGCTGATGGGTGGGATGTAAATTGCCAGCAGCCACTCTGGAGAAGTGTATGGTGTTTCCTGAAACATCGAAAAAACAAAGCAACAGAGCCTAGGGCACTTCCACTTATGGTCCTATAGCTTAGGGAAATTAAAATCAAAAAGACACAGCCACCCCAAAGTTTGGGCCGGCTCTGTTTACAAGAACCTCGTTTACTGTACAAGTTCAATATCACAGAAAGCGAAAAATGGATAAAGAAGTTGGGGTACTTACGTACAATGCAATATCACTCAGCAATGAAATCTATGTCATCAGGCCCGTAGCAGCATAATGAGTGGATTCAGGTACGATGATTCTAAGTGAAATAAGTCACACAGAAAAAGAAACATCATAAGGTATCACTAATACACGGAATGTAAACTTGGCTACACAGGAACTGAATTACAAAACAGAACAGGGTGTCAAATGTAGAAAACCAACTTATGCTTGCTTAAGGGGAAAGGTGAGTTGGGGTGCTGCATAAAACCAGAGATTGAAATTAGCACAGATACCATTCCGTAAGCCAAATATGTAATAGACAAGAGCTACTCCTTGCTCAACGAAGTGGACTCAACACCCCATATTAAACGCCTAAGAATATACCTGACTAGTAAGAATCTTAAAACCTATGGATTTATATGTCTCCGAAAGAGAATCAAGCGTGGGTACAGTGGCATAAACGCAGCAGTGATAGGATTGGTGAGGTTCGGTGAGCAAATGCAGACCCTTTGAAGTCATATTGCATGGTACCCATTCCATGGGTCTCAACTCTCCAGGTTTAAGGGATTCTTCCTTCAGCTAAAACATGCATGTGGAACCCAGAGTATGATCCACCGTGTGATCGGGAAACGTGTTCAAATGTGTCTCAGTTTTCGTCCCCTGGTACTCGGGTGCAACATTCCAGACGCTTTACTAACACTCTCCCCACTTGGAGAGTCAGTGCCTTTAACCTCCTGTTTGGCCCAGTTTGCAATTTATTCGGAAGATGAACAGGAATAAGGAGAAACAATGGGAGACTATCTGTAGGTGTCTGGACGGGCAAATTTAACTCTCATTTTCACCAGGAAGACAAATGAACCAAAGGCTCCGCGTGCCATGCTGGAACTAGATTAGGGCCTGAGGAGATCCTGCGGTGTTGCGGCCAGCTCACAAGAAAGCGAGTTGAAGAAAGGAGCTCAGGGGCACTGTAATTCAGAAACCTGCGGAGTTATAAATGACAGCTATCATCCAAAATTATACTGAAGTAAGGCTGCGAAGAGGACTTGAATGCGGGGCAGAATTGCTGGAAACTGATTTCAGAACGTACACGGGAGTAGCTCTTAAAGCATAGGAAAAGAGACAGAACTTGGAAAATAATGCACTTGGCAAAAAAGGGCATATGTGTTTTATCCAGAGCTCTCATAACTGAGGGGAGGAGATTCCCAGCAGGCTCCAACTGCCACCTGAGGGCTCACATTGCCAAGGCAACGTGAGCATGCCAGGCAGGAGTTACCTCACAGCAGAGGTCCCACCTCACAGAAGGGTGAGAAACCCAGCCAACATCAGACTCTCACCAGAGGGCCCACATCACCAAGGGGATGGGAACCAGGCAGGAGTGTCTTCACATCAGTGGGGCCACATCATCGAAAGCTGAGGTACTCAGCACATGTGTCCTCAAACCAGAGGACCCACATCACCAAGGACCTCGGAGTGAGGCAGGCAGGAGTAGCCTCACAACACTGGGCACATAGAATAAAAAAGTGAGGAATCCAGCAGTTGGAACCTCCCAGCAGGCGGCCCAGAGCACCGAGGCTATGGGATCCAGGCCACAGTGAACTCACAGAAGAGGGCCCATGTCATGAAACTGAGCAACCCAGCCATTGGGACCTCAGAGCAGGAGGCCCACATCCCCATGGGGATGGAATTCTGGTAGGAGTGTCCTCGCACCACTGAGAACGTATCAGAAAATTTTGAGCGACCAGCAGTTAGGGCCTGACGCCAGAGGACCCTCATCACCAAGGGAAGGAGGCTCCCAGCAGGCTCCAACTGCCACCAGAGGGCTGACGTCGCCAAGGCGATGTGTGCCAACCAGGCACGAATGACCTCACAGCAGAGGGCCCACCTCAGAGAAGTGTGACGAACCCAGTCAGGATCAGACTCGCACCAGAGGGCCCACATCACCAAATGGATTGGAACCAGGCAGGAGTGTCCTCACATGAGTAGGGCCACATCATCTAAAGGTGAGGAACCCAGAACATGTGGCTTCAAACCATAGGACACCCATCACCAAGGGGCTGGGAGTGAGGCAGGCAGGAGGAGCCTCATAACAGAGGGCCCAAAAATAAGAAAGGTGAGGAATCCAGCAGTTGGAACCTCCCAGCAGGCGGCCCAGAGCACAGAGGCTAGAGGAACCAGGCCAGAGTGAACTAACACCAGACAGCCCACATCATGAAACTGTGAGCAACCCAGACATTGGGACCTCAGAGCAGAAGGCCCACATCCCCATGGTGATGGGAACATGACAGGAGTGTCCTGGCATCACTGGGCTCACATCAGAAAACGTGGGGTGCTCAGAAGTTAGGGCCTGACGCTAGAGGGCACTCATCACCGAGAGGAGGAGGCTCCCAGCAGGCTCCAGCTGCCACCAGAGGGCCAACATCACCAAGGTGATGTGTGCCAGCCTGGCAGGAGTGACCTCACAGCAGAGGGCCCACCTCACAGAAGGGTGAGGAACACAGCCAGGATCAGACTCTCACCAGAGGGCCCACATCACCAAGGGGATGGGAACCAGGCAGGAGTGTCCCCACACCAGTGAGACAACATCATCGAAAGGTGAGGATCCCAGCACATGTGTCCTCAAACCAGAGGAACCACATCACCAAGGGGTTCGGAATGAGGCTGGCAGGACTGGCCTCACAACACAGGGTCCATAGAATATAAAAGTTGAGGAATCCAGCAGTTGGAACCTCCCAGCAAGTGGCCCAGAGCACCGAGGCTATGGGATCCAGGCCGCAGTGAACTCACAGCAGAGGGCCCACATCATGAACCTGTGAGCAGCCCAGCTGTTGGGACCTCAGAACAGAAGGCCCACATCCCCATTGGGATGGGAACCTGGCAGGAGTGGCTTTGCACCACTTAGCACATATCAGAAAATGTTAGGAGCCCAGCAGTTAGGGCCTGATGCCAGGGGGCCCTCATAACTGAGGGGAGGAGACTCCCAGCAGGTTCCAACTGCCAACAGAGGGCCCACGTCTACAAGGTGGCATGCACCAGCCAGGCAGTAGTGACCTCACAGCAGAGGGCCTATCTCACAGAAGGGTGAGGAACCGAGGCAGGATGAGACTCTCACCAGAGGGCCCACAACACCAAGGGGATGGGAACCAGTCAGGACTGTCCTCCCACCAGTGGGGCCACATCATCGAAAGGTGAGGAACCCAGCACATGTGGCCTCATATCAGAGGACATACATCACAAAGGGGATGGGAGTGAGGCAGGTAGGAGTAGCCTAAAAACAGAGGGCCCAAAGAATAAAAAAAGTGAGGAATCCAGCATTTGGAACCTCCCAGCAGGCGGCCGAGAGCACAGAAGCTATGGGATGCAGGCAGGAGTTAACTAACACCAGAGAGCCCACATCATGAAACTGTGAGCAACCCAGGCATTGGGACCTCAGAGCAGAAAGCCCACATCCCCATGGGGATGGGAACCTGACAGGAGTGTCCTGGCATCACTGGGCTCACATCAGAAAACGTGGGGAGCCCAGCAGTTAGAACCTGATGCTAGAGGGCCGTCATCACCGAGGGCAGGAGGCTCCCAGCAGGTTCCATGTGCCAACAGAGGGCCCACGTCGCCAAGGTGATGTGTGCAAGTCAGGCAGGATTGACCTCACAGCAGAGGGCCTACCTCACAGAAGAGTGAGGAACCCAGCCAGGATAAGACTGTCACCAGAAGGCCCACATCACCAAGGGGATGGGAACCAGGCAGGAGTGTCCTCACACCAGTGGGGCCACATCATTGAAAGTTGCCTAACCCAGCACATGTGGCCTCAAACCAGAAGACCCACATCACGAAGGGGTTGCGAGTGAGGCAGGCAGGAGGAGCATCACAACACAGGACCCATAGAATACAAAAGTTGAGGAATCGAGCAGTTGGAACCTCCCAGCAGGCAGCCAAGACCACAGAGGCTATGGGATCCAGGCCACAGTGAACTAACACCAGAGAGCCCACATCATGAAATTGTGATCAACCCAGCCGTTGGAACCTCAGAGCAGAAGGCCCACATCCCCATGGGGATGGGAACCTAAGAGGAGTGCTTGAGCAACACTGGGCTCACTAAGAAAAGTTGGGGAGCCCAGCAGTTAGGGCCTGACGTCAGAGGGCCCTCATCACAGAGCTGAGGAGGCTCCCAGCAGGGTCCAATTGCCACCAGAGGGCTCATGTCAACAAGGCGAGGTGAGCAAGCCAGGCAAGAGTTACCTGATAGTAGAGGGCCCACCTCACAGATGGGTGAGGAACCCAGCCAGGATCAGACTCTCACCAGAGGGCCCACATCACAAAGGGGATGGGACCCAGTCAGGATTATCCTCACACCAGTGGGGCCTCATCATCTTAAGGTGAGGAACCCAGCACATGTGTCCTCAAACCAGAGGACCCACATCACCAAGGGCCTTGGAGTGAGGCAGGCAGGAGTAGCCTCACAACACAGGGTACATAATATAAAAAACGTGAGGATTCCAGCATTTAGACCTTCCAGCAGGCGGCCCAGAACACCGAGGCTATGGGATCCAGGCCACAGTGAACTCACAGCAGAGGGCCCACATCACAAAACTGTGAGCAACCCAGGAGTTGAGATCTCAGCGCAGAAGGACCACATCCCCATGGGAATGGGAACCTGGCTGGAGTGTCCTCGCACCACTGGGCGCACATCAGAAAATGTGGGGAGCCCACCATTTAGGGCCTGACGCCAGAGGGCCGTCATCACCGAGAGGAGGAGGCGCCCTGCACGCTCCAACTGCCACCAGAGGGCTCACGTCTCCAAGGTGACGTGTGCCAGCCAGGCAGGAGTGACCTCACAGCAGAGGGCCTACCTCACAGAACGTTGAGGAACCCAGCCAGGATTAGACTCTCGCCAGAGGGCCCACCTCACCAAGGGGATGGGAACCAGGCAGGAGTGTCCTCACACGAGTGGGGTCACATCATCGAAAGGTGAGGAACGCAGCACATGTGGCCTCAAGCCATAGGACAGTCATCACCAAGGGGCTGGCAGTGAGGCAGGCAGGAGGAGCCTCACAACAGAGGGCACATAGAATAAAAAAGTTGAGGAATCCAGCAGTTGGAACCTCCCAGCAGGCGGCTCAGAGCACCGATGATAAGGGATCCTTGCCGGAGTGAACTCACAGCAGAGGGCCCACATCTTGGTACTGTGAGCAAGCCAGCCGTTTTGACCTCAGAGCAGAAGGCCCATATCGCCATGGGGATGGGAACCTGGCAAGAGTCTCCTCACTCACTTGGCGCACATCAGAAAATGTGGGGAGCCCAGCAGTTATGGCCTAAGGCAAGGGGGCCCTCATCACCGAGGGGAGGAGGATCCCAGCACACTCCAACTGCCACCAGAGGGCCCACGTCGCCAAGGTGACGTGTGCCAGACAGGCATGATTGACCTCACAGCAGAGGGCCCACCTCACAGAAGGGTGAGGAACCCAGCCAGGATCAGACTCTCACCTGAGGGCCCACATCAGCAAGGGGATGGGAACCAGTCAGGACTGTCTTCCCTCCAGTGGGGTCACATCATCGAAAGGTGCGGAACCCAGCACATGTGGCCTCAAATCAGAGGACACATATCACAAAGGGAATGGGAGTGAGGCAGGCAGGAGTAGCCTAAAAACAGAGGGCCCAAAGAATAAGAAAGGTGAGGAATCCAGCAGTTGGAACCTCCCAGCAGGCGGCCCAGAGCACAGAAGCTATGGGATGCAGGCAGGAGTGAACTAACAGCAGAGAGCCCACATCATGAAACTGTGAGCAACCCAGGCTTTGGGACCTCAGAGCAGAAGGCCCACACCCCAATGGGGATGTGAACCTGGCTGGAGTGTCCTCGCACCACTGGGCGCACATCACAAAATGTGGGGAGCCCAGCAGTTAGGGCCTGATGCCAGAGGGCCCTCATCACCGAGGAGAGGAGGCTCCCAGCAGGCTCCAAGTGCCACCAGAGGGCTCATGTCCACAAGGCGAGGTGAGCAAGCCAGGCAAGAGTGACCTCACATCAGACGGCCTACCTCACAGATGGGTGAGGAACCCAGCCAGGATCAGACTCTCAACAGAGGGCCCACATCACCAAGGGGATGTGAACCAGGCAGGAGTCTCCTAAGACCATTGGTCCCACATCATCGAAAGGTGAGGAACCCAGCACATGTGGCCTCAAACCAGACGACACACATCACGAAGGGGCTGGGAGTGAGGCAGGCAGGAGGATCCTCACAACAGAGGGCCCAAAAAATTAAAAAAGTGAGGAATCCAGCAGTTGGAACCTCCCAGCAGGCAGCCAAGAGCACAGAGGCTATGGGATCCAGGCTTCTGTGAACTAACACCAGAGAGCCCACATCATGAAAATGTGAACAACCCAGCCGTTGGGACCTCAGAGCAGAAGGCCCACATCCCCATGGAGATGGGATCCTAAGAGGAGTGCCAAAGCATCACTGGGCTCACTAAGAAAAGTTGGTGAGCCCAGCAGTTAGGGCCTGACGCAAGAGGGCCCTCATCACCGGGGGGAAGAGATTCCCAGCACGCTCCAACTGCCACCACACGGCTGACTTCACCAAGGCAATGTGTGCCAGCCATGCAGGAGTGACCTATCAGCAGAGGGTCTCCCTCACAGGTGGGTGAGGAACAAAGCCAGGAACAGACTCTCACCAGGGGGTCCACATAACCACGTGGATGAGAACCAAGCAGGAGTGTCCTCACACTAGTGGGGCCACATCATCGAAAGGTGAGGAACCCAGCAAAAGTGGCCACAAACCAGAGGACCCACATCACCAAGGGGTTGAGAGTGAGGTAGGTGTCTGGACGGGCATATTTAACACTCATTTCCCACCAGGAAGAGGAATTAACCAAAGGCTCAGCGTGCCCTGCCAGAAGCAGATTAGGGCCTGAAGCAGTCTTGCGGGTTTGCGGCCAGCTCACAAGAAAGCGAGTTGAAGAAAGGAGCTCAGGGGCCCTGTAATTCACAAACCTGCAGAGTTATAAATGACAGATAACGTCCAAAAATATATTGAAGTAAGGCTGCGAAGAGGACTTGAAAGCGGGGCAGAATTGCAGGAAACCGATTTCAGGAGGTAGACTGGAATTGCATTTAAAGCATAGGAAAAGAGGCAGAACATCGACAATGATGCACTTGGCAACAAAGGGCGTATGAGTTTGTTCCTGAATATATTCAGGAACAAACACATACGCCCTTTTTGGCAAACCAAGCAAGCTTGCAATGGAAATCCGAACTACTATGAAGTGTCACTTCCCCCCGGTCTAAAGGGCCATCTGAGAAAAGTGTAAAATCCAGAAAGGCAAGACAGGCCATGGGGAAAAAGGAGCCTTGTTATGCTGATGGGCGGGATGTACATTGCCAACAGCCACTCTGGAGAAGTGTATGGTGTTTCCTGATACATCTGAAAAACAAAGCAACAGAGTCTAGGGCATTTCCACTTATGGTCCTATAGCTTAGGGAAATTAAAATCAAAAAGACACAGCCACCCCAAAATTTACAACGGCTCTGTTTACAGGAGCCTCTTCTACAGTACAAGTTAAATATCCCAGAGAACAAATAATTGATAAAGAAGTTGCGGTACTTATGTACAACACAATACCACTCAGCAATGAAATCTGTGTCACCAGGCCTGTACCAGCATAATGAGTGGATTGAGGCATGATGATTCTAAGTGAAATAAGTCACACAGAAAAAGAAACATCATAAGGTATCACTAATGCACGGAATGTAAACTTGGCTACACATGAACTGAATTACAAAACAGAACAGGGTCTCAAGTTTAGAAAACCAACTTATGCTTGCTTAAGGGGAAAGGTGAGTTGGGGTGCTGCATAAAACCAGAGTTTGAAATTAGCACAGATACCGTTCCATAAGCCAAATATGTAATAGACAAGACCTACCCCTTGCTCAACGAAATGAACTCAACAATGAGGTATCACCTCACACCTGTTAGAATGGGCATCATCTGAAAATCTACAAACAACAAATGCTGGAAAGGGTGTGGAGAAAAGGAAACCTCTTCCACTATTGTTGGGAATATAAATTGATACAGTCACTATGGAGAACAATATGGAGTTTCTTAAGAAACTAATAATAGAATTACCATATGATACAGCAATCCCAGGACTGGACATATACTCAGACAAAACCATAAATCAAAAAGAGACATTCACCGCAATGTTCATTGCATCACTATTTACAATATCGAGGTAATGGAAGCAACCTAAATGCCCACAGACAGACGAATGCATAAAGCTGTGGTACATATATAAAATGGAATATTACTAAGCCATGAAAGGAATGAAATTGGGTCATTTGTAGAGACGTCGATGGATCTAGAGACTGTCATACAGAGTGAAGTAAGTCAGAAAGAGAAAAACAAATCTTGTATATTCATGCATATATGTGGAACCTAGAAAAACTGTACAGATTAACCGTTTTGCAAGGCATAAATAGAGCAACAGATGTAGACAACAATCGTATGGACAACAAGGGGGGAAAGCTCTTGGAGGGGTGGTGGTGGGAGGAGTTGAGAGATTGGGATTGGCATGTAAACATTTATATGTATAAAATAGATAACCAATGAGAACCTGCTGTATAAAAATATAAAATAAAATTCAAAATTAAAAAGAAATAAAATTTAAAAAATAAAACAGAAAAAACAATTATTCCCTTCACATACATGTATTTATATGAATAAATTATTTCCATGCTTATATCTGTAAATACAAAAAAGAGGAATAAAATCTACCTTGAACCAAAAACGAAAAAGAGAAAAAAAAAACAGAACCCACCAGTTACTCAGAGGAAAACCGTATCAGGGCACTTGCTCCAGTTGTAAACAATTCTGAAGTTGGTCAGTGGTGGGGAATCGTCTCCCATTCAGCCAGCAGCCCCCACACAACAAGCGTCCTCATTGCAAAGCTGGGGCACCGTGCCGAGGCATCTGTGAGTAAACGTGAGCTGAGCCCCAGGCCAGTTGCTGCTGAACTGTTCCCACCCTTCCCAGGTAAAACACCTGAATATATACAAGGACTTGAAAGCCTAGAGGAAGGGCCATGGAGCCACACGAGTGACAGCATGCCAGCTGACTTGGTGCCTGCAGGCCAGCCAGGATGGTCCTGGCCCTGGGTGCTCTTCTGGAAGATTTCCATTTCCCTGCCTGAGATACCCGTCCTGTCCCTGCCCCCACTGCTTTTTTCCTTCCTCACCTCTGCCCAGGGAGAAATTCCAGCAGCAGGTATGGGTGACACATCCTCTTCTTTAGCAGGTGGCAGCCTGGCAACTGCTGCAGAAAGTCCAGCAGAGCCCCACTCACACTGGGCCACCCACAAAGCCGTGGCCTCTCACTCCCTCCCACCAGCCCAGCCCCGAGACTGCTGACAGGGCAGAGAAAATGGCGTCAGGCACAGCTGCAGGGGCTTTTGCTGCCTGGAGTGGTATTTATATTGATCTCAACCCAGGCACACCTGGGGAGGGCTGGCCGGCATGGTAAGGCTGCCCAGGTAGCCAATCATCACCCCTCAGGGGCTCACAGTTGCAGAAAATGGAACTTGCTGAACGGGCCAGGTCCAAGGAACAGGTGTGGGCTCCTGAGAGTCAGGATAGACAAGGGGCTGCAGCTTTGGCTTGTTTTCTAATCATTTTATCTGGCCCATGAGTGGGAGACAACTTCAAGAAAACCCTCTCCTAATGAGACGAACCCAGGAGTCAGGGAGAGGAGGGGTGGGTGGTGGTTGGAGACAGAGGCCTGGTGCCCTGGGTGCAGTGGAAGTCTCTGGAAGACCAGGTGGAGGGAGGCCACACAGAGTGACGCCCAGGGTCACAGACCTGTCGGAGCTGCTGTTTGTTAGTTCAAGTCCTGCTCTGAGGTGCTCTGTGTCAGCTCTGAGCGACAGGTGAGCTGGGGGTGCTCTTCAATGAGGGCTATGTGCACGGTTCCTGTGTGCCCAGCCCTGCCACGGTACCTGCAAGGGTAGCTCTGTATCCTGGGAGGGGCCTGACCATGAGAGCCCCGTGGGCTGGGTTGGGGGTGGGGTACCTGCCCAGGAGAGCTTCATATCCTGGGATTGGCCTGACCACGAGAGCCCCATGGGCTGCTGGGGACCTGGTAAAGGATGTCAGGACAGTCAGTGAAGCCACCGAGGATATACCTCCAGTTACTCCTGATTCCTACACCCTGCTGGTCATTCTACCAACCACCAGGACATGGTATTCTGTATTAGTCTTCAATGATGCCTTCTTTTGTATTCCATTAGTCCCAGAGTCACAAGAAATTTTGGCTTCTGAGTGGCAGGACTCAACATACAACTAAAACAATACTTCCGGGCCGTCTTGCCCCAAGGGTTCAAAAATTCCCACACCATCTTTGGGGAAAGCTTAGCTAACGACCGAAAAGTTCTACCTCTGGAAAAGGAAACCCTCCTTCAATATGCAGACGACATTCTGATCGCCAGCCCTACTAAGGAGGCCTCTGAACTACCAAGCCAATAAAGGATAGAAGTTGTCCAAGAAAAAGCTCAAATATCACAGACTGCGGTGACCTGCCTGGGCTTCATTCTCACACAAGGTCAGAGAAGCCCATCCCAGGAAAGGGAAGAAACCATTTGCAGCCTTACCCCTTTCTAAAACTAGAAGACAGCTTAGGGGTTCCTGGGGAGGCCAGGGTTTGCTGCTTCTGGATCCCTAACTACAGTCTACTAGCTGGGCCTCTATATGAAACACTGAAAGGAAAAGATGATGATCCTTTTGAACAGAATCCAGAAGTGGCCTTTCAAGAATGGAAAGAGCAGTCAATTCAGACCCTTGCCCTGGAACTCCCTAATTGAGCTAAACCCTTTGACCTTTCCATTCCCGGTGAAAGGTGAATCGCCATTGGAGAATTAGTGCAAAAACTGGGACCACTTGAAATGGAACAACGCAAGAATGCCATCCAGGTAGGATAAACTACAGTCACCAAGGGGCTTGGCCCACTGCCACATCTGGCCAAGATACTGGCGGTATCTAAAAACCTGGAAATCAGCAGCCCAAAAGGCCACCTCCCTCCTAAGGGAAAAGGACCCCACGTGGTGATCCTAATCACCAACCATGCCCTGAAGTTGCAGGGTTCGCTCCGTGGGCACACCGACCTCGAGTGAGGAGGCCCTCCAACTCCAACATCCAGAGAGATAACCGGGGGCAACAGGGCACCATGACGACTCATGTGAACATCACTTGACCTGGAGTTTCTCTCATAAAACAACAATAGTGTGTCCCGAAGGAGTAGACTACTGCTTGCAGGACTTCCTGCACCCGGAGGGGAGCTAATAATCTTGGCGGGGGAACCGTATATCACACTGTCACCATAGAAAAGCCTACAGACACCGTGATGATGGTGGCCAATAAGACCGGCTGGACTCCTGTTTACTTCAAAAGGCTGTTGACTCAGTGGCCATCATGGTCCTTGATCACCACTGACCCTGGACTGTCTGGGAGTTGAGCGGGCAGGGCTCTGACACCTGGTGCTGTTTTTACGTTAATTCAGGGGCCTAATTGAAGAAAGAGCAGACTACTGGTCAGAGCATCTAGGCTGGCAGAAACGGTCAGCCTAAGGTGGCCGAACAAATGTGGGGCGGGGTGAAACCGGCCCCCACAGCGTCTCTGCACATCTCTTTCCTGGACCCTTAAAGGTCATTAGAATCTATAACACTTCCAATGCTGGTGCTCAGGCGGACGAGCAGGGAGGCAGGGGTCCTGGGGCCAATCAACGTCACCTGGAGGCTGCTGGGGAGAAGTTCTGACCCTCGTCCCCTGGTATGAGGGCTCCCAACTCAGCACTCAGCAGTTACAGAAGAAGGGTCTGCACCCTCAGCACTCCAAGAATGAGGAACGGGACAAAAGGCAGAGGAGGGGTTTGTCCCCAGCAAAGCCCATTAAAAATCCCTGGGAGATAAAAATAGAATGTGGGCAATAAAGTCAAGTCTGACCTTTTTTATCCTTTGTGCTTTGTCTAATTTCACGTGCTCCTAGGGTCCCGCATGCAGAGGTTCCACACCCGGCACTTCAGACCAGATTTCCTGGTGCAGAATGGCTGGGTCGACACCTCAGCTCCTGGGGCCCAGTGCAGACTCCGAGATATAGAGCCTGAGCTGCAGCCAACCCGGCCCTTGAGAGCTCCACCCCCTCCCTCTCACTGACTCTGACAGGATCTCTACACAGCAGCCCAGCCCACAGCCCACGGGGTAGTGCATGCTCTCACCTCTCCATTCTCTGATGAAAATATAAAGTTTCCTTTGCTTGGGAACAAAACTCAGTCTCGATCTGTTGGCCCCAATGACACTGGGCAGGGGGACCCTTGTTGGGGTCCACTCTGGAGGATCAGTAACAGAAATTGAGACTATTGTAACTTCAATGAACAGATGTGTGAGCCAAACTGTAGTTAACATAGAACAGTTTATAAGGCTCGGGTAAAATAAGATGTTTCTAACACTTCCATTTGATATTTCCATCACTTTATTATAAGCAAGTTCAGTGAAAAGGTTTGTCTTATTTGTCAGGTCAATATTAGAGAAATGAAGTGATTTCTTTCCAAGGATGTACATCTAATAATCTTGGTTAAAGCTTCAATCTTGTTTTAAATGCTTTTCCATTGAAAATGATACCTCTCTTTCAGCTCCCCCATTTCTGAGAAGTATAAAATCTTATAATTTATTATTACCAAAGGGGAAAGGTGGGAGGAGGGATAAATTAACAGTTTGGAATTAACACATACACACTGCTATGTATAAAATAGATCATCAACAAGGAACTACTGTATAGCACAGGGAACTACACTCAATATTGTGCAATAACCTATAAGGGGAAATAATCGGAAAAAGAACAGATATTTTTATTGACATCATCTATCAATGACAGTTAAAGTGTAACCTAAGGGAAGCCGGTGGTGAGTGCTTCTGACCCTGAAGACTTCAGTCATCTAAAGTTTGGACTCTGCCTACTTCCCAAGGCCCTTAATGAACATATGTGTAGCCGTAGCTTAAAAAACTCCCCAGTTTGGGTTTCGGGGAGACACTGATTTTGAAAAAGCCCTGGTGTTCTCCTTACATGAATGGGACTCTTCCTACTGCTAAAACATGTCTGTCACATCCAGAGGATGGTATACCGTCTGATCGGGAAGAGTTTGGAAAAGGCATCTCATCTCCTCATCTCCTGGTGCTCAGGTTCACCCCTCCAGCGTCTTTACTAACAGTCTCCCCACTTGGAGATGTCAACACTGTCAACATCCTGTTGCGTACAGTTTGGAATTTGTCCAGAGGATGAAGCGGAAGGATGAGGAACAATGAGAGACAAGTCCTAGGTGTTCAGACAGGCACATGTCACTCTAATTTCCAATCAGGAAGATGAATTGACCAAAGGCTAGGGTTGCCCATGGAAACAGTATAGGGCTTGAGGAAATCCCACTGCTTTGTGGCCAGTTCCCATAAACACAAGTTGAACAATGGAACTCAGGGGCAGTAAAATTCACGAAACTGCAGAGTTGAAAATATCTATCACTGAAAAATGTCTTGAGGAAAGTCAAAGAAAAGGATTGGCAAGCAACGGAGAATGGCAGGAAAGGGATTTGAGGAGGTAGAAAGGACTCGCCATTAAGCACAAGAAAAGGGGCTGAACATTTCCGACATTGCAGTTGGCCAAAAAGGCTGTATGCGTTTTTTTCTGTATATATTCAAGAAAAGGGCATACACTTTTTTAGCCAACCAAACAGGTGGGCACTGGAAATCAATACTACAAAAGATATCACTTCGCATCAGTCAGAAGAGCCATCCTCATAAAGTGTAAACGCCAGAAATGCAGGACAGGGCAAGGAGAAGAGGGAGCCCTGTGAGGCTTATAGTGGAAATGTATATTGCCAACGGCCATTCTGGAGAAGTGTATTGTGTTTACTAAAGCATCTAAAAAATGAGCTACAGAGCATAGGGCACTTGCACTCATGGGCGTATATCTTGGGAAAAACAAAAATCGAGAGGACACAGGCACCCCAATGTTTACTGCCTCTCTGTTTAAAAGATCCTCGACTAGGATATAACTTAAATGTCTCTGGAGGGAAAAAATGGATAGAGATGTGGTACTTATGTAGAGTGGAATATTACTCAGCCTGGAAATCAATGAAATATGGCCAGTTGTAACAACTCCGGAGGAGTTACGTATGATCATTCTAAGTGACATAATTCAAAAAGAAAAAGACACATATCATAAGATATCACTTAAAGGTGGAATCCAAAATGGCTACACATGAAATAAATTACAAAACAAAAACATAGTCAAATATGTAGAAAACACGCGTAAGGCTGCTAAACGGGAAAGGTGGGGAGGGGTGAGGCATCATCCAGGAGGTTGAGATTAGCAAAGATACCATTCCAAATACCAAACTGATAATCAACAAGGCCTACACGGTAGCTAAAAGAACTGCACTCAGCACACTCAAGTCACCGGAAAAGAATATCTATGACTGGTAAGAATCTGAAAAAGAATTTATTGATGTCTCTCTGTACGTGAATCAAGTGGATGTACAGCAGCAAGAAACAGAGCTTTGAAAATCAGCTGTAACCAATATAGTAATAAATTGAAAAAAATAAACGACAGAGAGACAGAGAAAACCTCTTACAACTTTTCCTCAGGGACGGTGATGCAACATGGATTGAACACATCTAGACCCACAGCAGGATGAGACATAAGGCTGGAAACTGTTCGCGCTAAGAGAAATGTGAGGTTGGGTGAGGAAATGCACACCCTTTAAAGTAATACTACCTGGTACCCATTCAATGGGTCCCAAATCTGCAGGTTCAAGGAATCTTCCTACAGCTAAAACATGCATGGAAAACCCAGAGGACTGTACACCATGTGATCGGGAGATGTGTCTAAAATGCACCTCATTTATCCTCTCCTGGTGCTCCTGTTCATCATTCCAGCCACGTTACTTAGAATCTCCCCACTTAGAGAATCAGCACATTTAAATTTCTGTTTCACACATTTTGCAAATTGTGAGGAGGATGAACGGGAACAGGGGGAAACAATGAGAGAATAGTTGTAGGGGTTTGGACGGGCACATGTCACTCTAATTTCCCATTAAGAATAAGAATTAAAAAAAGGCTCAGCCCGCCTCGCCGGAGCCAAAATAGGGCCTGAAGCAATCCTGCGGTTTTGAGGCCAGCTCACAAAAGAGCAACTTAAAAAATGGAGCTCAGGGTCACTGCAATTCACAAACCTGCAGAGTTATAAATGAAAACTAACGTCCAAAAATATGTTGAGGTAAGGCAAAGAAGAGGATCTGAATGCAAGACAGAATTGCAAGAAACAGATTTCAAGAGATAGATTGGACTCGCCTTTAAAGCACATGAAAAGCGGCAGAATTTCGACAATGATGCAGTTGGCCCAAAAGGGAGTATGCGTTTTTTCCTGAATATATCCAGGAAAAAACGCATACGCACTTTATGGGCAACCAAGCAAGCAAGCAATGCAAATGTGCACAACAAAGAAGTCTCATTTCCCACCGGTCAAAAGGGCCATCCGAAAAAATTGTAAAAACCAGAAATGCAGGACAGGCCATGGAGAACAGGGAGCCTTTATACGCTGATGGACAGTGTGTGAACTGCCGAGAGCCACTCTGGAGAAGTGTATGGTGGTTCCTAAATCATCTAAAAAACAGAGCGACAGAGCATAGGGCACTTCCAATCACGGGAGTATATCTAGGGAAGTCTAAAAATCAACAAGACACAAGCACACCACAGTTTAGGGCTACTCTGTTTACAAGAACCTCAACTTCAGTACACCTTAAATATCCCAGGAAAGAGAACAATGGATAAAGAAAATGTGGTACTTATGTACAATGGAATATCTCTTCACCATGAAATCAATGTAATAAGGCTAGTAGAAGGATAAAGAGTGGATTGAGGTCCGATAATACTACTTGAAATAAGTCAAACAGAAAAAGAAACATATCATAAGATATCACTTATAGAGGGAGGATAAATATGGCTGCACAAAAAATTAATTACAAAACAGAACAGTGTCTCACATTTAGAAAACACACTTATGTCAGCTTAAGGGGAAAGGAGAGGTGGGGTGATGCATAAAACCAGAGTTTGAAATTAGCACAGATACCGTTCAATAAACCAAATAGGTATCAGACAAGATCTACACCTCGCTCAATGAACTGGCCTCAACACACCCTATACACCACAGAGAAATATATCTGAGTAATAAGAATCTTAAAACCCATGTATTGATATATCTCCATAAGGGAATCAAGTGTGCACAGAGCGGCACAAACACAGCAGTGAAAATGAGCTAAACCCCATTATAGAAATAAATTTTAAAACCAAAACGCAGAAACAATGAAAGAGAGAAAAATTCTTACAAAATTCGCTCAGGGGCTGTGATGCAACCTGGAATGACCACATATAAACCCACAGCTGGATAAGACATAAGGCTGGACACTTGGGGCTGAAAGGATTGGAGAGCTTTGGTGAGCAACTGCCGAAAGTTTAATGCAATACTTCATGCTACTTATTCCAAGGGTCCCAACACTCCAAGTTGAAGGGAATCTTCCTACAGCTAAACCATGCATGGGAAATCCAGCGGATGGTATACCATATGATCGGGAAAGGTTTCTAAAATGCACCTCATTTTCCTCTCCTGGGGCTCCGGATCAACATTCCAGCCACTTTACTAACAACATCTCCACATGGAGAGTCAATGCCTTTAAGTTCCGGTATCGCACAGTCTGCAGTTAGTGCGGAGGATGAATGGGAATAGGGGGAACCAGTGAGAAAATAGCTGTAGCGGTTTCAATGGGCACATGTCACTCTAATTTCACATCAGGAGGAAGAATTAACCAAAGGCAGAGCAAGGCGTCCCAGAAGAAGAATAGGTCCTGAAGAAATCCTGTGGATATGAGGCAAGATCACAAAAATAAGAGCTGAAAAATGGAGCTAAGGGCCACTGCAATTCAAAAACCTGCAGCGTTATAAAGGCCAACTATTTTCCAAAAGTATATTGGGGTAAGGCTATGAAGAGGCACTGAGAGCAAGGCAGAACTGCAGGAAACCGATTTCAGGAGGTAGACAGGAATTGCACTGAAAACATATGAAAACACTCAGAACGTCGACAATGATGCACTTGGCCAAAAAGGGCGTATGCGTTTTTTCCTGAATATATTCAGGAAAAAACGCATACGCCCTTTTTGGCCAACCAAGCAAGCTTGCAAAGGAAATCTGCACTCCAATGAAGTCTCACTGCCCCCCGGTCAAAAGGGCCATCCGAAAAAAGTGTAAAATCCAGAAAGGCAGGACAGGCCATGGAGAACTGGGAGCCTTGTTATGCTGATGGGTGGGATGTAAATTGCCAGCAGCCACTCTGGAGAAGTGTATGGTGTTTCCTGAAACATCGAAAAAACAAAGCAACAGAGCCTAGGGCACTTCCACTTATGGTCCTATAGCTTAGGGAAATTAAAATCAAAAAGACACAGCCACCCCAAAGTTTGGGCCGGCTCTGTTTACAAGAACCTCGTTTACTGTACAAGTTCAATATCACAGAAAGCGAAAAATGGATAAAGAAGTTGGGGTACTTACGTACAATGCAATATCACTCAGCAATGAAATCTATGTCATCAGGCCCGTAGCAGCATAATGAGTGGATTCAGGTACGATGATTCTAAGTGAAATAAGTCACACAGAAAAAGAAACATCATAAGGTATCACTAATACACGGAATGTAAACTTGGCTACACAGGAACTGAATTACAAAACAGAACAGGGTGTCAAATGTAGAAAACCAACTTATGCTTGCTTAAGGGGAAAGGTGAGTTGGGGTGCTGCATAAAACCAGAGATTGAAATTAGCACAGATACCATTCCGTAAGCCAAATATGTAATAGACAAGAGCTACTCCTTGCTCAACGAAGTGGACTCAACACCCCATATTAAACGCCTAAGAATATACCTGACTAGTAAGAATCTTAAAACCTATGGATTTATATGTCTCCAAAAGAGAATCAAGCGTGTGTACAGTGGCATAAACGCAGCAGTGATAGGATTGGTGAGGTTCGGTGAGCAAATGCAGACCCTTTGAAGTCATATTGCATGGTACCCATTCCATGGGTCTCAACTCTCCAGGTTTAAGGGATTCTTCCTTCAGCTAAAACATGCATGTGGAACCCAGAGTATGATCCACGGTGTCATCGGGAAACGTGTTCAAATGTGTCTCAGTTTTCGTCCCCTGGTACTCGGGTGCAACATTCCAGACGCTTTACTAACACTCTCCCCACTTGGAGAGTCAGTGCCTTTAACCTCCTGTTTGGCCCAGTTTGCAATTTATTCGGAAGATGAACAGGAATAAGGAGAAACAATGGGAGACTATCTGTAGGTGTCTGGACGGGCAAATTTAACTCTCATTTTCACCAGGAAGACAAATGAACCAAAGGCTCCGCGTGCCATGCTGGAACTAGATTAGGGCCTGAGGAGATCCTGCGGTGTTGCGGCCAGCTCACAAGAAAGCGAGTTGAAGAAAGGAGCTCAGGGGCACTGTAATTCAGAAACCTGCGGAGTTATAAATGACAGCTATCATCCAAAATTATACTGAAGTAAGGCTGCGAAGAGGACTTGAATGCGGGGCAGAATTGCTGGAAACTGATTTCAGAACGTACACGGGAGTAGCTCTTAAAGCATAGGAAAAGAGACAGAACTTGGAAAATAATGCACTTGGCAAAAAAGGGCATATGTGTTTTATCCAGAGCTCTCATAACTGAGGGGAGGAGATTCCCAGCAGGCTCCAACTGCCACCTGAGGGCTCACATTGCCAAGGCAACGTGAGCATGCCAGGCAGGAGTTACCTCACAGCAGAGGTCCCACCTCACAGAAGGGTGAGAAACCCAGCCAACATCAGACTCTCACCAGAGGGCCCACATCACCAAGGGGATGGGAACCAGGCAGGAGTGTCTTCACATCAGTGGGGCCACATCATCGAAAGCTGAGGTACTCAGCACATGTGTCCTCAAACCAGAGGACCCACATCACCAAGGACCTCGGAGTGAGGCAGGCAGGAGTAGCCTCACAACACTGGGCACATAGAATAAAAAAGTGAGGAATCCAGCAGTTGGAACCTCCCAGCAGGCGGCCCAGAGCACCGAGGCTATGGGATCCAGGCCACAGTGAACTCACAGAAGAGGGCCCATGTCATGAAACTGAGCAACCCAGCCATTGGGACCTCAGAGCAGGAGGCCCACATCCCCATGGGGATGGAATTCTGGTAGGAGTGTCCTCGCACCACTGAGAACGTATCAGAAAATTTTGAGCGACCAGCAGTTAGGGCCTGACGCCAGAGGACCCTCATCACCAAGGGAAGGAGGCTCCCAGCAGGCTCCAACTGCCACCAGAGGGCTGACGTCGCCAAGGCGATGTGTGCCAACCAGGCACGAATGACCTCACAGCAGAGGGCCCACCTCAGAGAAGTGTGATGAACCCAGTCAGGATCAGACTCGCACCAGAGGGCCCACATCACCAAATGGATTGGAACCAGGCAGGAGTGTCCTCACATGAGTAGGGCCACATCATCTAAAGGTGAGGAACCCAGAACATGTGGCTTCAAACCATAGGACACCCATCACCAAGGGGCTGGGAGTGAGGCAGGCAGGAGGAGCCTCATAACAGAGGGCCCAAAAATAAGAAAGGTGAGGAATCCAGCAGTTGGAACCTCCCAGCAGGCGGCCCAGAGCACAGAGGCTAGAGGAACCAGGCCAGAGTGAACTAACACCAGACAGCCCACATCATGAAACTGTGAGCAACCCAGACATTGGGACCTCAGAGCAGAAGGCCCAAATCCCCATGGTGATGGGAACATGACAGGAGTGTCCTGGCATCACTGGGCTCACATCAGAAAACGTGGGGTGCTCAGAAGTTAGGGCCTGACGCTAGAGGGCACTCATCACCGAGAGGAGGCGGCTCCCAGCAGGCTCCAGCTGCCACCAGAGGGCCAACATCACCAAGGTGATGTGTGCCAGCCTGGCAGGAGTGACCTCACAGCAGAGGGCCCACCTCACAGAAGGGTGAGGAACACAGCCAGGATCAGACTCTCACCAGAGGGCCCACATCACCAAGGGGATGGGAACCAGGCAGGAGTGTCCCCACACCAGTGAGACAACATCATCGAAAGGTGAGGATCCCAGCACATGTGTCCTCAAACCAGAGGAACCACATCACCAAGGGGTTCGGAATGAGGCTGGCAGGACTGGCCTCACAACACAGGGTCCATAGAATATAAAAGTTGAGGAATCCAGCAGTTGGAACCTCCCAGCAAGTGGCCCAGAGCACCGAGGCTATGGGATCCAGGCCGCAGTGAACTCACAGCAGAGGGCCCACATCATGAACCTGTGAGCAGCCCAGCTGTTGGGACCTCAGAACAGAAGGCCCACATCCCCATTGGGATGGGAACCTGGCAGGAGTGGCTTTGCACCATTTAGCACATATCAGAAAATGTTAGGAGCCCAGCAGTTAGGGCCTGATGCCAGGGGGCCCTCATAACTGAGGGGAGGAGACTCCCAGCAGGTTCCAACTGCCAACAGAGGGCCCACGTCTACAAGGTGGCATGCACCAGCCAGGCAGTAGTGACCTCACAGCAGAGGGCCTATCTCACAGAAGGGTGAGGAACCGAGGCAGGATGAGACTCTCACCAGAGGGCCCACAACACCAAGGGGATGGGAACCAGTCAGGACTGTCCTCCCACCAGTGGGGCCACATCATCGAAAGGTGAGGAACCCAGCACATGTGGCCTCATATCAGAGGACATACATCACAAAGGGGATGGGAGTGAGGCAGGTAGGAGTAGCCTAAAAACAGAGGGCCCAAAGAATAAAAAAAGTGAGGAATCCAGCATTTGGAACCTCCCAGCAGGCGGCCGAGAGCACAGAAGCTATGGGATGCAGGCAGGAGTTAACTAACACCAGAGAGCCCACATCATGAAACTGTGAGCAACCCAGGCATTGGGACCTCAGAGCAGAAAGCCCACATCCCCATGGGGATGGGAACCTGACAGGAGTGTCCTGGCATCACTGGGCTCACATCAGAAAACGTGGGGAGCCCAGCAGTTAGAACCTGATGCTAGAGGGCCGTCATCACCGAGGGCAGGAGGCTCCCAGCAGGTTCCATGTGCCAACAGAGGGCCCACGTCGCCAAGGTGATGTGTGCAAGTCAGGCAGGATTGACCTCACAGCAGAGGGCCTACCTCACAGAAGAGTGAGGAACCCAGCCAGGATAAGACTGTCACCAGAAGGCCCACATCACCAAGGGGATGGGAACCAGGCAGGAGTGTCCTCACACCAGTGGGGCCACATCATTGAAAGTTGCCTAACCCAGCACATGTGGCCTCAAACCAGAAGACCCACATCACGAAGGGGTTGCGTGTGAGGCAGGCAGGAGGAGCATCACAACACAGGACCCATAGAATACAAAAGTTGAGGAATCGAGCAGTTGGAACCTCCCAGCAGGCAGCCAAGACCACAGAGGCTATGGGATCCAGGCCACAGTGAACTAACACCAGAGAGCCCACATCATGAAATTGTGATCAACCCAGCCGTTGGAACCTCAGAGCAGAAGGCCCACATCCCCATGGGGATGGGAACCTAAGAGGAGTGCTTGAGCAACACTGGGCTCACTAAGAAAAGTTGGGGAGCCCAGCAGTTAGGGCCTGACGTCAGGGGGCCCTCATCACAGAGCTGAGGAGGCTCCCAGCAGGGTCCAATTGCCACCAGAGGGCTCATGTCAACAAGGCGAGGTGAGCAAGCCAGGCAAGAGTTACCTGATAGTAGAGGGCCCACCTCACAGATGGGTGAGGAACCCAGCCAGGATCAGACTCTCACCAGAGGGCCCACATCACAAAGGGGATGGGACCCAGTCAGGATTATCCTCACACCAGTGGGGCCTCATCATCTTAAGGTGAGGAACCCAGCACATGTGTCCTCAAACCAGAGGACCCACATCACCAAGGGCCTTGGAGTGAGGCAGGCAGGAGTAGCCTCACAACACAGGGTACATAATATAAAAAACGTGAGGATTCCAGCATTTAGACCTTCCAGCAGGCGGCCCAGAACACCGAGGCTATGGGATCCAGGCCACAGTGAACTCACAGCAGAGGGCCCACATCACAAAACTGTGAGCAACCCAGGAGTTGAGATCTCAGCGCAGAAGGACCACATCCCCATGGGAATGGGAACCTGGCTGGAGTGTCCTCGCACCACTGGGCGCACATCAGAAAATGTGGGGAGCCCACCATTTAGGGCCTGACGCCAGAGGGCCGTCATTACCGAGAGGAGGAGGCGCCCTGCACGCTCCAACTGCCACCAGAGGGCTCACGTCTCCAAGGTGACGTGTGCCAGCCAGGCAGGAGTGACCTCACAGCAGAGGGCCTACCTCACAGAACGTTGAGGAACCCAGCCAGGATTAGACTCTCGCCAGAGGGCCCACCTCACCAAGGGGATGGGAACCAGGCAGGAGTGTCCTCACACGAGTGGGGTCACATCATCGAAAGGTGAGGAACGCAGCACATGTGGCCTCAAGCCATAGGACAGTCATCACCAAGGGGCTGGCAGTGAGGCAGGCAGGAGGAGCCTCACAACAGAGGGCACATAGAATAAAAAAGTTGAGGAATCCAGCAGTTGGAACCTCCCAGCAGGCGGCTCAGAGCACCGATGATAAGGGATCCTTGCCGGAGTGAACTCACAGCAGAGGGCCCACATCATGGTACTGTGAGCAAGCCAGCCGTTTTGACCTCAGAGCAGAAGGCCCATATCGCCATGGGGATGGGAACCTGGCAAGAGTCTCCTCACTCACTTGGCGCACATCAGAAAATGTGGGGAGCCCAGCAGTTATGGCCTAAGGCAAGGGGGCCCTCATCACCGAGGGGAGGAGGATCCCAGCACACTCCAACTGCCACCAGAGGGCCCACGTCGCCAAGGTGACGTGTGCCAGACAGGCATGATTGACCTCACAGCAGAGGGCCCACCTCACAGAAGGGTGAGGAACCCAGCCAGGATCAGACTCTCACCTGAGGGCCCACATCAGCAAGGGGATGGGAACCAGTCAGGACTGTCTTCCCTCCAGTGGGGTCACATCATCGAAAGGTGCGGAACCCAGCACATGTGGCCTCAAATCAGAGGACACATACCACAAAGGGAATGGGAGTGAGGCAGGCAGGAGTAGCCTAAAAACAGAGGGCCCAAAGAATAAGAAAGGTGAGGAATCCAGCAGTTGGAACCTCCCAGCAGGCGGCCCAGAGCACAGAAGCTATGGGATGCAGGCAGGAGTGAACTAATACCAGAGAGCCCACATCATGAAACTGTGAGCAACCCAGGCTTTGGGACCTCAGAGCAGAAGGCCCACACCCCAATGGGGATGTGAACCTGGCTGGAGTGTCCTCGCACCACTGGGCGCACATCACAAAATGTGGGGAGCCCAGCAGTCAGGGCCTGATGCCAGAGGGCCCTCATCACCGAGGAGAGGAGGCTCCCAGCAGGCTCCAAGTGCCACCAGAGGGCTCATGTCCACAAGGCGAGGTGAGCAAGCCAGGCAAGAGTGACCTCACATCAGACGGCCTACCTCACAGATGGGTGAGGAACCCAGCCAGGATCAGACTCTCAACAGAGGGCCCACATCACCAAGGGGATGTGAACCAGGCAGGAGTCTCCTAAGACCATTGG
Source organism: Leucopleurus acutus (assembly GCF_964270905.1). Classification (NCBI taxonomy): domain Eukaryota; kingdom Metazoa; phylum Chordata; class Mammalia; order Artiodactyla; family Delphinidae; genus Leucopleurus; species Leucopleurus acutus. The sequence continues at coordinate 919,740 of NW_028139194.1, forward strand.
TCCCACATCATCGAAAGGTGAGGAACCCAGCACATGTGGCCTCAAACCAGACGACACACATCACGAAGGGGCTGGGAGTGAGGCAGGCAGGAGGATCCTCACAACAGAGGGCCCAAAAAATTAAAAAAGTGAGGAATCCAGCAGTTGGAACCTCCCAGCAGGCAGCCAAGAGCACAGAGGCTATGGGATCCAGGCTTCTGTGAACTAACACCAGAGAGCCCACATCATGAAAATGTGAACAACCCAGCCGTTGGGACCTCAGAGCAGAAGGCCCACATCCCCATGGAGATGGGATCCTAAGAGGAGTGCCAAAGCATCACTGGGCTCACTAAGAAAAGTTGGTGAGCCCAGCAGTTAGGACCTGACGCAAGAGGGTCCTCATCACCGGGGGGAAGAGATTCCCAGCACGCTCCAACTGCCACGACACGGCTGACTTCACCAAGGCAATGTGTGCCAGCCATGCAGGAGTGACCTATCAGCAGAGGGTCTCCCTCACAGGTGGGTGAGGAACAAAGCCAGGAACAGACTCTCACCAGGGGGTCCACATAACCACGTGGATGAGAACCAAGCAGGAGTGTCCTCACACTAGTGGGGCCACATCATCGAAAGGTGAGGAACCCAGCAAAAGTGGCCACAAACCAGAGGACCCACATCACCAAGGGGTTGAGAGTGAGGTAGGTGTCTGGACGGGCATATTTAACACTCATTTCCCACCAGGAAGAGGAATTAACCAAAGGCTCAGCGTGCCCTGCCAGAAGCAGATTAGGGCCTGAAGCAGTCTTGCGGGTTTGCGGCCAGCTCACAAGAAAGCGAGTTGAAGAAAGGAGCTCAGGGGCCCTGTAATTCACAAACCTGCAGAGTTATAAATGACAGATAACGTCCAAAAATATATTGAAGTAAGGCTGCGAAGAGGACTTGAAAGCGGGGCAGAATTGCAGGAAACCGATTTCAGGAGGTAGACTGGAATTGCATTTAAAGCATAGGAAAAGAGGCAGAACATCGACAATGATGCACTTGGCAACAAAGGGCGTATGAGTTTGTTCCTGAATATATTCAGGAACAAACACATACGCCCTTTTTGGCAAACCAAGCAAGCTTGCAATGGAAATCCGAACTACTATGAAGTGTCACTTCCCCCCGGTCTAAAGGGCCATCTGAGAAAAGTGTAAAATCCAGAAAGGCAAGACAGGCCATGGGGAAAAAGGAGCCTTGTTATGCTGATGGGCGGGATGTACATTGCCAACAGCCACTCTGGAGAAGTGTATGGTGTTTCCTGATACATCTGAAAAACAAAGCAACAGAGTCTAGGGCATTTCCACTTATGGTCCTATAGCTTAGGGAAATTAAAATCAAAAAGACACAGCCACCCCAAAATTTACAACGGCTCTGTTTACAGGAGCCTCTTCTACAGTACAAGTTAAATATCCCAGAGAACAAATAATTGATAAAGAAGTTGCGGTACTTACGTACAACAGAATACCACTCAGCAATGAAATCTGTGTCACCAGGCCTGTACCAGCATAATGAGTGGATTGAGGCATGATGATTCTAAGTGAAATAAGTCACACAGAAAAAGAAACATCATAAGGTATCACTAATGCACGGAATGTAAACTTGGCTACACATGAACTGAATTACAAAACAGAACAGGGTCTCAAGTTTAGAAAACCAACTTATGCTTGCTTAAGGGGAAAGGTGAGTTGGGGTGCTGCATAAAACCAGAGTTTGAAATTAGCACAGATACCGTTCCATAAGCCAAATATGTAATAGACAAGACCTACCCCTTGCTCAACGAAATGGACTCAACAATGAGGTATCACCTCACACCTGTTAGAATGGGCATCATCTGAAAATCTACAAACAACAAATGCTGGAAAGGGTGTGGAGAAAAGGAAGCCTCTTCCACTATTGTTGGGAATATAAATTGATACAGTCACTATGGAGAACAATATGGAGTTTCTTAAGAAACTAATAATAGAATTACCATATGATACAGCAATCCCAGGACTGGACATATACTCAGACAAAACCATAAATCAAAAAGAGACATTCACCGCAATGTTCATTGCATCACTATTTACAATATCGAGGTAATGGAAGCAACCTAAATGCCCACAGACAGACGAATGCATAAAGCTGTGGTACATATATAAAATGGAATATTACTAAGCCATGAAAGGAATGAAATTGGGTCATTTGTAGAGACGTCGATGGATCTAGAGACTGTCATACAGAGTGAAGTAAGTCAGAAAGAGAAAAACAAATCTTGTATATTCATGCATATATGTGGAACCTAGAAAAACTGTACAGATTAACCGTTTTGCAAGGCATAAATAGAGCAACAGATGTAGACAACAATCGTATGGACAACAAGGGGGGAAAGCTCTTGGAGGGGTGGTGGTGGGAGGAGTTGAGAGATTGGGATTGGCATGTAAACATTTATATGTATAAAATAGATAACCAATGAGAACCTGCTGTATAAAAATATAAAATAAAATTCAAAATTAAAAAGAAATAAAATTTAAAAAATAAAACAGAAAAAACAATTATTCCCTTCACATACATGTATTTATATGAATAAATTATTTCCATGCTTATATCTGTAAATACAAAAAAGAGGAATAAAATCTACCTTGAACCAAAAACGAAAAAGAGAAAAAAAAAACAGAACCCACCAGTTACTCAGAGGAAAACCGTATCAGGGCACTTGCTCCAGTTGTAAACAATTCTGAAGTTGGCCAGTGGTGGGGAATCGTCTCCCATTCAGCCAGCAGCCCCCACACAACAAGCGTCCTCATTGCAAAGCTGGGGCACCGTGCCGAGGCATCTGTGAGTAAACGTGAGCTGAGCCCCAGGCCAGTTGCTGCTGAACTGTTCCCACCCTTCCCAGGTAAAACACCTGAATATATACAAGGACTTGAAAGCCTAGAGGAAGGGCCATGGAGCCACACGAGTGACAGCATGCCAGCTGACTTGGTGCCTGCAGGCCAGCCAGGATGGTCCTGGCCCTGGGTGCTCTTCTGGAAGATTTCCATTTCCCTGCCTGAGATACCCGTCCTGTCCCTGCCCCCACTGCTTTTTTCCTTCCTCACCTCTGCCCAGGGAGAAATTCCAGCAGCAGGTATGGGTGACACATCCTCTTCTTTAGCAGGTGGCAGCCTGGCAACTGCTGCAGAAAGTCCAGCAGAGCCCCACTCACACTGGGCCACCCACAAAGCCGTGGCCTCTCACTCCCTCCCACCAGCCCAGCCCCGAGACTGCTGACAGGGCAGAGAAAATGGCGTCAGGCACAGCTGCAGGGGCTTTTGCTGCCTGGAGTGGTATTTATATTGATCTCAACCCAGGCACACCTGGGGAGGGCTGGCCGGCATGGTAAGGCTGCCCAGGTAGCCAATCATCACCCCTCAGGGGCTCACAGTTGCAGAAAATGGAACTTGCTGAACGGGCCAGGTCCAAGGAACAGGTGTGGGCTCCTGAGAGTCAGGATAGACAAGGGGCTGCAGCTTTGGCTTGTTTTCTAATCATTTTATCTGGCCCATGAGTGGGAGACAACTTCAAGAAAACCCTCTCCTAATGAGACGAACCCAGGAGTCAGGGAGAGGAGGGGTGGGTGGTGGTTGGAGACAGAGGCCTGGTGCCCTGGGTGCAGTGGAAGTCTCTGGAAGACCAGGTGGAGGGAGGCCACACAGAGTGATGCCCAGGGTCACAGACCTGTCGGAGCTGCTGTTTGTTAGTTCAAGTCCTGCTCTGAGGTGCTCTGTGTCAGCTCTGAGCGACAGGTGAGCTGGGGGTGCTCTTCAATGAAGGCTATGTGCACGGTTCCTGTGTGCCCAGCCCTGCCACGGTACCTGCAAGGGTAGCTCTGTATCCTGGGAGGGGCCTGACCATGAGAGCCCCGTGGGCTGGGTTGGGGGTGGGGTACCTGCCCAGGAGAGCTTCATATCCTGGGATTGGCCTGACCACGAGAGCCCCATGGGCTGCTGGGGACCTGGTAAAGGATGTCAGGACAGTCAGTGAAGCCACCGAGGATATACCTCCAGTTACTCCTGATTCCTACACCCTGCTGGTCATTCTACCAACCACCAGGACATGGTATTCTGTATTAGTCTTCAATGATGCCTTCTTTTGTATTCCATTTGTCCCAGAGTCACAAGAAATTTTGGCTTGTGAGTGGCAGGACTCAACATACAACTAAAACAATACTTCCGGGCCGTCTTGCCCCAAGGGTTCAAAAATTCCCACACCATCTTTGGGGAAAGCTTAGCTAACGACCGAAAAGTTCTACCTCTGGAAAAGGAAACCCTCCTTCAATATGCAGACGACATTCTGATCGCCAGCCCTACTAAGGAGGCCTCTGAACTACCAAGCCAATAAAGGATAGAAGTTGTCCAAGAAAAAGCTCAAATATCACAGACTGCGGTGACCTGCCTGGGCTTCATTCTCACACAAGGTCAGAGAAGCCCATCCCAGGAAAGGGAAGAAACCATTTGCAGCCTTACCCCTTTCTAAAACTAGAAGACAGCTTAGGGGTTCCTGGGGAGGCCAGGGTTTGCTGCTTCTGGATCCCTAACTACAGTCTACTAGCTGGGCCTCTATATGAAACACTGAAAGGAAAAGATGATGATCCTTTTGAACAGAATCCAGAAGTGGCCTTTCAAGAATGGAAAGAGCAGTCAATTCAGACCCTTGCCCTGGAACTCCCTAATTGAGCTAAACCCTTTGACCTTTCCATTCCCGGTGAAAGGTGAATCGCCATTGGAGAATTAGTGCAAAAACTGGGACCACTTGAAATGGAACAACGCAAGAATGCCATCCAGGTAGGATAAACTACAGTCACCAAGGGGCTTGGCCCACTGCCACATCTGGCCAAGATACTGGCGGTATCTAAAAACCTGGAAATCAGCAGCCCAAAAGGCCACCTCCCTCCTAAGGGAAAAGGACCCCACGTGGTGATCCTAATCACCAACCATGCCCTGAAGTTGCAGGGTTCGCTCCGTGGGCACACCGACCTCGAGTGAGGAGGCCCTCCAACTCCAACATCCAGAGAGATAACCGGGGGCAACAGGGCACCATGACGACTCATGTGAACATCACTTGACCTGGAGTTTCTCTCATAAAACAACAATAGTGTGTCCCGAAGGAGTAGACTACTGCTTGCAGGACTTCCTGCACCCGGAGGGGAGCTAATAATCTTGGCGGGGGAACCGTATATCACACTGTCACCATAGAAAAGCCTACAGACACCGTGATGATGGTGGCCAATAAGACCGGCTGGACTCCTGTTTACTTCAAAAGGCTGTTGACTCAGTGGCCATCATGGTCCTCGATCACCACTGACCCTGGACTGTCTGGGAGTTGAGCGGGCAGGGCTCTGACACCTGGTGCTGTTTTTACGTTAATTCAGGGGCCTAATTGAAGAAAGAGCAGACTACTGGTCAGAGCATCTAGGCTGGCAGAAACGGTCAGCCTAAGGTGGCCGAACAAATGTGGGGCGGGGTGAAACCGGCCCCCACAGCGTCTCTGCACATCTCTTTCCTGGACCCTTAAAGGTCATTAGAATCTATAACACTTCCAATGCTGGTGCTCAGGCGGACGAGCAGGGAGGCAGGGGTCCTGGGGCCAATCAACGTCACTTGGAGGCTGCTGGGGAGAAGTTCTGACCCTCGTCCCCTGGTATGAGGGCTCCCAACTCAGCACTCAGCAGTTACAGAAGAAGGGTCTGCACCCTCAGCACTCCAAGAATGAGGAACGGGACAAAAGGCAGAGGAGGGGTTTGTCCCCAGCAAAGCCCATTAAAAATCCCTGGGAGATAAAAATAGAATGTGGGCAATAAAGTCAAGTCTGACCTTTTTTATCCTTTGTGCTTTGTCTAATTTCACGTGCTCCTAGGGTCCCGCATGCAGAGGTTCCACACCCGGCACTTCAGACCAGATTTCCTGGTGCAGAATGGCTGGGTCGACACCTCAGCTCCTGGGGCCCAGTGCAGACTCCGAGATATAGAGCCTGAGCTGCAGCCAACCCGGCCCTTGAGAGCTCCACCCCCTCCCTCTCACTGACTCTGACAGGATCTCTACACAGCAGCCCAGCCCACAGCCCACGGGGTAGTGCATGCTCTCACCTCTCCATTCTCTGATGAAAATATAAAGTTTCCTTTGCTTGGGAACAAAACTCAGTCTCGATCTGTTGGCCCCAATGACACTGGGCAGGGGGACCCTTGTTGGGGTCCACTCTGGAGGATCAGTAACAGAAATTGAGACTATTGTAACTTCAATGAACAGATGTGTGAGCCAAACTGTAGTTAACATAGAACAGTTTATAAGGCTCGGGTAAAATAAGATGTTTCTAACACTTCCATTTGATATTTCCATCACTTTATTATAAGCAAGTTCAGTGAAAAGGTTTGTCTTATTTGTCAGGTCAATATTAGAGAAATGAAGTGATTTCTTTCCAAGGATGTACATCTAATAATCTTGGTTAAAGCTTCAATCTTGTTTTAAATGCTTTTCCATTGAAAATGATACCTCTCTTTCAGCTCCCCCATTTCTGAGAAGTATAAAATCTTATAATTTATTATTACCAAAGGGGAAAGGTGGGAGGAGGGATAAATTAACAGTTTGGAATTAACACATACACACTGCTATGTATAAAATAGATCATCAACAAGGAACTACTGTATAGCACAGGGAACTACACTCAATATTGTGCAATAACCTATAAGGGGAAATAATCGGAAAAAGAACAGATATTTTTATTGACATCATCTATCAATGACAGTTAAAGTGTAACCTAAGGGAAGCCGGTGGTGAGTGCTTCTGACCCTGAAGACTTCAGTCATCTAAAGTTTGGACTCTGCCTACTTCCCAAGGCCCTTAATGAACATATGTGTAGCCGTAGCTTAAAAAACTCCCCAGTTTGGGTTTCGGGGAGACACTGATTTTGAAAAAGCCCTGGTGTTCTCCTTACATGAATGGGACTCTTCCTACTGCTAAAACATGTCTGTCACATCCAGAGGATGGTATACCGTCTGATCGGGAAGAGTTTGGAAAAGGCATCTCATCTCCTCATCTCCTGGTGCTCGGGTTCACCCCTCCAGCGTCTTTACTAACAGTCTCCCCACTTGGAGATGTCAACACTGTCAACATCTGTTGCGTACAGTTTGGAATTTGTCCAGAGGATGAAGCGGAAGGATGAGGAACAATGAGAGACAAGTCCTAGGTGTTCAGACAGGCACATGTCACTCTAATTTCCAATCAGGAAGATGAATTGACCAAAGGCTAGGGTTGCCCATGGAAACAGTATAGGGCTTGAGGAAATCCCACTGCTTTGTGGCCAGTTCCCATAAACACAAGTTGAACAATGGAACTCAGGGGCAGTAAAATTCACGAAACTGCAGAGTTGAAAATATCTATCACTGAAAAATGTCTTGAGGAAAGTCAAAGAAAAGGATTGGCAAGCAACGGAGAATGGCAGGAAAGGGATTTGAGGAGGTAGAAAGGACTCGCCATTAAGCACAAGAAAAGGGGCTGAACATTTCCGACATTGCAGTTGGCCAAAAAGGCTGTATGCGTTTTTTTCTGTATATATTCAAGAAAAGGGCATACACTTTTTTAGCCAACCAAACAGGTGGGCACTGGAAATCAATACTACAAAAGATATCACTTCGCATCAGTCAGAAGAGCCATCCTCATAAAGTGTAAACGCCAGAAATGCAGGACAGGGCAAGGAGAAGAGGGAGCCCTGTGAGGCTTATAGTGGAAATGTATATTGCCAACGGCCATTCTGGAGAAGTGTATTGTGTTTACTAAAGCATCTAAAAAATGAGCTACAGAGCATAGGGCACTTGCACTCATGGGCGTATATCTTGGGAAAAACAAAAATCGAGAGGACACAGGCACCCCAATGTTTACTGCCTCTCTGTTTAAAAGATCCTCGACTAGGATATAACTTAAATGTCTCTGGAGGGAAAAAATGGATAGAGATGTGGTACTTATGTAGAGTGGAATATTACTCAGCCTGGAAATCAATGAAATATGGCCAGTTGTAACAACTCCGGAGGAGTTACGTATGATCATTCTAAGTGACATAATTCAAAAAGAAAAAGACACATATCATAAGATATCACTTAAAGGTGGAATCCAAAATGGCTACACATGAAATAAATTACAAAACAAAAACATAGTCAAATATGTAGAAAACACGCGTAAGGCTGCTAAACGGGAAAGGTGGGGAGGGGTGAGGCATCATCCAGGAGGTTGAGATTAGCAAAGATACCATTCCAAATACCAAACTGATAATCAACAAGGCCTACACGGTAGCTAAAAGAACTGCACTCAGCACACTCAAGTCACCGGAAAAGAATATCTATGACTGGTAAGAATCTGAAAAAGAATTTATTGATGTCTCTCTGTACGTGAATCAAGTGGATGTACAGCAGCAAGAAACAGAGCTTTGAAAATCAGCTGTAACCAATATAGTAATAAATTGAAAAAAATAAACGACAGAGAGACAGAGAAAACCTCTTACAACTTTTCCTCAGGGACGGTGATGCAACATGGATTGAACACATCTAGACCCACAGCAGGATGAGACATAAGGCTGGAAACTGTTCGCGCTAAGAGAAATGTGAGGTTGGGTGAGGAAATGCACACCCTTTAAAGTAATACTACCTGGTACCCATTCAATGGGTCCCAAATCTGCAGGTTCAAGGAATCTTCCTACAGCTAAAACATGCATGGAAAACCCAGAGGACTGTACACCATGTGATCGGGAGATGTGTCTAAAATGCACCTCATTTATCCTCTCCTGGTGCTCCTGTTCATCATTCCAGCCACGTTACTTAGAATCTCCCCACTTAGAGAATCAGCACATTTAAACTTCTGTTTCACACATTTTGCAAATTGTGAGGAGGATGAACGGGAACAGGGGGAAACAATGAGAGAATAGTTGTAGGGGTTTGGACGGGCACATGTCACTCTAATTTCCCATTAAGAATAAGAATTAAAAAAAGGCTCAGCCCGCCTCGCCGGAGCCAAAATAGGGCCTGAAGCAATCCTGCAGTTTTGAGGCCAGCTCACAAAAGAGCAACTTAAAAAATGGAGCTCAGGGTCACTGCAATTCACAAACCTGCAGAGTTATAAATGAAAACTAACGTCCAAAAATATGTTGAGGTAAGGCAAAGAAGAGGATCTGAATGCAAGACAGAATTGCAAGAAACAGATTTCAAGAGATAGATTGGACTCGCCTTTAAAGCACATGAAAAGCGGCAGAATTTCGACAATGATGCAGTTGGCCCAAAAGGGAGTATGCGTTTTTTCCTGAATATATCCAGGAAAAAACGCATACGCACTTTATGGGCAAGCAAGCAAGCAAGCAATGCAAATGTGCACAACAAAGAAGTCTCATTTCCCACCGGTCAAAAGGGCCATCCGAAAAAATTGTAAAAACCAGAAATGCAGGACAGGCCATGGAGAACAGGGAGCCTTTATACGCTGATGGACAGTGTGTGAACTGCCGAGAGCCACTCTGGAGAAGTGTATGGTGGTTCCTAAATCATCTAAAAAACAGAGCGACAGAGCATAGGGCACTTCCAATCACGGGAGTATATCTAGGGAAGTCTAAAAATCAACAAGACACAAGCACACCACAGTTTAGGGCTACTCTGTTTACAAGAACCTCAACTTCAGTACACCTTAAATATCCCAGGAAAGAGAACAATGGATAAAGAAAATGTGGTACTTATGTACAATGGAATATCTCTTCACCATGAAATCAATGTAATAAGGCTAGTAGAAGGATAAAGAGTGGATTGAGGTCCGATAATACTACTTGAAATAAGTCAAACAGAAAAAGAAACATATCATAAGATATCACTTATAGAGGGAGGATAAATATGGCTGCACAAAAAATTAATTACAAAACAGAACAGTGTCTCACATTTAGAAAACACACTTATGTCAGCTTAAGGGGAAAGGAGAGGTGGGGTGATGCATAAAACCAGAGTTTGAAATTAGCACAGATACCGTTCAATAAACCAAATAGGTATCAGACAAGATCTACACCTCGCTCAATGAACTGGCCTCAACACACCCTATACACCGCAGAGAAATATATCTGAGTAATAAGAATCTTAAAACCCATGTATTGATATATCTCCATAAGGGAATCAAGTGTGCGCAGAGCGGCACAAACACAGCAGTGAAAATGAGCTAAACCCCATTATAGAAATAAATTTTAAAACCAAAACGCAGAAACAATGAAAGAGAGAAAAATTCTTACAAAATTCGCTCAGGGGCTGTGATGCAACCTGGAATGACCACATATAAACCCACAGCTGGATAAGACATAAGGCTGGACACTTGGGGCTGAAAGGATTGGAGAGCTTTGGTGAGCAACTGCCGAAAGTTTAATGCAATACTTCATGCTACTTATTCCAAGGGTCCCAACACTCCAAGTTGAAGGGAATCTTCCTACAGCTAAACCATGCATGGGAAATCCAGCGGATGGTATACCATATGATCGGGAAAGGTTTCTAAAATGCACCTCATTTTCCTCTCCTGGGGCTCCGGATCAACATTCCAGCCACTTTACTAACAACATCTCCACATGGAGAGTCAATGCCTTTAAGTTCCGGTATCGCACAGTCTGCAGTTAGTGCGGAGGATGAATGGGAATAGGGGGAACCAGTGAGAAAATAGCTGTAGCGGTTTCAATGGGCACATGTCACTCTAATTTCACATCAGGAGGAAGAATTAACCAAAGGCAGAGCAAGGCGTCCCAGAAGAAGAATAGGTCCTGAAGAAATCCTGTGGATATGAGGCAAGATCACAAAAATAAGAGCTGAAAAATGGAGCTAAGGGCCACTGCAATTCAAAAACCTGCAGCGTTATAAAGGCCAACTATTTTCCAAAAGTATATTGAGGTAAGGCTATGAAGAGGCACTGAGAGCAAGGCAGAACTGCAGGAAACCGATTTCAGGAGGTAGACAGGAATTGCACTGAAAACATATGAAAACACTCAGAACGTCGACAATGATGCACTTGGCCAAAAAGGGCGTATGCGTTTTTTCCTGAATATATTCAGGAAAAAACGCATACGCCCTTTTTGGCCAACCAAGCAAGCTTGCAAAGGAAATCTGCACTACAATGAAGTCTCACTGCCCCTCGGTCAAAAGGGTCATCTGAAAAAAGTGTAAAATCCAGAAAGGCAGGACAGGCCATGGAGAACTGGGAGCCTTGTTATGCTGATGGGTGGGATGTAAATTGCCAGCAGCCACTCTGGAGAAGTGTATGGTGTTTCCTGAAACATCGAAAAAACAAAGCAACAGAGCCTAGGGCACTTCCACTTATGGTCCTATAGCTTAGGGAAATTAAAATCAAAAAGACACAGCCACCCCAAAGTTTGGGACGGCTCTGTTTACAAGAACCTCGTTTACTGTACAAGTTCAATATCACAGAAAGCGAAAAATGGATAAAGAAGTTGTGGTACTTACGTACAATGCAATATCACTCAGCAATGAAATCTATGTCATCAGGCCCGTAGCAGCATAATGAGTGGATTCAGGTACGATGATTCTAAGTGAAATAAGTCACACAGAAAAAGAAACATCATAAGGTATCACTAATACACGGAATGTAAACTTGGCTACACAGGAACTGAATTACAAAACAGAACAGGGTCTCAAATGTAGAAAACCAACTTATGCTTGCTTAAGGGGAAAGGTGAGTTGGGGTGCTGCATAAAACCAGAGATTGAAATTAGCACAGATACCATTCCGTAAGCCAAATATGTAATAGACAAGAGCTACTCCTTGCTCAACGAAGTGGACTCAACACCCCATATTAAACGCCTAAGAATATACCTGACTAGTAAGAATCTTAAAACCTATGGATTTATATGTCTCTGAAAGAGAATCAAGCGTGTGTACAGTGGCATAAACGCAGCAGTGATAGGATTGGTGAGGTTCGGTGAGCAAATGCAGACCCTTTGAAGTCATATTGCATGGTACCCATTCCATGGGTCTCAACTCTCCAGGTTTAAGGGATTCTTCCTTCAGCTAAAACATGCATGTGGAACCCAGAGTATGATCCACCGTGTGATCGGGAAACGTGTTCAAATGTGTCTCAGTTTTCGTCCCCTGGTACTCGGGTGCAACATTCCAGACGCTTTACTAACACTCTCCCCACTTGGAGAGTCAGTGCCTTTAACCTCCTGTTTGGCCCAGTTTGCAATTTATTCGGAAGATGAACAGGAATAAGGAGAAACAATGGGAGACTATCTGTAGGTGTCTGGACGGGCAAATTTAACTCTCATTTTCACCAGGAAGACAAATGAACCAAAGGCTCTGCGTGCCATGCTGGAACTAGATTAGGGCCTGAGGAAATCCTGCGGTGTTGCGGACAGCTCACAAGAAAGCGAGTTGAAGAAAGGAGCTCAGGGGCACTGTAATTCAGAAACCTGCGGAGTTATAAATGACAGCTATCATCCAAAATTATACTGAAGTAAGGCTGCGAAGAGGACTTGAATGCGGGGCAGAATTGCTGGAAACTGATTTCAGAACGTACACGGGAGTAGCTCTTAAAGCATAGGAAAAGAGACAGAACTTGGAAAATAATGCACTTGGCAAAAAAGGGCATATGTGTTTTATCCAGAGCTCTCATAACTGAGGGGAGGAGATTCCCAGCAGGCTCCAACTGCCACCTGAGGGCTCACATTGCCAAGGCAACGTGAGCATGCCAGGCAGGAGTTACCTCACAGCAGAGGTCCCACCTCACAGAAGGGTGAGAAACCCAGCCAACATCAGACTCTCACCAGAGGGCCCACATCACCAAGGGGATGGGAACCAGGCAGGAGTGTCTTCACATCAGTGGGGCCACATCATCGAAAGCTGAGGTACTCAGCACATGTGTCCTCAAACCAGAGGACCCACATCACCAAGGACCTCGGAGTGAGGCAGGCAGGAGTAGCCTCACAACACTGGGCACATAGAATAAAAAAGTGAGGAATCCAGCAGTTGGAACCTCCCAGCAGGCGGCCCAGAGCACCGAGGCTATGGGATCCAGGCCACAGTGAACTCACAGAAGAGGGCCCATGTCATGAAACTGAGCAACCCAGCCATTGGGACCTCAGAGCAGGAGGCCCACATCCCCATGGGGATGGAATTCTGGTAGGAGTGTCCTCGCACCACTGAGAACGTATCAGAAAATTTTGAGCGACCAGCAGTTAAGGCCTGACGCCAGAGGACCCTCATCACCAAGGGAAGGAGGCTCCCAGCAGGCTCCAACTGCCACCAGAGGGCTGATGTCGCCAAGGCGATGTGTGCCAACCAGGCACGAATGACCTCACAGCAGAGGGCCCACCTCAGAGAAGTGTGACGAACCCAGTCAGGATCAGACTCGCACCAGAGGGCCCACATCACCAAATGGATTGGAACCAGGCAGGAGTGTCCTCACATGAGTAGGGCCACATCATCTAAAGGTGAGGAACCCAGAACATGTGGCTTCAAACCATAGGACACCCATCACCAAGGGGCTGGGAGTGAGGCAGGCAGGAGGAGCCTCATAACAGAGGGCCCAAAAATAAGAAAGGTGAGGAATCCAGCAGTTGGAACCTCCCAGCAGGCGGCCCAGAGCACAGAGGCTAGAGGAACCAGGCCAGAGTGAACTAACACCAGACAGCCCACATCATGAAACTGTGAGCAACCCAGACATTGGGACCTCAGAGCAGAAGGCCCAAATCCCCATGGTGATGGGAACATGACAGGAGTGTCCTGGCATCACTGGGCTCACATCAGAAACGTGGGGTGCTCAGAAGTTAGGGCCTGACGCTAGAGGGCACTCATCACCGAGAGGAGGCGGCTCCCAGCAGGCTCCAGCTGCCACCAGAGGGCCAACATCACCAAGGTGATGTGTGCCAGCCTGGCAGGAGTGACCTCACAGCAGAGGGCCCACCTCACAGAAGGGTGAGGAACACAGCCAGGATCAGACTCTCACCAGAGGGCCCACATCACCAAGGGGATGGGAACCAGGCAGGAGTGTCCCCACACCAGTGAGACAACATCATCGAAAGGTGAGGATCCCAGCACATGTGTCCTCAAACCAGAGGAACCACATCACCAAGGGGTTCGGAATGAGGCTGGCAGGACTGGCCTCACAACACAGGGTCCATAGAATATAAAAGTTGAGGAATCCAGCAGTTGGAACCTCCCAGCAAGTGGCCCAGAGCACCGAGGCTATGGGATCCAGGCCGCAGTGAACTCACAGCAGAGGGCCCACATCATGAACCTGTGAGCAGCCCAGCTGTTGGGACCTCAGAACAGAAGGCCCACAGCCCCATTGGGATGGGAACCTGGCAGGAGTGGCTTTGCACCACTTAGCACATATCAGAAAATGTTAGGAGCCCAGCAGTTAGGGCCTGATGCCAGGGGTCCCTGATAACCTAGGGGAGAGACTCCCAGCAGGTTCCAACTGCCAACAGAGGGCCCACGTCTACAAGGTGGCATGCACCAGCCAGGCAGTAGTGACCTCACAGCAGAGGGCCTATCTCACAGAAGGGTGAGGAACCGAGGCAGGATGAGACTCTCACCAGAGGGCCCACAACACCAAGGGGATGGGAACCAGTCAGGACTGTCCTCCCACCAGTGGGGCCACATCATCGAAAGGTGAGGAACCCAGCACATGTGGCCTCATATCAGAGGACATACATCACAAAGGGGATGGGAGTGAGGCAGGTAGGAGTAGCCTAAAAACAGAGGGCCCAAAGAATAAAAAAAGTGAGGAATCCAGCATTTGGAACCTCCCAGCAGGCGGCCGAGAGCACAGAAGCTATGGGATGCAGGCAGGAGTTAACTAACACCAGAGAGCCCACATCATGAAACTGTGAGCAACCCAGGCATTGGGACCTCAGAGCAGAAAGCCCACATCCCCATGGGGATGGGAACCTGACAGGAGTGTCCTGGCATCACTGGGCTCACATCAGAAAACGTGGGGAGCCCAGCAGTTAGAACCTGATGCTAGAGGGCCGTCAGCACCGAGGGCAGGAGGCTCCCAGCAGGCTCCAAGTGCCACCAGAGGGCTCATGTCCACAAGGCGAGGTGAGCAAGCCAGGCAAGAGTGACCTCACATCAGACGGCCTACCTCACAGATGGGTGAGGAACCCAGCCAGGATCAGACTCTCAACAGAGGGCCCACATCACCAAGGGGATGTGAACCAGGCAGGAGTCTCCTAAGACCATTGGTCCCACATCATCGAAAGGTGAGGAACCCAGCACATGTGGCCTCAAACCAGACGACACACATCACGAAGGGGCTGGGAGTGAGGCAGGCAGGAGGATCCTCACAACAGAGGGCCCAAAAAATTAAAAAAGTGAGGAATCCAGCAGTTGGAACCTCCCAGCAGGCAGCCAAGAGCACAGAGGCTATGGGATCCAGGCTTCTGTGAACTAACACCAGAGAGCCCACATCATGAAAATGTGAACAACCCAGCCGTTGGGACCTCAGAGCAGAAGGCCCACATCCCCATGGAGATGGGATCCTAAGAGGAGTGCCAAAGCATCACTGGGCTCACTAAGAAAAGTTGGTGAGCCCAGCAGTTAGGGCCTGACGCAAGAGGGCCCTCATCACCGGGGGGAAGAGATTCCCAGCACGCTCCAACTGCCACCACACGGCTGACTTCACCAAGGCAATGTGTGCCAGCCATGCAGGAGTGACCTATCAGCAGAGGGTCTCCCTCACAGGTGGGTGAGGAACAAAGCCAGGAACAGACTCTCACCAGGGGGTCCACATAACCACGTGGATGAGAACCAAGCAGGAGTGTCCTCACACTAGTGGGGCCACATCATCGAAAGGTGAGGAACCCAGCAAAAGTGGCCACAAACCAGAGGACCCACATCACCAAGGGGTTGAGAGTGAGGTAGGTGTCTGGACGGGCATATTTAACACTCATTTCCCACCAGGAAGAGGAATTAACCAAAGGCTCAGCGTGCCCTGCCAGAAGCAGATTAGGGCCTGAAGCAGTCTTGCGGGTTTGCGGCCAGCTCACAAGAAAGCGAGTTGAAGAAAGGAGCTCAGGGGCCCTGTAATTCACAAACCTGCAGAGTTATAAATGACAGATAACGTCCAAAAATATATTGAAGTAAGGCTGCGAAGAGGACTTGAAAGCGGGGCAGAATTGCAGGAAACCGATTTCAGGAGGTAGACTGGAATTGCATTTAAAGCATAGGAAAAGAGGCAGAACATCGACAATGATGCACTTGGCAACAAAGGGCGTATGAGTTTGTTCCTGAATATATTCAGGAACAAACACATACGCCCTTTTTGGCAAACCAAGCAAGCTTGCAATGGAAATCCGAACTACTATGAAGTGTCACTTCCCCCCGGTCTAAAGGGCCATCTGAGAAAAGTGTAAAATCCAGAAAGGCAAGACAGGCCATGGGGAAAAAGGAGCCTTGTTATGCTGATGGGCGGGATGTACATTGCCAACAGCCACTCTGGAGAAGTGTATGGTGTTTCCTGATACATCTGAAAAACAAAGCAACAGAGTCTAGGGCATTTCCACTTATGGTCCTATAGCTTAGGGAAATTAAAATCAAAAAGACACAGCCACCCCAAAATTTACAACGGCTCTGTTTACAGGAGCCTCTTCTACAGTACAAGTTAAATATCCCAGAGAACAAATAATTGATAAAGAAGTTGCGGTACTTATGTACAACACAATACCACTCAGCAATGAAATCTGTGTCACCAGGCCTGTACCAGCATAATGAGTGGATTGAGGCATGATGATTCTAAGTGAAATAAGTCACACAGAAAAAGAAACGTCATAAGGTATCACTAATGCACGGAATGTAAACTTGGCTACACATGAACTGAATTACAAAACAGAACAGGGTCTCAAGTTTAGAAAACCAACTTATGCTTGCTTAAGGGGAAAGGTGAGTTGGGGTGCTGCATAAAACCAGAGTTTGAAATTAGCACAGATACCGTTCCATAAGCCAAATATGTAATAGACAAGACCTACCCCTTGCTCAACGAAATGGACTCAACAATGAGGTATCACCTCACACCTGTTAGAATGGGCATCATCTGAAAATCTACAAACAACAAATGCTGGAAAGGGTGTGGAGAAAAGGAAGCCTCTTCCACTATTGTTGGGAATATAAATTGATACAGTCACTATGGAGAACAATATGGAGTTTCTTAAGAAACTAATAATAGAATTACCATATGATACAGCAATCCCAGGACTGGACATATACTCAGACAAAACCATAAATCAAAAAGAGACATTCACCGCAATGTTCATTGCATCACTATTTACAATATCGAGGTAATGGAAGCAACCTAAATGCCCACAGACAGACGAATGCATAAAGCTGTGGTACATATATAAAATGGAATATTACTAAGCCATGAAAGGAATGAAATTGGGTCATTTGTAGAGACGTCGATGGATCTAGAGACTGTCATACAGAGTGAAGTAAGTCAGAAAGAGAAAAACAAATCTTGTATATTCATGCATATATGTGGAACCTAGAAAAACTGTACAGATTAACCGTTTTGCAAGGCATAAATAGAGCAACAGATGTAGACAACAATCGTATGGACAACAAGGGGGGAAAGCTCTTGGAGGGGTGGTGGTGGGAGGAGTTGAGAGATTGGGATTGGCATGTAAACATTTATATGTATAAAATAGATAACCAATGAGAACCTGCTGTATAAAAATATAAAATAAAATTCAAAATTAAAAAGAAATAAAATTTAAAAAATAAAACAGAAAAAACAATTATTCCCTTCACATACATGTATTTATATGAATAAATTATTTCCATGCTTATATCTGTAAATACAAAAAAGAGGAATAAAATCTACCTTGAACCAAAAACGAAAAAGAGAAAAAAAAAACAGAACCCACCAGTTACTCAGAGGAAAACCGTATCAGGGCACTTGCTCCAGTTGTAAACAATTCTGAAGTTGGTCAGTGGTGGGGAATCGTCTCCCATTCAGCCAGCAGCCCCCACACAACAAGCGTCCTCATTGCAAAGCTGGGGCACCGTGCCGAGGCATCTGTGAGTAAACGTGAGCTGAGCCCCAGGCCAGTTGCTGCTGAACTGTTCCCACCCTTCCCAGGTAAAACACCTGAATATATACAAGGACTTGAAAGCCTAGAGGAAGGGCCATGGAGCCACACGAGTGACAGCATGCCAGCTGACTTGGTGCCTGCAGGCCAGCCAGGATGGTCCTGGCCCTGGGTGCTCTTCTGGAAGATTTCCATTTCCCTGCCTGAGATACCCGTCCTGTCCCTGCCCCCACTGCTTTTTTCCTTCCTCACCTCTGCCCAGGGAGAAATTCCAGCAGCAGGTATGGGTGACACATCCTCTTCTTTAGCAGGTGGCAGCCTGGCAACTGCTGCAGAAAGTCCAGCAGAGCCCCACTCACACTGGGCCACCCACAAAGCCGTGGCCTCTCACTCCCTCCCACCAGCCCAGCCCCGAGACTGCTGACAGGGCAGAGAAAATGGCGTCAGGCACAGCTGCAGGGGCTTTTGCTGCCTGGAGTGGTATTTATATTGATCTCAACCCAGGCACACCTGGGGAGGGCTGGCCGGCATGGTAAGGCTGCCCAGGTAGCCAATCATCACCCCTCAGGGGCTCACAGTTGCAGAAAATGGAACTTGCTGAACGGGCCAGGTCCAAGGAACAGGTGTGGGCTCCTGAGAGTCAGGATAGACAAGGGGCTGCAGCTTTGGCTTGTTTTCTAATCATTTTATCTGGCCCATGAGTGGGAGACAACTTCAAGAAAACCCTCTCCTAATGAGACGAACCCAGGAGTCAGGGAGAGGAGGGGTGGGTGGTGGTTGGAGACAGAGGCCTGGTGCCCTGGGTGCAGTGGAAGTCTCTGGAAGACCAGGTGGAGGGAGGCCACACAGAGTGACGCCCAGGGTCACAGACCTGTCGGAGCTGCTGTTTGTTAGTTCAAGTCCTGCTCTGAGGTGCTCTGTGTCAGCTCTGAGCGACAGGTGAGCTGGGGGTGCTCTTCAATGAGGGCTATGTGCACGGTTCCTGTGTGCCCAGCCCTGCCACGGTACCTGCAAGGGTAGCTCTGTATCCTGGGAGGGGCCTGACCATGAGAGCCCCGTGGGCTGGGTTGGGGGTGGGGTACCTGCCCAGGAGAGCTCCATATCCTGGGATTGGCTTGACCACGAGAGCCCCATGGGCTGCTGGGGACCTGGTAAAGGATGTCAGGACAGTCAGTGAAGCCACCGAGGATATACCTCCAGTTGCTCCTGATTCCTACACCCTGCTGGTCATTCTACCAACCACCAGGACATGGTATTCTGTATTAGTCTTCAATGATGCCTTCTTTTGTATTCCATTAGTCCCAGAGTCACAAGAAATTTTGGCTTCTGAGTGGCAGGACTCAACATACAACTAAAACAATACTTCCGGGCCGTCTTGCCCCAAGGGTTCAAAAATTCCCACACCATCTTTGGGGAAAGCTTAGCTAACGACCGAAAAGTTCTACCTCTGGAAAAGGAAACCCTCCTTCAATATGCAGACGACATTCTGATCGCCAGCCCTACTAAGGAGGCCTCTGAACTACCAAGCCAATAAAGGATAGAAGTTGTCCAAGAAAAAGCTCAAATATCACAGACTGCGGTGACCTGCCTGGGCTTCATTCTCACACAAGGTCAGAGAAGCCCATCCCAGGAAAGGGAAGAAACCATTTGCAGCCTTACCCCTTTCTAAAACTAGAAGACAGCTTAGGGGTTCCTGGGGAGGCCAGGGTTTGCTGCTTCTGGATCCCTAACTACAGTCTACTAGCTGGGCCTCTATATGAAACACTGAAAGGAAAAGATGATGATCCTTTTGAACAGAATCCAGAAGTGGCCTTTCAAGAATGGAAAGAGCAGTCAATTCAGACCCTTGCCCTGGAACTCCCTAATTGAGCTAAACCCTTTGACCTTTCCATTCCCGGTGAAAGGTGAATCGCCATTGGAGAATTAGTGCAAAAACTGGGACCACTTGAAATGGAACAACGCAAGAATGCCATCCAGGTAGGATAAACTACAGTCACCAAGGGGCTTGGCCCACTGCCACATCTGGCCAAGATACTGGCGGTATCTAAAAACCTGGAAATCAGCAGCCCAAAAGGCCACCTCCCTCCTAAGGGAAAAGGACCCCACGTGGTGATCCTAATCACCAACCATGCCCTGAAGTTGCAGGGTTCGCTCCGTGGGCACACCGACCTCGAGTGAGGAGGCCCTCCAACTCCAACATCCAGAGAGATAACCGGGGGCAACAGGGCACCATGACGACTCATGTGAACATCACTTGACCTGGAGTTTCTCTCATAAAACAACAATAGTGTGTCCCGAAGGAGTAGACTACTGCTTGCAGGACTTCCTGCACCCGGAGGGGAGCTAATAATCTTGGCGGGGGAACCGTATATCACACTGTCACCATAGAAAAGCCTACAGACACCGTGATGATGGTGGCCAATAAGACCGGCTGGACTCCTGTTTACTGTTGACTGTTGGCTGTTGACTCAGTGGCCATCATGGTCCTCGATCACCACTGACCCTGGACTGTCTGGGAGTTGAGCGGGCAGGGCTCTGACACCTGGTGCTGTTTTTACGTTAATTCAGGGGCCTAATTGAAGAAAGAGCAGACTACTGGTCAGAGCATCTAGGCTGGCAGAAACGGTCAGCCTAAGGTGGCCGAACAAATGTGGGGCGGGGTGAAACCGGCCCCCACAGCGTCTCTGCACATCTCTTTCCTGGACCCTTAAAGGTCATTAGAATCTATAACACTTCCAATGCTGGTGCTCAGGCGGACGAGCAGGGAGGCAGGGGTCCTGGGGCCAATCAACGTCACCTGGAGGCTGCTGGGGAGAAGTTCTGACCCTCGTCCCCTGGTATGAGGGCTCCCAACTCAGCACTCAGCAGTTACAGAAGAAGGGTCTGCACCCTCAGCACTCCAAGAATGAGGAACGGGACAAAAGGCAGAGGAGGGGTTTGTCCCCAGCAAAGCCCATTAAAAATCCCTGGGAGATAAAAATAGAATGTGGGCAATAAAGTCAAGTCTGACCTTTTTTATCCTTTGTGCTTTGTCTAATTTCACGTGCTCCTAGGGTCCCGCATGCAGAGGTTCCACACCCGGCACTTCAGACCAGATTTCCTGGTGCAGAATGGCTGGGTCGACACCTCAGCTCCTGGGGCCCAGTGCAGACTCCGAGATATAGAGCCTGAGCTGCAGCCAACCCGGCCCTTGAGAGCTCCACCCCCTCCCTCTCACTGACTCTGACAGGATCTCTACACAGCAGCCCAGCCCACAGCCCACGGGGTAGTGCATGCTCTCACCTCTCCATTCTCTGATGAAAATATAAAGTTTCCTTTGCTTGGGAACCAAACTCAGTCTCGATCTGTTGGCCCCAATGACACTGGGCAGGGGGACCCTTGTTGGGGTCCACTCTGGAGGATCAGTAACAGAAATTGAGACTATTGTAACTTCAATGAACAGATGTGTGAGCCAAACTGTAGTTAACATAGAACAGTTTATAAGGCTCGGGTAAAATAAGATGTTTCTAACACTTCCATTTGATATTTCCATCACTTTATTATAAGCAAGTTCAGTGAAAAGGTTTGTCTTATTTGTCAGGTCAATATTAGAGAAATGAAGTGATTTCTTTCCAAGGATGTACATCTAATAATCTTGGTTAAAGCTTCAATCTTGTTTTAAATGCTTTTCCATTGAAAATGATACCTCTCTTTCAGCTCCCCCATTTCTGAGAAGTATAAAATCTTATAATTTATTATTACCAAAGGGGAAAGGTGGGAGGAGGGATAAATTAACAGTTTGGAATTAACACATACACACTGCTATGTATAAAATAGATCATCAACAAGGAACTACTGTATAGCACAGGGAACTACACTCAATATTGTGCAATAACCTATAAGGGGAAATAATCGGAAAAAGAACAGATATTTTTATTGACATCATCTATCAATGACAGTTAAAGTGTAACCTAAGGGAAGCCGGTGGTGAGTGCTTCTGACCCTGAAGACTTCAGTCATCTAAAGTTTGGACTCTGCCTACTTCCCAAGGCCCTTAATGAACATATGTGTAGCCGTAGCTTAAAAAACTCCCCAGTTTGGGTTTCGGGGAGACACTGATTTTGAAAAAGCCCTGGTGTTCTCCTTACATGAATGGGACTCTTCCTACTGCTAAAACATGTCTGTCACATCCAGAGGATGGTATACCGTCTGATCGGGAAGAGTTTGGAAAAGGCATCTCATCTCCTCATCTCCTGGTGCTCGGGTTCACCCCTCCAGCGTCTTTACTAACAGTCTCCCCACTTGGAGATGTCAACACTGTCAACATCCTGTTGCGTACAGTTTGGAATTTGTCCAGAGGATGAAGCGGAAGGATGAGGAACAATGAGAGACAAGTCCTAGGTGTTCAGACAGGCACATGTCACTCTAATTTCCAATCAGGAAGATGAATTGACCAAAGGCTAGGGTTGCCCATGGAAACAGTATAGGGCTTGAGGAAATCCCACTGCTTTGTGGCCAGTTCCCATAAACACAAGTTGAACAATGGAACTCAGGGGCAGTAAAATTCACGAAACTGCAGAGTTGAAAATATCTATCACTGAAAAATGTCTTGAGGAAAGTCAAAGAAAAGGATTGGCAAGCAACGGAGAATGGCAGGAAAGGGATTTGAGGAGGTAGAAAGGACTCGCCATTAAGCACAAGAAAAGGGGCTGAACATTTCCGACATTGCAGTTGGCCAAAAAGGCTGTATGCGTTTTTTTCTGTATATATTCAAGAAAAGGGCATACACTTTTTTAGCCAACCAAACAGGTGGGCACTGGAAATCAATACTACAAAAGATATCACTTCGCATCAGTCAGAAGAGCCATCCTCATAAAGTGTAAATGCCAGAAATGCAGGACAGGGCAAGGAGAAGAGGGAGCCCTGTGAGGCTTATAGTGGAAATGTATATTGCCAACGGCCATTCTGGAGAAGTGTATTGTGTTTACTAAAGCATCTAAAAAATGAGCTACAGAGCATAGGGCACTTGCACTCATGGGCGTATATCTTGGGAAAAACAAAAATCGAGAGGACACAGGCACCCCAATGTTTACTGCCTCTCTGTTTAAAAGATCCTCGACTAGGATATAACTTAAATGTCTCTGGAGGGAAAAAATGGATAGAGATGTGGTACTTATGTAGAGTGGAATATTACTCAGCCTGGAAATCAATGAAATATGGCCAGTTGTAACAACTCCGGAGGAGTTACGTATGATCATTCTAAGTGACATAATTCAAAAAGAAAAAGACACATATCATAAGATATCACTTAAAGGTGGAATCCAAAATGGCTACACATGAAATAAATTACAAAACAAAAACATAGTCAAATATGTAGAAAACACGCGTAAGGCTGCTAAACGGGAAAGGTGGGGAGGGGTGAGGCATCATCCAGGAGGTTGAGATTAGCAAAGATACCATTCCAAATACCAAACTGATAATCAACAAGGCCTACACGGTAGCTAAAAGAACTGCACTCAGCACACTCAAGTCACCGGAAAAGAATATCTATGACTGGTAAGAATCTGAAAAAGAATTTATTGATGTCTCTCTGTACGTGAATCAAGTGGATGTACAGCAGCAAGAAACAGAGCTTTGAAAATCAGCTGTAACCAATATAGTAATAAATTGAAAAAAATAAACGACAGAGAGACAGAGAAAACCTCTTACAACTTTTCCTCAGGGACGGTGATGCAACATGGATTGAACACATCTAGACCCACAGCAGGATGAGACATAAGGCTGGAAACTGTTCGCGCTAAGAGAAATGTGAGGTTGGGTGAGGAAATGCACACCCTTTAAAGTAATACTACCTGGTACCCATTCAATGGGTCCCAAATCTGCAGGTTCAAGGAATCTTCCTACAGCTAAAACATGCATGGAAAACCCAGAGGACTGTACACCATGTGATCGGGAGATGTGTCTAAAATGCACCTCATTTATCCTCTCCTGGTGCTCCTGTTCATCATTCCAGCCACGTTACTTAGAATCTCCCCACTTAGAGAATCAGCACATTTAAACTTCTGTTTCACACATTTTGCAAATTGTGAGGAGGATGAACGGGAACAGGGGGAAACAATGAGAGAATAGTTGTAGGGGTTTGGACGGGCACATGTCACTCTAATTTCCCATTAAGAATAAGAATTAAAAAAAGGCTCAGCCCGCCTCGCCGGAGCCAAAATAGGGCCTGAAGCAATCCTGCGGTTTTGAGGCCAGCTCACAAAAGAGCAACTTAAAAAATGGAGCTCAGGGTCACTGCAATTCACAAACCTGCAGAGTTATAAATGAAAACTAACGTCCAAAAATATGTTGAGGTAAGGCAAAGAAGAGGATCTGAATGCAAGACAGAATTGCAAGAAACAGATTTCAAGAGATAGATTGGACTCGCCTTTAAAGCACATGAAAAGCGGCAGAATTTCGACAATGATGCAGTTGGCCCAAAAGGGAGTATGCGTTTTTTCCTGAATATATCCAGGAAAAAACGCATACGCACTTTATGGGCAAGCAAGCAAGCAAGCAATGCAAATGTGCACAACAAAGAAGTCTCATTTCCCACCGGTCAAAAGGGCCATCCGAAAAAATTGTAAAAACCAGAAATGCAGGACAGGCCATGGAGAACAGGGAGCCTTTATACGCTGATGGACAGTGTGTGAACTGCCGAGAGCCACTCTGGAGAAGTGTATGGTGGTTCCTAAATCATCTAAAAAACAGAGCGACAGAGCATAGGGCACTTCCAATCACGGGAGTATATCTAGGGAAGTCTAAAAATCAACAAGACACAAGCACACCACAGTTTAGGGCTACTCTGTTTACAAGAACCTCAACTTCAGTACACCTTAAATATCCCAGGAAAGAGAACAATGGATAAAGAAAATGTGGTACTTATGTACAATGGAATATCTCTTCACCATGAAATCAATGTAATAAGGCTAGTAGAAGGATAAAGAGTGGATTGAGGTCCGATAATACTACTTGAAATAAGTCAAACAGAAAAAGAAACATATCATAAGATATCACTTATAGAGGGAGGATAAATATGGCTGCACAAAAAATTAATTACAAAACAGAACAGTGTCTCACATTTAGAAAACACACTTATGTCAGCTTAAGGGGAAAGGAGAGGTGGGGTGATGCATAAAACCAGAGTTTGAAATTAGCACAGATACCGTTCAATAAACCAAATAGGTATCAGACAAGATCTACACCTCGCTCAATGAACTGGCCTCAACACACCCTATACACCGCAGAGAAATATATCTGAGTAATAAGAATCTTAAAACCCATGTATTGATATATCTCCATAAGGGAATCAAGTGTGCGCAGAGCGGCACAAACACAGCAGTGAAAATGAGCTAAACCCCATTATAGAAATAAATTTTAAAACCAAAACGCAGAAACAATGAAAGAGAGAAAAATTCTTACAAAATTCGCTCAGGGGCTGTGATGCAACCTGGAATGACCACATATAAACCCACAGCTGGATAAGACATAAGGCTGGACACTTGGGGCTGAAAGGATTGGAGAGCTTTGGTGAGCAACTGCCGAAAGTTTAATGCAATACTTCATGCTACTTATTCCAAGGGTCCCAACACTCCAAGTTGAAGGGAATCTTCCTACAGCTAAACCATGCATGGGAAATCCAGCGGATGGTATACCATATGATCGGGAAAGGTTTCTAAAATGCACCTCATTTTCCTCTCCTGGGGCTCCGGATCAACATTCCAGCCACTTTACTAACAACATCTCCACATGGAGAGTCAATGCCTTTAAGTTCCGGTATCGCACAGTCTGCAGTTAGTGCGGAGGATGAATGGGAATAGGGGGAACCAGTGAGAAAATAGCTGTAGCGGTTTCAATGGGCACATGTCACTCTAATTTCACATCAGGAGGAAGAATTAACCAAAGGCAGAGCAAGGCGTCCCAGAAGAAGAATAGGTCCTGAAGAAATCCTGTGGATATGAGGCAAGATCACAAAAATAAGAGCTGAAAAATGGAGCTAAGGGCCACTGCAATTCAAAAACCTGCAGCGTTATAAAGGCCAACTATTTTCCAAAAGTATATTGAGGTAAGGCTATGAAGAGGCACTGAGAGCAAGGCAGAACTGCAGGAAACCGATTTCAGGAGGTAGACAGGAATTGCACTGAAAACATATGAAAACACTCAGAACGTCGACAATGATGCACTTGGCCAAAAAGGGCGTATGCGTTTTTTCCTGAATATATTCAGGAAAAAACGCATACGCCCTTTTTGGCCAACCAAGCAAGCTTGCAAAGGAAATCTGCACTACAATGAAGTCTCACTGCCCCTCGGTCAAAAGGGCCATCCGAAAAAAGTGTAAAATCCAGAAAGGCAGGACAGGCCATGGAGAACTGGGAGCCTTGTTATGCTGATGGGTGGGATGTAAATTGCCAGCAGCCACTCTGGAGAAGTGTTTGGTGTTTCCTGAAACATCCAAAAAACAAAGCAACAGAGCCTAGGGCACTTCCACTTATGGTCCTATAGCTTAGGGAAATTAAAATCAAAAAGACACAGCCACCCCAAAGTTTGGGACGGCTCTGTTTACAAGAACCTCGTTTACAGTACAAGTTGAATATCACAGAAAGCGAAAAATGGATAAAGAAATTGTGGTACTTACGTATAATGCAATATCACTCAGCAATGAAATCTATGTCATCAGGCCCGTAGCAGCATAATGAGTGGATTCAGGTACGATGATTCTAAGTGAAATTAGTCCCACAGAAAAAGAAACATCATAAGATATCACTAATACACGGAATGTAAATTTGGCTACACAAGAACTGAATTACAAAACAGAACAGGGTGTCAAATGTAGAAAACCAACTTATGCTTGCTTAAGGGGAAGGGTGAGTTGGGGTGTTGCATAAAACCAGAGATTGAAATTAGCACAGATACCGTTCCATAAGCCAAATATGTAATAGACAAGAGCTACTCCTTGTTCAACGAAGTGGACTCAACACCCCATATTAAACGCCTAAGAATATACCTGACTAGTAAGAATCTACCTGACTAGTAAGAATCTTAAAACCTATGGATTTATATGTCTCCGAAAGAGAATCAAGCGTGTGTACAGCGGCAAAAACGCAGCAGTGATAGGATTGCTGAGGTTCGGTGAGCAAATGCAGACCCTTTGAAGTCATATTGCATGGTACCCATTCCATGGGTCTCAACTCTCCAGGTTTAAGGGATTCTTCCTTCAGCTAAAACATGCATGTGGAACCCAGAGTATGATACACCGTGTGATCGGGAAACGTGTTCAAACGTGTCTCAGTTTTCGTCCCCTGGTACTCGGGTGCAACATTCCAGACGCTTTACTAACACTCTCCCCACTTGGAGAGTCAGTGCCTTTAACCTCCTGTTTGGCCCAGTTTGCAATTTCTGTGGAAAATGAACAGGAATAGGGAGAACCAATGAGAGACTAGGTGGAGGTGTCTGGACGGGCAAATTTAACTCTCATTTCCCACCAGGAAGAGGAATTAACCAAAGGCTCAGCGTGCCATGCCGGAACCACACTAGGGCCAGAAGCAATCCTGTGGTGTTGCGGCCAGCTCACAAGAAAGCGAGTTGAAGAAAGGAGCTCAGGGGCACTGTAATTCACAAACTTGCAGAGTTATAAATGACAGCTATCTTCCAAAAATATATTGAAGTAAGGCTGCCAAGAGGAGTTGAAAGCGGGGCAGAATTGCAGGAAACCGATTAAAGGAGGTAGACTGGAATTGCATGTAAAGCATAGGAAAAGAGGCAGAACGTCCACAATGATGCACTTGGCCAAAAAGGGCGTATGCGTTTTTTCCTGAATATATTCAGGAAAAAACGCATACGCCCTTTTTGGCCAACCAAGCAAGCTTGCAAAGGAAATCTGCACTACAAAGAAGTCTCACTGCTCCCCGGTCAAAAGGGCCACCTGAAAAAAGTGTAAAATCCAGAAAGGCAGGACAGGCCATGGAGAACTGGGAGCCTAGTTATGCTGATGGGTGGGATGTAAATTGCCAGCAGCCACTGTGGAGAAGTGTATGGTGTTTCCTGAAACATCCAAAAAACAAAGCAACAGAGCCTAGGGCAGTTCCACTTATGGTCCTATAGCTTAGGGAAATTAAAATCAAAAAGACACAGCCACCCCAAAGTTTGGGCCGGCTCTGTTTACAAGAACCTCGTTTACGGTACAAGTTCAATATCACAGAAAGCGAAAAATGGATAAAGAAGTTGTGGTACTTACGTACAATGCAATATCACTCAGCAATGAAATCTATGTCATCAGGCCCATAGCAGCATAATGAGTGGATTCAGGTACGATGATTCTAAGTGAAATAAGTCACACAGAAAAAGAAACATCATAATATATCACTAATACACGGAATGTAAACTTGGCTACACAAGAACTGAATTACAAAACAGAACAGGGTGTCAAATGTAGAAAACCAACTTATGCTTGCTTAAGGGGAAGGGTGAGCTGGGGTGCTGCATAAAACCAGAGATTGAAATTAGCACAGATACCGTTCCATAAGCCAAATATGTAATAGACAAGAGCTACTCCTTGCTCAACGAAGTGGACTCAACACCCCATATTAAACGCCTAACAATATACCTGACTAGTAAGAATCTACCTGACTAGTAAGAATCTTAAAACCTATGGATTTATATGTCTCCGAAAGAGAATCAAGCGTGTGTACAGAGGCATAAACGCAGCAGGGATAGGATTGGTGAGGTTCGGTGAGCAAATGCAGACCCTTTGAAGTCATATTGCATGGTACCCATTCCATGGGTCTCAACTCTCCAGGTTTAAGGGATTCTTCCTTCAGCTAAAACATGCATGTGGAACCCAGAGTATGATCCACCGTGTGATCGGGAAACGTGTTCAAATGTGTCTCAGTTTTCGTCCCCTGGTACTCGGGTGCAACATTCCAGACGCTTTACTAACACTCTCCCCACTTGGAGAGTCAGTGCCTTTAACCTCCTGTTTGGCTCAGTTTGCAATTTCTGTGGAAAATGAACAGGAATAGGAAGAACCAATGAGAGACTAGGTGGAGGTGTCTGGACGGGCAAATTTAACTCTCATTTCCCACCAGGAAGAGGAATTAACCAAAGGCTCAGCATGCCGTGCCAGAACCAAACTAGGGCCTGAAGCAATCCTGCGGTGTTGCGGCCAGCTCACAAGAAAGCGAGTTGAAGAAAGGAGCTCACGGGCACTGTAATTCACAAACCTGCAGAGTTATAAATGACAGCTATCGTCCAAAAATATATTGAAGTAAGGCAGCCAAGAGGAGTTGAAAGCGGGGAAGAATTGCAGGAAACCGATTTCAGGAGGTAGAGTGGAATTGCATGTAAAGCATAGGAAAAGAGGCAGAACGTCCACAATGATGCACTTGGCCAAAAAGGGCGTATGCGTTTTTTCCTGAATATATTCAGGAAAAAACGCATACGCCCTTTTTGGCCAACCAAGCAAGCTTGCAAAGGAAATCTGCACTACAATGAAGTCTCACAGCCCCCTGGTCAAAAGGGCCATCCGAAAAAAGTGTAAAATCCAGAAAGGCAGGACAGGCCATGGAGAACTGGGAGCCTTGTTATGCTGATGGGTGGGATGTAAATTGCGAGCAGCCACTCTGGAGAAGTGTATGGTGTTTCCTGAAACATCCAAAAAACAAAGCAACAGAGCCTAGGGCACTTCCACTTATGGTCCTATAGCTTAGGGAAATTAAAATCAAAAAGACACAGCCACCCCAAAGTTTGGGACGGCTCTGTTTACAAGAACCTCGTTTACAGTACAAGTTGAATATCACAGAAAGCGAAAAATGGATAAAGAAATTGTGGTACTTACGTATAATGCAATATCACTCAGCAATGAAATCTATGTCATCAGGCCCGTAGCAGCATAATGAGTGGATTCAGGTACGATGATTCTAAGTGAAATTAGTCCCACAGAAAAAGAAACATCATAAGATATCACTAATACACGGAATGTAAATTTGGCTACACAAGAACTGAATTACAAAACAGAACAGGGTGTCAAATGTAGAAAACCAACTTATGCTTGCTTAAGGGGAAGGGTGAGTTGGGGTGTTGCATAAAACCAGAGATTGAAATTAGCACAGATACCGTTCCATAAGCCAAATATGTAATAGACAAGAGCTACTCCTTGTTCAACGAAGTGGATTCAACACCCCATATTAAACGCCTAAGAATATACCTGACTAGTAAGAATCTACCTGACTAGTAAGAATCTTAAAACCTATGGATTTATATGTCTCCGAAAGAGAATCAAGCGTGTGTACAGCGGCAAAAATGCAGCAGTGATAGGATTGCTGAGGTTCGGTGAGCAAATGCAGACCCTTTGAAGTCATATTGCATGGTACCCATTCCATGGGTCTCAACTCTCCAGGTTTAAGGGATTCTTCCTTCAGCTAAAACATGCATGTGGAACCCAGAGTATGATACACCGTGTGATCGGGAAACGTGTTCAAACGTGTCTCAGTTTTCGTCCCCTGGTACTCGGGTGCAACATTCCAGACGCTTTACTAACACTCTCCCCACTTGGAGAGTCAGTGCCTTTAACCTCCTGTTTGGCCCAGTTTGCAATTTCTGTGGAAAATGAACAGGAATAGGGAGAACCAATGAGAGACTAGGTGGAGGTGTCTGGACGGGCAAATTTAACTCTCATTTCCCACCAGGAAGAGGAATTAACCAAAGGCTCAGCGTGCCATGCCGGAACCACACTAGGGCCAGAAGCAATCCTGTGGTGTTGCGGCCAGCTCACAAGAAAGCGAGTTGAAGAAAGGAGCTCAGGGGCACTGTAATTCACAAACTTGCAGAGTTATAAATGACAGCTATCTTCCAAAAATATATTGAAGTAA
Organism: Leucopleurus acutus; assembly: GCF_964270905.1. Taxonomy (NCBI): domain Eukaryota; kingdom Metazoa; phylum Chordata; class Mammalia; order Artiodactyla; family Delphinidae; genus Leucopleurus; species Leucopleurus acutus. The sequence continues at coordinate 950,696 of NW_028139194.1, forward strand.
GGCTGCCAAGAGGAGTTGAAAGCGGGGCAGAATTGCAGGAAACCGATTAAAGGAGGTAGACTGGAATTGCATGTAAACCATAGGAAAAGAGGCAGAACGTCCACAATGATGCACTTGGCCAAAAAGGGCGTATGCGTTTTTTCCTGAATATATTCAGGAAAAAACGCATACGCCCTTTTTGGCCAACCAAGCAAGCTTGCAAAGGAAATCTGCACTACAAAGAAGTCTCACTGCTCCCCGGTCAAAAGGGCCACCTGAAAAAAGTGTAAAATCCAGAAAGGCAGGACAGGCCATGGAGAACTGGGAGCCTAGTTATGCTGATGGGTGGGATGTAAATTGCCAGCAGCCACTGTGGAGAAGTGTATGGTGTTTCCTGAAACATCCAAAAAACAAAGCAACAGAGCCTAGGGCAGTTCCACTTATGGTCCTATAGCTTAGGGAAATTAAAATCAAAAAGACACAGCTACCCCAAAGTTTGGGCCGGCTCTGTTTACAAGAACCTCGTTTACGGTACAAGTTCAATATCACAGAAAGCGAAAAATGGATAAAGAAGTTGTGGTACTTACGTACAATGCAATATCACTCAGCAATGAAATCTATGTCATCAGGCCCATAGCAGCATAATGAGTGGATTCAGGTACGATGATTCTAAGTGAAATAAGTCACACAGAAAAAGAAACATCATAATATATCACTAATACACGGAATGTAAACTTGGCTACACAAGAACTGAATTACAAAACAGAACAGGGTGTCAAATGTAGAAAACCAACTTATGCTTGCTTAAGGGGAAGGGTGAGCTGGGGTGCTGCATAAAACCAGAGATTGAAATTAGCACAGATACCGTTCCATAAGCCAAATATGTAATAGACAAGAGCTACTCCTTGCTCAACGAAGTGGACTCAACACCCCATATTAAACGCCTAACAATATACCTGACTAGTAAGAATCTACCTGACTAGTAAGAATCTTAAAACCTATGGATTTATATGTCTCCGAAAGAGAATCAAGCGTGTGTACAGAGGCATAAACGCAGCAGGGATAGGATTGGTGAGGTTCGGTGAGCAAATGCAGACCCTTTGAAGTCATATTGCATGGTACCCATTCCATGGGTCTCAACTCTCCAGGTTTAAGGGATTCTTCCTTCAGCTAAAACATGCATGTGGAACCCAGAGTATGATCCACCGTGTGATCGGGAAACGTGTTCAAATGTGTCTCAGTTTTCGTCCCCTGGTACTCGGGTGCAACATTCCAGACGCTTTACTAAAACTCTCCCCACTTGGAGAGTCAGTGCCTTTAACCTCCTGTTTGGCTCAGTTTGCAATTTCTGTGGAAAATGAACAGGAATAGGAAGAACCAATGAGAGACTAGGTGGAGGTGTCTGGACGGGCAAATTTAACTCTCATTTCCCACCAGGAAGAGGAATTAACCAAAGGCTCAGCATGCCGTGCCAGAACCAAACTAGGGCCTGAAGCAATCCTGCGGTGTTGCGGCCAGCTCACAAGAAAGCGAGTTGAAGAAAGGAGCTCACGGGCACTGTAATTCACAAACCTGCAGAGTTATAAATGACAGCTATCGTCCAAAAATATATTGAAGTAAGGCAGCCAAGAGGAGTTGAAAGCGGGGAAGAATTGCAGGAAACCGATTTCAGGAGGTAGAGTGGAATTGCATGTAAAGCATAGGAAAAGAGGCAGAACGTCCACAATGATGCACTTGGCCAAAAAGGGCGTATGCGTTTTTTCCTGAATATATTCAGGAAAAAACGCATACGCCCTTTTTGGCCAACCAAGCAAGCTTGCAAAGGAAATCTGCACTACAATGAAGTCTCACAGCCCCCTGGTCAAAAGGGCCATCCGAAAAAAGTGTAAAATCCAGAAAGGCAGGACAAGCCAAGGAGAACTAGGAGCCTTCTTATGCTGATGGGCGGGATGTAAATTGCCAGCAGCCACTCTGGAGAAGTGTATGGTGTTTCCTGAAACATCCAAAAAACAAAGGAACAGAGCCTAGGGCACTTCCACTGATGGTCCTATAGCTTAGGGAAATTAAAATCAAAAAGACACAGCCACCCCAAAGTTTGGGATGGCTCTGTTTACAAGAACCTCGTTTACGGTACAAGTTCAATATCACAGAAAGCGAAAAATGGATAAAGAAGTTGTGGTACTTACGTACAATGCAATATCACTCAGCAATGAAATCTATGTCATCAGGCCCGTAGCAGCATAATGAGTGGATTCAGGTACGATGATTCTAAGTGAAATGAGTCACACAGAAAAAGAAACATCATAAGTTATCACTACTACACGGAATGTAAACTTGGCTACACAGGAACTGAATTACAAAACAGAACAGGGTGTCAAATGTAGAAAACCCACTTATGCTTGCTTAAGGGGAAAGGTGAGTTGGGGTGCTACATACAACAAGAGATTGAAATTAGCACAGATACCGTTCCATAAGCCAAATATGTAATAGACAAGAGCTATTACTTGCTCAACGAAGTGGACACAACACACCATATTAAACGCCTAAGAATATACCTGACTAGTAAGAATCTTAAAACCTATGGATTTATATGTCTCCGAAAGAGAATCAAGCGTGTGTACAGTGGTATAAACGCAGCAGTGATAGGATTGGTGAGGTTAGGTGAGCAAATGCAGACTCTTTGAAGTCATATTGCATGGTACCCATTCCATGGGTCTCAACTCTCCAGGTTTAAGGTATTCTTCCTTCAGCTAAAACATGCATGTGGAACCCAGAGTATGATCCACGGTGTCATCGGGAAACGTGTTCAAATGTGTCTCAGTTTTCGTCCCCTGGTACTCGGGTGCAACATTCCAGACGCTTTACTAACACTCTCCCCACTTGGAGAGTCAGTGCCTTTAAACTCCTGTTTGGCCCAGTTTGCAATTTCTGTGGAAAATGAACAGGAATAGGGAGAACCAAGGAGAGACTAGGTGGAGGTGTCTGGACGGGCAAATTTAACTCTCATTTCCCACCAGGAAGAGGAATTAACCAAAGGCTCAACATGCCATGCCGGAACCAAACTAGGGCCTGAAGCAATCCTGTGGTGTTGCGGCCAGCTCACAAGAAAGCGAGTTGAAGAAAGGAGCTAAGGGGCACTGTAATTCACAAACCTGCAGAGTTATAAATGACAGCTATCGTCCTAAAATATATTGAAGGAAGGCTGCCAAGAGGAGTTGAAAGCGGGGCAGGATTGCAGGAAACCGATTTCAGGAGGTAGACTGGAATTGCATGTAAAGCATAGGAAAAGAGGCAGAACGTCCACAATGATGCACTTGGCCAAAAAGGGCGTATGCGTTTTTTCCTGAATATATTCAGGAAAAAACGCATACGTCCTTTTTGGCCAACCAAGCAAGCTTGCAAAGGAAATCTGCACTACAATGAAGTCTCACTGCCCCCCGGTCAAAAGGGCCATCTGAAAAAAGTGTAAAATCCAGAAAGGCAGGACAGGCCATGGAGAACTGGGAGCCTTGTTATGCTGATGGGCGGGATGTAAATTGCCAGCAGCCACTCTGGAGAAGTGTATGGTGTTTCCTGAAACATCTAAAAAACAAAGCAACAGAGCCTAGGGCACTTCCACATATGGTCCTATAGCTTAGGGAAATTAAAATCAAAAAGACACAGCCACCCCAAAGTTTGAGATGGCTCTGTTTACAAGAACCTCATTTACCTTACAAGTTCAATATCACAGAAAGTGGAAAATGGATAAAGAAGTTGTGGTACTTACGTACAATGCAATATCACTCAGCAATGAAATCTATGTCATCAGGCCCGTAGCAGCATAATGAGTGGATTCAGGTACGATGATTCTAAGTGAAATAAGTCACACAGAAAAAGAAATATCATAAGGTATCACTAATATACGGAATGTAAACTTGGCTACACAGGAACTGAATTACAAAACAAAACAGGGTCTCAAAAGTAGAAACCCAAGTTATGCTTGCTTAAGTGGAAAGGTGAGTTGGGGTGGTGCATAAAACCAGAGATTGAAATTAGCACAGATACCGTTCCATAAGCCAAATATGTAATAGACAAGAGCTACTCCTTGCTCAACGAAGTGGACTCAACACCCCATATTAAACGCCTAAGAATATACCTGATTAGTAAGAATCTTAAAACCTATGGATTTATATGTCTCCGAAAGAGAATCAAGCGTGTGTACAGCGGCATAAACGCAGCAGTGATAGGATTGGTGAGGTTCGGTGAGCAAATGCAGACCCTTTGAAGTCATATTGCATGGTACCCATTCCATGGGTCTCAACTCTCCAGGTTTAAGGGATTCTTCCTTCAGCTAAAACATGCATGTGGAACCCAGAGTATGATCCACGGTGTCATCGGGAAACGTGTTCAAATGTGTCTCAGTTTTCGTCCCCTGGTACTCGGGTGCAACATTCCAGACGCTTTACTAACACTCTCCCCACTTGGAGAGTCAGTGCCTTTAACCTCCTGTTTGGCCAGTTTGCAATTTCTGTGGAAAATGAACAGGAATAGGGAGAACCAAGGAGAGACTAGGTGGAGGTGTCTGGACAGGCAAATTTAACTCTCATTTCCCACCAGGAAGAGGAATTAACCAAAGGCTCAGCATGCCATGCCGGAACCAAACTAGGGTCTGAAGCAATCCTGCGGTGTTGCGGCCAGCTCACAAGAAAGCGAGTTGAAGAAAGGAGCTCAGGGGCACTGTAATTCACAAACCTGCAGAGTTATAAATGACAGCTATCTTCCAAAAATATATTGAAGTAAGGCTGCCAAGAGGAGTTGAAAGCGGGGCAGAATTGCAGGAAACCGATTTCAGGAGGTAGACTGGAAATGCATGTAAAGCATAGGAAAAGAGGCAGAACGTCCACAATGATGCACTTGGCCAAAAAGGGCGTATGCGTTTTTTCCTGAATATATTCAGGAAAAAACGCATACGCCCTTTTTGGCCAACCAAGCAAGCTTGCAAAGGAAATCTGCACTACAAAGAAGTCTCACTGCTCCCCGGTCAAAAGGGCCATCTGAAAAAAGTGTAAAATCCAGAAAGGCAGGACAGGCCATGGAGAACTGGGAGCCTAGTTATGCTGATGGGCGGGATGTAAATTGCCAGCAGCCACTGTGGAGAAGTGTATGGTGTTTCCTGAAACATCCAAAAAACAAAGCAACAGAGCCTAGGGCACTTCCACTTATGGTCCTATAGCTTAGGGAAATTAAAATCAAAAAGACACAGCCACCCCAAAGTTTGGGCCGGCTCTGTTTACAAGAACCTCGTTTATGGTACAAGTTGAATATCACAGAAAGCGAAAAATGGATAAAGAAGTTGTGGTACTTACGTACAATGCAGTATCACTCAGCAATGAAATCTATGTCATCAGGCCCGTAGCAGCATAATGAGTGGATTCAGGTATGATGATTCTAAGTGAAATAAGTCACACAGAAAAAGAAACATCATAAGATATCACTAACACACGGAATTTAAACTTGGCTACAAAGGAACTGAATTACAAAACAGAATAGGGTCTCAAATGTAGAAAACCAACTTATGCTTCCTTAAGGGGAATGGTGAGTTGGGGTGCTGCATGAAACCAGAGATTGAAATTTGCACAGATACCGTTCCATAAGCCAAATATGTAATAGACAAGAGCTATTACTTGCTCAACGAAGTGGACTCAACACACCATATTAAACGCCTAAGAATATACCTGACTAGTAAGAATCTTAAAACCTATGGATTTATATGTCTCCGAAAGAGAATCAAGCGTGTGTACAGCGGTATAAACGCAGCAGTGATAGGATTGGTGAGGTTAGGTGAGCAAAGGCAAACTCTTTGAAGTCATATTGCATGGTACCCATTCCATGGGTCTCAACTCTCCAGGTTTAAGGTATTCTTCCTTCAGCTAAAACATGCATGTGGAACCCAGAGTATGATCCACGGTGTCATCGGGAAACGTGTTCAAATGTTTCTCAGTTTTCGTCCCCTGGTACTCGGGTGCAACATTCCAGACGCTTTACTAACACTCTCCCCACTTGGAGAGTCAGTGCCTTTAAACTCCTGTTTGGCCCAGTTTGCAATTTCTGTGGAAAATGAACAGGAATAGGGAGAACCAAGGAGAGACTAGGTGGAGGTGTCTGGACGGGCAAATTTAACTCTCATTTCCCACCAGGAAGAGGAATTAACCAAAGGCTCAACATGCCATGCCGGAACCAAACTAGGGCCTGAAGCAATCCTGTGGTGTTGCGGCCAGCTCACAAGAAAGCGAGTTGAAGAAAGGAGCTAAGGGGCACTGTAATTCACAAACCTGCAGAGTTATAAATGACAGCTATCGTCCTAAAATATATTGAAGGAAGGCTGCCAAGAGGAGTTGAAAGCGGGGCAGGATTGCAGGAAACCGATTTCAGGAGGTAGACTGGAATTGCATGTAAAGCATAGGAAAAGAGGCAGAACGTCCACAATGATGCACTTGGCCAAAAAGGGCGTATGCGTTTTTTCCTGAATATATTCAGCAAAAAACGCATACGTCCTTTTTGGCCAACCAAGCAAGCTTGCAAAGGAAATCTGCACTACAATGAAGTCTCACTGCCCCCCAGGCAAAAGGGCCATCTGAAAAAAGTGTAAAATCCAGAAAGGCAAGACAGGCCATGGAAAACTGGGAGCCTTGTTATGCTGATGGGCGGGATGTAAATTGCCAGCAGCCACTCTGGAGAAGTGTATGGTGTTTCCTGAAACATCTAAAAACAAAGCAACAGAGCCTAGGGCACTTCCACATATGGTCCTATAGCTTAGGGAAATTAAAATCAAAAAGACACAGCCACCCCAAAGTTTGGGACGGCTCTGTTTACAAGAACCTCATTTACCTTACAAGTTCAATATCACAGAAAGCGAAAAATGGATAAAGAAGTTGTGGTACATACGTACAATGCAATATCACTCAGCAATGAAATCTATGTCATCAGGCCCGTAGCAGCATAATGAGTGGATTCAGGTACGATGATTCTAAGTGAAATAAGTCACACAGAAAAAGAAATATCATAAGGTATCACTAATATACGGAATGTAAACTTGGCTACACAGGAACTGAATTACAAAACAAAACAGGGTCTCAAAAGTAGAAACCCAAGTTATGCTTGCTTAAGTGGAAAGGTGAGTTGGGGTGGTGCATAAAACCAGAGATTGAAATTAGCACAGATACCGTTCCATAAGCCAAATATGTAATAGACAAGAGCTACTCCTTGCTCAACGAAGTGGACTCAACACCCCATATTAAACGCCTAAGAATATACCTGATTAGTAAGAATCTTAAAACCTATGGATTTATATGTCTCCGAAAGAGAATCAAGCGTGTGTACAGCGGCATAAACGCAGCAGTGATAGGATTGGTGAGGTTCGGTGAGCAAATGCAGACCCTTTGAAGTCATATTGCATGGTACCCATTCCATGGGTCTCAACTCTCCAGGTTTAAGGGATTCTTCCTTCAGCTAAAACATGCATGTGGAACCCAGAGTATGATCCACGGTGTCATCGGGAAACGTGTTCAAATGTGTCTCAGTTTTCGTCCCCTGGTACTCGGGTGCAACATTCCAGACGCTTTACTAACACTCTCCCCACTTGGAGAGTCAGTGCCTTTAACCTCCTGTTTGGCCAGTTTGCAATTTCTGTGGAAAATGAACAGGAATAGGGAGAACCAAGGAGAGACTAGGTGGAGGTGTCTGGACAGGCAAATTTAACTCTCATTTCCCACCAGGAAGAGGAATTAACCAAAGGCTCAGCATGCCATGCCGGAACCAAACTAGGGTCTGAAGCAATCCTGCGGTGTTGCGGCCAGCTCACAAGAAAGCGAGTTGAAGAAAGGAGCTCAGGGGCACTGTAATTCACAAACCTGCAGAGTTATAAATGACAGCTATCTTCCAAAAATATATTGAAGTAAGGCTGCCAAGAGGAGTTGAAAGCGGGGCAGAATTGCAGGAAACCGATTTCAGGAGGTAGACTGGAAATGCATGTAAAGCATAGGAAAAGAGGCAGAACGTCCACAATGATGCACTTGGCCAAAAAGGGCGTATGCGTTTTTTCCTGAATATATTCAGGAAAAAACGCATACGCCCTTTTTGGCCAACCAAGCAAGCTTGCAAAGGAAATCTGCACTACAAAGAAGTCTCACTGCTCCCCGGTCAAAAGGGCCATCTGAAAAAAGTGTAAAATCCAGAAAGGCAGGACAGGCCATGGAGAACTGGGAGCCTAGTTATGCTGATGGGCGGGATGTAAATTGCCAGCAGCCACTGTGGAGAAGTGTATGGTGTTTCCTGAAACATCCAAAAAACAAAGCAACAGAGCCTAGGGCACTTCCACTTATGGTCCTATAGCTTAGGGAAATTAAAATCAAAAAGACACAGCCACCCCAAAGTTTGGGCCGGCTCTGTTTACAAGAACCTCGTTTATGGTACAAGTTGAATATCACAGAAAGCGAAAAATGGATAAAGAAGTTGTGGTACTTACGTACAATGCAGTATCACTCAGCAATGAAATCTATGTCATCAGGCCCGTAGCAGCATAATGAGTGGATTCAGGTATGATGATTCTAAGTGAAATAAGTCACACAGAAAAAGAAACATCATAAGATATCACTAACACACGGAATTTAAACTTGGCTACAAAGGAACTGAATTACAAAACAGAATAGGGTCTCAAATGTAGAAAACCAACTTATGCTTCCTTAAGGGGAATGGTGAGTTGGGGTGCTGCATGAAACCAGAGATTGAAATTTGCACAGATACCGTTCCATAAGCCAAATATGTAATAGACAAGAGCTATTACTTGCTCAACGAAGTGGACTCAACACACCATATTAAACGCCTAAGAATATACCTGACTAGTAAGAATCTTAAAACCTATGGATTTATATGTCTCCGAAAGAGAATCAAGCGTGTGTACAGCGGTATAAACGCAGCAGTGATAGGATTGGTGAGGTTAGGTGAGCAAAGGCAAACTCTTTGAAGTCATATTGCATGGTACCCATTCCATGGGTCTCAACTCTCCAGGTTTAAGGTATTCTTCCTTCAGCTAAAACATGCATGTGGAACCCAGAGTATGATCCACGGTGTCATCGGGAAACGTGTTCAAATGTTTCTCAGTTTTCGTCCCCTGGTACTCGGGTGCAACATTCCAGACGCTTTACTAACACTCTCCCCACTTGGAGAGTCAGTGCCTTTAAACTCCTGTTTGGCCCAGTTTGCAATTTCTGTGGAAAATGAACAGGAATAGGGAGAACCAAGGAGAGACTAGGTGGAGGTGTCTGGACGGGCAAATTTAACTCTCATTTCCCACCAGGAAGAGGAATTAACCAAAGGCTCAACATGCCATGCCGGAACCAAACTAGGGCCTGAAGCAATCCTGTGGTGTTGCGGCCAGCTCACAAGAAAGCGAGTTGAAGAAAGGAGCTAAGGGGCACTGTAATTCACAAACCTGCAGAGTTATAAATGACAGCTATCGTCCTAAAATATATTGAAGGAAGGCTGCCAAGAGGAGTTGAAAGCGGGGCAGGATTGCAGGAAACCGATTTCAGGAGGTAGACTGGAATTGCATGTAAAGCATAGGAAAAGAGGCAGAACGTCCACAATGATGCACTTGGCCAAAAAGGGCGTATGCGTTTTTTCCTGAATATATTCAGCAAAAAACGCATACGTCCTTTTTGGCCAACCAAGCAAGCTTGCAAAGGAAATCTGCACTACAATGAAGTCTCACTGCCCCCCAGGCAAAAGGGCCATCTGAAAAAAGTGTAAAATCCAGAAAGGCAAGACAGGCCATGGAAAACTGGGAGCCTTGTTATGCTGATGGGCGGGATGTAAATTGCCAGCAGCCACTCTGGAGAAGTGTATGGTGTTTCCTGAAACATCTAAAAACAAAGCAACAGAGCCTAGGGCACTTCCACATATGGTCCTATAGCTTAGGGAAATTAAAATCAAAAAGACACAGCCACCCCAAAGTTTGGGACGGCTCTGTTTACAAGAACCTCATTTACCTTACAAGTTCAATATCACAGAAAGCGAAAAATGGATAAAGAAGTTGTGGTACATACGTACAATGCAATATCACTCAGCAATGAAATCTATGTCATCAGGCCCGTAGCAGCATAATGAGTGGATTCAGGTACGATGATTCTAAGTGAAATAAGTCACACAGAAAAAGAAATATCATAAGGTATCACTAATATACTGAATGTAAACTTGGCTACACAGGAACTGAATTACAAAACAAAACAGGGTCTCAAAAGTAGAAACCCAAGTTATGCTTGCTTAAGTGGAAAGGTGAGTTGGGGTGGTGCATAAAACCAGAGATTGAAATTAGCACAGATACCGTTCCATAAGCCAAATATGTAATAGACAAGAGCTACTCCTTGCTCAACGAAGTGGACTCAACACCCCATATTAAACGCCTAAGAATATACCTGACTAGTAAGAATCTTAAAACCTATGGATTTATATGTCTCCGATAGAGAATCAAGCGTGTGTACAGCGGCATAAACGCAGCAGTGATAGGATTGGTGAGGTTCGGTGAGCAAATGCAGACCCTTTGAAGTCATATTGCATGGTACCCATTCCATGGGTCTCAACTCTCCAGGTTTAAGGGATTCTTCCTTCAGCTAAAACATGCATGTGGAACCCAGAGTATGATCCACGGTGTCATCGGGAAACGTGTTCAAATGTGTCTCAGTTTTCGTCCCCTGGTACTCGGGTGCAACATTCCAGACGCTTTACTAACACTCTCCCCACTTGGAGAGTCAGTGCCTTTAACCTCCTGTTTGGCCAGTTTGCAATTTCTGTGGAAAATGAACAGGAATAGGGAGAACCAATGAGAGACTAGCTGGAGGTGTCTGGACAGGCAAATTTAACTCTCATTTCCCACCAGGAAGAGGAATTAACCAAAGGCTCAGCATGCCATGCCGGAACCAAACTAGGGTCTGAAGCAATCCTGCGGTGTTGCGGCCAGCTCACAAGAAAGCGAGTTGAAGAAAGGAGCTCAGGGGCACTGTAATTCACAAACCTGCAGAGTTATAAATGACAGCTATCTTCCAAAAATATATTGAAGTAAGGCTGCCAAGAGGAGTTGAAAGCGGGGCAGAATTGCAGGAAACCGATTTCAGGAGGTAGACTGGAATTGCATGTAAAGCATAGGAAAAGAGGCAGAACGTCCACAATGATGCACTTGGCCAAAAAGGGCGTATGCGTTTTTTCCTGAATATATTCAGGAAAAAACGCATACGCCCTTTTTGGCCAACCAAGCAAGCTTGCAAAGGAAATCTGCACTACCATGAAGTCTCACTGCCCCCCGGTCAAAAGGGCCATCTGAAAAAAGTGTAAAATCCAGAAAGGCAGGACAGGCCATGGAAACTGGGAGCCTTGTTATGCTGATGGGCGGGATGTAAATTGCCAACAGCCACTGTGGAGAAGTGTATGGTGTTTCCTGAAACATCTAAAAAACAAAGCAACAGAGCCTAGTGCACTTCCACATATGGTCCTATAGCTTAGGGAAATTAAAATCAAAAAGACACAGCCACCCCAAAGTTTGGGCCGGCTCTGTTTACAAGAACCTCGTTTACGGTACAAGTTCAATATCACAGAAAGCGAAAAATGGATAAAGAAGTTGTGGTACTTACGTACAATGCAATATCACTCAGCAATGAAATCTATGTCATCAGGCCCGTAGCAGCATAATGAGTGGATTCAGGTACGATGATTCTAAGTGAAATAAGTCACACAGAAAAAGAAGCATCATAAGATATCACTAATACACGGAATGTAAACTTGGCTACACAGGAACAGAATTACAAAACAGAACAGGGTCTCAAATGTAGAATACCAACTTATGCTTGCTTAAGGGGAAAGGTGAGTTGGGGTGCTGCATAAAACCAGAGATTGAAATTAGCACAGATACTGTTCCATAAGCCAAATATGTAATAGACAAGAGCTACTCCTTGCTCAACGAAGTGGACTCAACACCACATATTAAACGCTTAAGAATATACCTGACTAGTAAGAATCTTAAAACCTATGGATTTATATGTCTCCGAAAGAGAATCAAACGTGTGTACAGCGGCATAAACGCAGCAGTGATAGGATTGGTGAGGTTCGGTGAGCAAATGCAGACCCTTTGAAGTCATATTGCATGGTACCCATTCCATGGGTCTCAACTCTCCAGGTTTAAGGGATTCTTCCTTCAGCTAAAACATGCATGTGGAACCCAGAGTATGATCCATGGTGTGATCGGGAAACGTGTTCAAATGTGTCTCAGTTTTCGTCCCCTGGTACTCGGGTGCAACATTCCAGACGCTTTACTAACACTCTCCCCACTTGGAGAGTCAGTGCCTTTAACCTCCTGTTTGGCCAGTTTGCAATTTCTGTGGAAAATGAACAGGAATAGGGAGAACCAATGAGAGACTAGGTGGAGGTGTCTGGAAAGGCAAATTTAACTCTCATTTCCCACCAGGAAGAGGAATTAACCAAAGGCTCAGCATGCCATACCGGAACCAAACTAGGGTCTGAAGCAATCCTGCGGTGTTGCGGCCAGCTCACAAGAAAGCGAGTTGAAGAAAGGAGCTCAGGGGCACTGTAATTCACAAACCTGCAGAGTTATAAATGACAGCTATCTTCCAAAAATATATTGAAGTAAGGCTGCCAAGAGGAGTTGAAAGCGGGGCAGAATTGCAGGAAACCGATTTCAGGAGGTAGACTGGAATTGCATGTAAAGCATAGGAAAAGAGGCAGAACGTCCACAATGATGCACTTGGCCAAAAAGGGCGTATGCGTTTTTTCCTGAATATATTCAGGAAAAAACGCATACGCCCTTTTTGGCCAACCAAGCAAGCTTGCAAAGGAAATCTGCACTACAATGAAGTCTCACTGCCCCCCGGTCAAAAGGGCCATCTGAAAAAAGTGTAAAATCCAGAAAGGCAGGACAGGCCATGGAGAACTGGGAGCCTTGTTATGCTGATGGGCGGGATGTAAATTGCCAGCAGCCACTCTGGAGAAGTGTATGGTGTTTCCTAAAACATCCAAAAAACAAAGCAACAGAGCCTAGTGCATTTCCACTTATGGTCCTATAGCTTAGGGAAATTAAAATCAAAAAGACACAGCCACCCCAAAGTTTTGGCCGGCTCTGTTTACAAGAACCTCGTTTACGGTACAAGTTCAATATCACAGAAAGCGAAAAATGGATAAAGAAGTTGTGGTACTACGTACAATGCAATATCACTCAGCAATGAAATCTATGTCATCAGGCCCGTAGCAGCATAATGAGTGAATTCAGGTACGATGATTCTAAGTGAAATAAATCACACAGAAAAAGAAACATCATAAGATATCACTACTACACGGAATGTAAACTTGGCTACACAGGAACTGAATTACAAAACAGAACAGGGTCTCAAATGTAGAAAACCAACTTATGCTTGCTTAAGGGGAAAGGTGAGTTGGGGTGCTGCATAAAACCAGAGATTGAAATTAGCACAGATACCGTTCCATAAGCCAAATATGTAATAGACAAGAGCTACTCCTTGCTCAACGAAGTGCACTCAACACCCCATAATAAAGGCCAAAGAATATACCTGACTAGTAAGAATCTTAAAACCTATGGATTTATATGTCTCCAAAAGAGAATCAATCGTGTGTACAGCGGCATAAACGCAGCAGTGATAGGATTGGTGAGGTTAGGTGAGCAAATGCAGACCCTTTGAAATCATATTGCATGGTACCCATTCCATGGGTCTCAACTCTCCAGGTTTAAGGGATTCTTCCTTCAGCTAAACATGCATGTGGAACCCAGAGTATGATCCACCGTGTGATCGGGAAACGTGTTCAAATGTGTCTCAGTTTTCGTCCCCTGGTACTCGGGTGCAACATTCCAGACGCTTTACTAACACTCTCCCCACTTGGAGAGTCAGTGCCTTTAACCTCCTGTTTGGCCGAGTTTGCAATTTCTGCGTAAGATGAACAGGAATAGGGAGAACCAATGAGAGACTAGGTGGAGGTGTCTGGAAGGGTAAATTTAACTCTCATTTCCCACCAGGAAGAAGAATTAACCAAAGGCTCAGCGTGGCATGCCAGAAGCACACTAGGGCCTGAAACAATCCTGCGGTGTTGCGGCCAGCTCACAAGAAAGTGAGTTGAAGGAAGGAACTCAGGGGCACTGTAATTCACAAACCTGCAGAGTTATAAATGACAGCTATCGTCCAAAAATATATTGAAGGAAGGCTGCCAAGAGGACTTGAAAGTGGGGCAGAATTGCAGGAAACCGATTTCAGGAGGTAGACTGGAATTGCATGTAAACCATAGGAAAAGAGGCAGAAGGTCCACAATGATGCACTTGGCCAAAAAGGGCGTATGCGTTTTTTCCTGAACATATTCAGGAAAAAACGCATACGCCCTTTTTGGCCAAACAAGCAAGCTTGCAAAGGAAATCTGCACTACAATGAAGTCTCACTGCCCCCCGGTCAAAAGGGCTATCTGAAAAAAGTGTAAAATCCAGAAAGGCAGGACAAGCCATGGAGAACTGGGAGCCTTGTTATGCTGATGGGCGGGATGTAAATTGCCAACACCCACTCTGGAGAAGTGTATGTTGTTTCCTGAAACATCCAAAAAACAAAGCAACAGAGCCTAGGACACTTCCACATATGGTCCTATAGCTTAGGGAAATTAAAATCAAAAAGACACAGCCACCCCAAAGTTTGGGCCGGCTCTGTTTACAAGAACCTCGTTTACGGTACAAGTTGAATATCACAGAAAGCGAAAAATGGATAAAGAAGTTGTGGTACTTACGTACAATGCAGTATCACTCAGCAATGAAATCTATGTCATCAGGCCCGTAGCAGCATAATGAGTGGATTCAGGTATGATGATTCTAAGTGAAATAAGTCACACAGAAAAAGAAACATCATAAGATATCACTAACACACGGAATTTAAACTTGGCTACAAAGGAACTGAATTACAAAACAGAATAGGGTCTCAAATGTAGAAAACCAACTTATGCTTCCTTAAGGGGAATGGTGAGTTGGGGTGCTGCATGAAACCAGAGATTGAAATTTGCACAGATACCGTTCCATAAGCCAAATATGTAATAGACAAGAGCTATTACTTGCTCAACGAACTGGACTCAACACACCGTATTAAACGCCTAAGAATATACCTGACTAGTAAGAATCTTAAAACCTATGGATTTATATGTCTCCGAAAGAGAATCAAGCGTGTGTACAGCGGTATAAATGCAGCAGTGATAGGATTGGTGAGGTTAGGTGAGCAAATGCAAACTCTTTGAAGTCATATTGCATGGTACCCATTCCATGGGTCTCAACTCTCCAGGTTTAAGGTATTCTTCCTTCAGCTAAAACATGCATGTGGAACCCAGAGTATGATCCACGGTGTCATCGGGAAACGTGTTCAAATGTGTCTCAGTTTTCGTCCCCTGGTACTCGGGTGCAACATTCCAGACGCTTTACTAACACTCTCCCCACTTGGAGAGTCAGTGCCTTTAAACTCCTGTTTGGCCCAGTTTGCAATTTCTGTGGAAAATGAACAGGAATAGGGAGAACCAAGGAGAGACTAGGTGGAGGTGTCTGGACGGGCAAATTTAACTCTCATTTCCCACCAGGAAGAGGAATTAACCAAAGGCTCAACATGCCATGCCGGAACCAAACTAGGGCCTGAAGCAATCCTGTGGTGTTGCGGCCAGCTCACAAGAAAGCGAGTTGAAGAAAGGAGCTAAGGGGCACTGTAATTCACAAACCTGCAGAGTTATAAATGACAGCTATCGTCCTAAAATATATTGAAGGAAGGCTGCCAAGAGGAGTTGAAAGCAGGGCAGGATTGCAGGAAACCGATTTCAGGAGGTAGACTGGAATTGCATGTAAAGCATAGGAAAAGAGGCAGAACGTCCACAATGATGCACTTGGCCAAAAAGGGCGTATGCGTTTTTTCCTGAATATATTCAGGAAAAAACGCATACGCCCTTTTTGGCCAACCAAGCAAGCTTGCAAAGGAAATCTGCACTACAATGAAGTCTCACTGCCCCCAGGTCAAAAGGGCCATCTGAAAAAAGTGTAAAATCCAGAAAGGCAGGACAGGCCATGGAGAACTGGGAGCCTTGTTATGCTGATGGGCGGGATGTAAATTGCCAACACCCACTCTGGAGAAGTGTATGGTGTTTCCTGAAACATCTAAAAAACAAAGCAACAGAGCCTAGGGCACTTCCACATATGGTCCTATAGCTTAGGGAAATTAAAATCAAAAAGACACAGCCACCCCAAAGTTTGGGATGGCTCTGTTTACAAGAACCTCATTTACCTTACAAGTTCAATATCACAGAAAGCGAAAAATGGATAAAGAAGTTGTGGTACTTACGTACAATGCAATATCACTCAGCAATGAAATCTATGTCATCAGGCCCGTAGCAGCATAATGAGTGGATTCAGGTACGATGATTCTAAGTGAAATAAGTCACACAGAAAAAGAAATATCATAAGGTATCACTAATATACGGAATGTAAACTTGGCTACACAGGAACTGAATTACAAAACAGAACAGGGTCTCAAAAGTAGAAACCCAAGTTATGCTTGCTTAAGTGGAAAGGTGAGTTGGGGTGGTGCATAAAACCAGAGATTGAAATTAGCACAGATACCGTTCCATAAGCCAAATATGTAATAGACAAGAGCTACTCCTTGCTCAACGAAGTGGACTCAACACCCCATATTAAACGCCTAAGAATATACCTGACTAGTAAGAATCTTAAAACCTATGGATTTATATGTCTCTGAAAGAGAATCAAGCGTGTGTACAGCGGCATAAACGCAGCAGTGATAGGACTGGTGAGGTTCGGTGAGCAAATGCAGACCCTTTGAAGTCATATTGCATGGTACCCATTCCATGGGTCTCAACTCTCCAGGTTTAAGGGATTCTTCCTTCAGCGAAAACATGCATGTGGAACCCAGAGTATGATCCACCGTGTGATCGGGAAACGTGTTCAAATGTGTCTCAGTTTTCGTCCCCTGGTACTCGGGTGCAACATTCCAGACGCTTTACTAACACTCTCCCCACTTGGAGAGTCAGTGCCTTTAACCTCCTGTTTGGCCCAGTTTGCAATTTCTGTGGAAAATGAACAGGAATAGGGAGAACCAATGAGAGACTAGGTGGAGGTGTCTGGACGGGCAAATTTAACTCTCATTTCCCACCAGGAAGAGGAATTAACCAAAGGCTCAGCGTGCCATGCCGGAACCACACTAGGGCCAGAAGCAATCCTGTGGTGTTGCGGCCAGCTCACAAGAAAGCGAGTTGAAGAAAGGAGCTCAGGGGCACTGTAATTCACAAACCTGCAGAGTTATAAATGACAGCTATCTTCCAAAAATATATTGAAGGAAGGCTGCCAAGAGGAGTCGAAAGCGGGGCAGAATTGCAGGAAACCGATTTCAGGAGGTAGACTGGAATTGCATGTAAACCATAGGAAAAGAGGCAGAACGTCCACAATGATGCACTTGGCCAAAAAGGGCGTATGCGTTTTTTCCTGAATATATTCAGGAAAAAACGCATACGCCCTTTTTGGCCAACCAAGCAAGCTTGCAAAGGAAATCTGCACTACAAAGAAGTCTCACTGCTCCCCGGTCAAAAGGGCCATCTGAAAAAAGTGTAAAATCCAGAAAGGCAGGACAGGCAATGGAGAACTGGGAGCCTAGTTATGCTGATGGGCGGGATGTAAATTGCCAGCAGCCACTGTGGAGAAGTGTATGGTGTTTCCTGAAACATCCAAAAAACAAAGCAACAGAGCCTAGGGCACTTCCACTTATGGTCATATAGCTTAGGGAAATTAAAATCAAAAAGACACAGCCACCCCAAAGTTTGGGCGGGCTCTGTTTACAAGAACCTCGTTTACGATACAAGTTGAATATCACAGAAAGCGAAAAATGGATAAAGAAGTTGTGGTACTTACGTACAATGCAGTATCACTCAGCAATAAAATCTATGTCATCAGGCCCGTAGCAGCATAATGAGTGGATTCAGGTATGATGATTCTAAGTGAAATAAGTCACACAGAAAAAGAAACATCATAAGATATCACTAACACACGGAATTTAAACTTGGCTACAAAGGAACTGAATTACAAAACAGAATAGGGTCTCAAATGTAGAAAACCAACTTATGCTTCCTTAAGGGGAATGGTGAGTTGGGGTGCTGCATGAAACCAGAGATTGAAATTTGCACAGATACCGTTCCATAAGCCAAATATGTAATAGACAAGAGCTATTACTTGCTGAACGAAGTGGACTCAACACACCATATTAAATGCCTAAGAATATACCTGACTAGTAAGAATCTTAAAACCTATGGATTTATATGTCTCTGAAAGAGAATCAAGCGTGTGTACAGCGGCATAAACGCAGCAGTGATAGGACTGGTGAGGTTCGGTGAGCAAATGCAGACCCTTTGAAGTCATATTGCATGGTACCCATTCCATGGGTCTCAACTCTCCAGGTTTAAGGGATTCTTCCTTCAGCGAAAACATGCATGTGGAACCCAGAGTATGATCCACCGTGTGATCGGGAAACGTGTTCAAATGTGTCTCAGTTTTCGTCCCCTGGTACTCGGGTGCAACATTCCAGACGCTTTACTAACACTCTCCCCACTTGGAGAGTCAGTGCCTTTAACCTCCTGTTTGGCCCAGTTTGCAATTTCTGTGGAAAATGAACAGGAATAGGGAGAACCAATGAGAGACTAGGTGGAGGTGTCTGGACGGGCAAATTTAACTCTCATTTCCCACCAGGAAGAGGAATTAACCAAAGGCTCAGCGTGCCATGCCGGAACCACACTAGGGCCAGAAGCAATCCTGTGGTGTTGCGGCCAGCTCACAAGAAAGCGAGTTGAAGAAAGGAGCTCAGGGGCACTGTAATTCACAAACCTGCAGAGTTATAAATGACAGCTATCTTCCAAAAATATATTGAAGGAAGGCTGCCAAGAGGAGTCGAAAGCGGGGCAGAATTGCAGGAAACCGATTTCAGGAGGTAGACTGGAATTGCATGTAAACCATAGGAAAAGAGGCAGAACGTCCACAATGATGCACTTGGCCAAAAAGGGCGTATGCGTTTTTTCCTGAATATATTCAGGAAAAAACGCATACGCCCTTTTTGGCCAACCAAGCAAGCTTGCAAAGGAAATCTGCACTACAAAGAAGTCTCACTGCTCCCCGGTCAAAAGGGCCATCTGAAAAAAGTGTAAAATCCAGAAAGGCAGGACAGGCCATGGAGAACTGGGAGCCTAGTTATGCTGATGGGCGGGATGTAAATTGCCAGCAGCCACTGTGGAGAAGTGTATGGTGTTTCCTGAAACATCCAAAAAACAAAGCAACAGAGCCTAGGGCACTTCCACTTATGGTCCTATAGCTTAGGGAAATTAAAATCAAAAAGACACAGCCACCCCAAAGTTTGGGCGGGCTCTGTTTACAAGAACCTCGTTTACGGTACAAGTTGAATATCACAGAAAGCGAAAAATGGATAAAGAAGTTGTGGTACTTACGTACAATGCAGTATCACTCAGCAATAAAATCTATGTCATCAGGCCCGTAGCAGCATAATGAGTGGATTCAGGTATGATGATTCTAAGTGAAATAAGTCACACAGAAAAAGAAACATCATAAGATATCACTAACACACGGAATTTAAACTTGGCTACAAAGGAACTGAATTACAAAACAGAATAGGGTCTCAAATGTAGAAAACCAACTTATGCTTCCTTAAGGGGAATGGTGAGTTGGGGTGCTGCATGAAACCAGAGATTGAAATTTGCACAGATACCGTTCCATAAGCCAAATATGTAATAGACAAGAGCTATTACTTGCTCAACGAAGTGGACTCAACACACCATATTAAACGCCTAAGAATATACCTGACTAGTAAGAATCTTAAAACCTATGGATTTATATGTCTCCGAAAGAGAATCAAGCGTGTGTACAGCGGTATAAACGCAGCAGTGATAGGATTGGTGAGGTTAGGTGAGCAAATGCAAACTCTTTGAAGTCATATTGCATGGTACCCATTCCATGGGTCTCAACTCTCCAGGTTTAAGGTATTCTTCCTTCAGCTAAAACATGCATGTGGAACCCAGAGTATGATCCACGGTGTCATCGGGAAACGTGTTCAAATGTGTCTCAGTTTTCGTCCCCTGGTACTCGGGTGCAACATTCCAGACGCTTTACTAACACTCTCCCCACTTGGAGAGTCAGTGCCTTTAAACTCCTGTTTGGCCCAGTTTGCAATTTCTGTGGAAAATGAACAGGAATAGGGAGAACCAAGGAGAGACTAGGTGGAGGTGTCTGGACAGGCAAATTTAACTCTCATTTCCCACCAGGAAGAGGAATTAACCAAAGGCTCAACATGCCATGCCGGAACCAAACTAGGGCCTGAAGCAATCCTGTGGTGTTGCGGCCAGCTCACAAGAAAGCGAGTTGAAGAAAGGAGCTAAGGGGCACTGTAATTCACAAACCTGCAGAGTTATAAATGACAGCTATCGTCCTAAAATATATTGAAGGAAGGCTGCCAAGAGGAGTTGAAAGTGGGGCAGGATTGCAGGAAACCGATTTCAGGAGGTAGACTGGAATTGCATGTAAAGCATAGGAAAAGAGGCAGAACGTCCACAATGATGCACTTGGCCAAAAAGGGCGTATGCGTTTTTTCCTGAATATATTCAGGAAAAAACGCATACGTCCTTTTTGGCCAACCAAGCAAGCTTGCAAAGGAAATCTGCACTACAATGAAGTCTCACTGCCCCCTGGTCAAAAGGGCCATCTGAAAAAAGTGTAAAATCCAGAAAGGCAGGACAGGCCATGGAGAACTGGGAGCCTTGTTATGCTGATGGGCGGGATGTAAATTGCCAACACCCACTCTGGAGAAGTGTATGGTGTTTCCTGAAACATCTAAAAAACAAAGCAACAGAGCCTAGGGCACTTCCACATATGGTCCTATAGCTTAGGGAAATTAAAATCAAAAAGACACAGCCACCCCAAAGTTTGGGACGGCTCTGTTTACAAGAACCTCATTTACCTTACAAGTTCAATATCACAGAAAGCGAAAAATGGATAAAGAAGTTGTGGTACTTACGTACAATGCAATATCACTCAGCAATGAAATCTATGTCATCAGGCCCGTAGCAGCATAATGAGTGGATTCAGGTACGATGATTCTAAGTGAAATAAGTCACACAGAAAAAGAAATATCATAAGGTATCACTAATATACGGAATGTAAACTTGGCTACACAGGAACTGAATTACAAAACAGAACAGGGTCTCAAAAGTAGAAACCCAAGTTATGCTTGCTTAAGTGGAAAGGTGAGTTGGGGTGGTGCATAAAACCAGAGATTGAAATTAGCACAGATACCGTTCCATAAGCCAAATATGTAATAGACAAGAGCTACTCCTTGCTCAACGAAGTGGACTCAACACCCCATATTAAACGCCTAAGAATATACCTGACTAGTAAGAATCTTAAAACCTATGGATTTTTTGTCTCTGAAAGAGAATCAAGCGTGTGTACAGCGGCATAAACGCAGCAGTGATAGGACTGGTGAGGTTCGGTGAGCAAATGCAGACCCTTTGAAGTCATATTGCATGGTACCCATTCCATGGGTCTCAACTCTCCAGGTTTAAGGGATTCTTCCTTCAGCGAAAACATGCATGTGGAACCCAGAGTATGATCCACCGTGTGATCGGGAAACGTGTTCAAATGTGTCTCAGTTTTCGTCCCCTGGTACTCGGGTGCAACATTCCAGACGCTTTACTAACACTCTCCCCACTTGGAGAGTCAGTGCCTTTAACCTCCTGTTTGGCCCAGTTTGCAATTTCTGTGGAAAATGAACAGGAATAGGGAGAACCAATGAGAGACTAGGTGGAGGTGTCTGGACGGGCAAATTTAACTCTCATTTCCCACCAGGAAGAGGAATTAACCAAAGGCTCAGCGTGCCATGCCGGAACCACACTAGGGCCAGAAGCAATCCTGTGGTGTTGCGGCCAGCTCACAAGAAAGCGAGTTGAAGAAAGGAGCTCAGGGGCACTGTAATTCACAAACCTGCAGAGTTATAAATGACAGCTATCTTCCAAAAATATATTGAAGGAAGGCTGCCAAGAGGAGTCGAAAGCGGGGCAGAATTGCAGGAAACCGATTTCAGGAGGTAGACTGGAATTGCATGTAAACCATAGGAAAAGAGGCAGAACGTCCACAATGATGCACTTGGCCAAAAAGGGCGTATGCGTTTTTTCCTGAATATATTCAGGAAAAAACGCATACGCCCTTTTTGGCCAACCAAGCAAGCTTGCAAAGGAAATCTGCACTACAAAGAAGTCTCACTGCTCCCCGGTCAAAAGGGCCATCTGAAAAAAGTGTAAAATCCAGAAAGGCAGGACAGGCCATGGAGAACTGGGAGCCTAGTTATGCTGATGGGCGGGATGTAAATTGCCAGCAGCCACTGTGGAGAAGTGTATGGTGTTTCCTGAAACATCCAAAAAACAAAGCAACAGAGCCTAGGGCACTTCCACTTATGGTCCTATAGCTTAGGGAAATTAAAATCAAAAAGACACAGCCACCCCAAAGTTTGGGCGGGCTCTGTTTACAAGAACCTCGTTTACGGTACAAGTTGAATATCACAGAAAGCGAAAAATGGATAAAGAAGTTGTGGTACTTACGTACAATGCAGTATCACTCAGCAATAAAATCTATGTCATCAGGCCCGTAGCAGCATAATGAGTGGATTCAGGTATGATGATTCTAAGTGAAATAAGTCACACAGAAAAAGAAACATCATAAGATATCACTAACACACGGAATTTAAACTTGGCTACAAAGGAACTGAATTACAAAACAGAATAGGGTCTCAAATGTAGAAAACCAACTTATGCTTCCTTAAGGGGAATGGTGAGTTGGGGTGCTGCATGAAACCAGAGATTGAAATTTGCACAGATACCGTTCCATAAGCCAAATATGTAATAGACAAGAGCTATTACTTGCTCAACGAAGTGGACTCAACACACCATATTAAACGCCTAAGAATATACCTGACTAGTAAGAATCTTAAAACCTATGGATTTATATGTCCAAGAAAGAGAATCAAGCGTGTGTACAGCGGTATAAACGCAGCAGTGATAGGATTGGTGAGGTTAGGTGAGCAAATGCAAACTCTTTGAAGTCATATTGCATGGTACCCATTCCATGGGTCTCAACTCTCCAGGTTTAAGGTATTCTTCCTTCAGCTAAAACATGCATGTGGAACCCAGAGTATGATCCACGGTGTCATCGGGAAACGTGTTCAAATGTGTCTCAGTTTTCGTCCCCTGGTACTCGGGTGCAACATTCCAGACGCTTTACTAACACTCTCCCCACTTGGAGAGTCAGTGCCTTTAAACTCCTGTTTGGCCCAGTTTGCAATTTCTGTGGAAAATGAACAGGAATAGGGAGAACCAAGGAGAGACTAGGTGGAGGTGTCTGGACAGGCAAATTTAACTCTCATTTCCCACCAGGAAGAGGAATTAACCAAAGGCTCAACATGCCATGCCGGAACCAAACTAGGGCCTGAAGCAATCCTGTGGTGTTGCGGCCAGCTCACAAGAAAGCGAGTTGAAGAAAGGAGCTAAGGGGCACTGTAATTCACAAACCTGCAGAGTTATAAATGACAGCTATCGTCCTAAAATATATTGAAGGAAGGCTGCCAAGAGGAGTTGAAAGTGGGGCAGGATTGCAGGAAACCGATTTCAGGAGGTAGACTGGAATTGCATGTAAAGCATAGGAAAAGAGGCAGAACGTCCACAATGATGCACTTGGCCAAAAAGGGCGTATGCGTTTTTTCCTGAATATATTCAGGAAAAAACGCATACGCCCTTTTTGGCCAACCAAGCAAGCTTGCAAAGGAAATCTGCACTACAATGAAGTCTCACTGCCCCCCGGTCAAAAGGGCCATCTGAAAAAAGTGTAAAATCCAGAAAGGCAGGACAGGCCATGGAGAACTGGGAGCCTTGTTATGCTGATGGGCGGGATGTAAATTGCCAGCAGCCACTCTGGAGAAGTGTATGGTGTTTCCTGAAACATCTAAAAAACAAAGCAACAGAGCCTAGGGCACTTCCACATATGGTCCTATAGCTTAGGGAAATTAAAATCAAAAAGACACAGCCACCCCAAAGTTTGAGATGGCTCTGTTTACAAGAACCTCATTTACCTTACAAGTTCAATATCACAGAAAGTGGAAAATGGATAAAGAAGTTGTGGTACTTACGTACAATGCAATATCACTCAGCAATGAAATCTATGTCATCAGGCCCGTAGCAGCATAATGAGTGGATTCAGGTACGATGATTCTAAGTGAAATAAGTCACACAGAAAAAGAAATATCATAAGGTATCACTAATATACGGAATGTAAACTTGGCTACACAGGAACTGAATTACAAAACAAAACAGGGTCTCAAAAGTAGAAACCCAAGTTATGCTTGCTTAAGTGGAAAGGTGAGTTGGGGTGGTGCATAAAACCAGAGATTGAAATTAGCACAGATACCGTTCCATAAGCCAAATATGTAATAGACAAGAGCTACTCCTTGCTCAACGAAGTGGACTCAACACCCCATATTAAACGCCTAAGAATATACCTGATTAGTAAGAATCTTAAAACCTATGGATTTATATGTCTCCGAAAGAGAATCAAGCGTGTGTACAGCGGCATAAACGCAGCAGTGATAGGATTGGTGAGGTTCGGTGAGCAAATGCAGACCCTTTGAATTCATATTGCATGGTACCCATTCCATGGGTCTCAACTCTCCAGGTTTAAGGGATTCTTCCTTCAGCTAAAACATGCATGTGGAACCCAGAGTATGATCCACGGTGTCATCGGGAAACGTGTTCAAATGTGTCTCAGTTTTCGTCCCCTGGTACTCGGGTGCAACATTCCAGACGCTTTACTAACACTCTCCCCACTTGGAGAGTCAGTGCCTTTAACCTCCTGTTTGGCCAGTTTGCAATTTCTGTGGAAAATGAACAGGAATAGGGAGAACCAAGGAGAGACTAGGTGGAGGTGTCTGGACAGGCAAATTTAACTCTCATTTCCCACCAGGAAGAGGAATTAACCAAAGGCTCAGCATGCCATGCCGGAACCAAACTAGGGTCTGAAGCAATCCTGCGGTGTTGCGGCCAGCTCACAAGAAAGCGAGTTGAAGAAAGGAGCTCAGGGGCACTGTAATTCACAAACCTGCAGAGTTATAAATGACAGCTATCTTCCAAAAATATATTGAAGTAAGGCTGCCAAGAGGAGTTGAAAGCGGGGCAGAATTGCAGGAAACCGATTTCAGGAGGTAGACTGGAAATGCATGTAAAGCATAGGAAAAGAGGCAGAACGTCCACAATGATGCACTTGGCCAAAAAGGGCGTATGCGTTTTTTCCTGAATATATTCAGGAAAAAACGCATACGCCCTTTTTGGCCAACCAAGCAAGCTTGCAAAGGAAATCTGCACTACAAAGAAGTCTCACTGCTCCCCGGTCAAAAGGGCCATCTGAAAAAAGTGTAAAATCCAGAAAGGCAGGACAGGCCATGGAGAACTGGGAGCCTAGTTATGCTGATGGGCGGGATGTAAATTGCCAGCAGCCACTGTGGAGAAGTGTATGGTGTTTCCTGAAACATCCAAAAAACAAAGCAACAGAGCCTAGGGCACTTCCACTTATGGTCCTATAGCTTAGGGAAATTAAAATCAAAAAGACACAGCCACCCCAAAGTTTGGGCCGGCTCTGTTTACAAGAACCTCGTTTATGGTACAAGTTGAATATCACAGAAAGCGAAAAATGGATAAAGAAGTTGTGGTACTTACGTACAATGCAGTATCACTCAGCAATGAAATCTATGTCATCAGGCCCGTAGCAGCATAATGAGTGGATTCAGGTATGATGATTCTAAGTGAAATAAGTCACACAGAAAAAGAAACATCATAAGATATCACTAACACACGGAATTTAAACTTGGCTACAAAGGAACTGAATTACAAAACAGAATAGGGTCTCAAATGTAGAAAACCAACTTATGCTTCCTTAAGGGGAATGGTGAGTTGGGGTGCTGCATGAAACCAGAGATTGAAATTTGCACAGATACCGTTCCATAAGCCAAATATGTAATAGACAAGAGCTATTACTTGCTCAACGAAGTGGACTCAACACACCATATTAAACGCCTAAGAATATACCTGACTAGTAAGAATCTTAAAACCTATGGATTTATATGTCTCCGAAAGAGAATCAAGCGTGTGTACAGCGGTATAAACGCAGCAGTGATAGGATTGGTGAGGTTAGGTGAGCAAATGCAAACTCTTTGAAGTCATATTGCATGGTACCCATTCCATGGGTCTCAACTCTCCAGGTTTAAGGTATTCTTCCTTCAGCTAAAACATGCATGTGGAACCCAGAGTATGATCCACGGTGTCATCGGGAAACGTGTTCAAATGTTTCTCAGTTTTCGTCCCCTGGTACTCGGGTGCAACATTCCAGACGCTTTACTAACACTCTCCCCACTTGGAGAGTCAGTGCCTTTAAACTCCTGTTTGGCCCAGTTTGCAATTTCTGTGGAAAATGAACAGGAATAGGGAGAACCAAGGAGAGACTAGGTGGAGGTGTCTGGACGGGCAAATTTAACTCTCATTTCCCACCAGGAAGAGGAATTAACCAAAGGCTCAACATGCCATGCCGGAACCAAACTAGGGCCTGAAGCAATCCTGTGGTGTTGCAGCCAGCTCACAAGAAAGCGAGTTGAAGAAAGGAGCTAAGGGGCACTGTAATTCACAAACCTGCAGAGTTATAAATGACAGCTATCGTCCTAAAATATATTGAAGGAAGGCTGCCAAGAGGAGTTGAAAGCGGGGCAGGATTGCAGGAAACCGATTTCAGGAGGTAGACTGGAATTGCATGTAAAGCATAGGAAAAGAGGCAGAACGTCCACAATGATGCACTTGGCCAAAAAGGGCGTATGCGTTTTTTCCTGAATATATTCAGCAAAAAACGCATACGTCCTTTTTGGCCAACCAAGCAAGCTTGCAAAGGAAATCTGCACTACA
This sequence comes from Leucopleurus acutus, assembly GCF_964270905.1. Taxonomy (NCBI): domain Eukaryota; kingdom Metazoa; phylum Chordata; class Mammalia; order Artiodactyla; family Delphinidae; genus Leucopleurus; species Leucopleurus acutus. The sequence goes on from NW_028139194.1 coordinate 977,783, forward strand.
ATGAAGTCTCACTGCCCCCCGGTCAAAAGGGCCATCTGAAAAAAGTGTAAAATCCAGAAAGGCAGGACAGGCCATGGAGAACTGGGAGCCTTGTTATGCTGATGGGCGGGATGTAAATTGCCAGCAGCCACTCTGGAGAAGTGTATGGTGTTTCCTGAAACATCTAAAAAACAAAGCAACAGAGCCTAGGGCACTTCCACATATGGTCCTATAGCTTAGGGAAATTAAAATCAAAAAGACACAGCCACCCCAAAGTTTGGGACGGCTCTGTTTACAAGAACCTCATTTACCTTACAAGTTCAATATCACAGAAAGCGAAAAATGGATAAAGAAGTTGTGGTACTTACGTACAATGCAATATCACTCAGCAATGAAATCTATGTCATCAGGCCCGTAGCAGCATAATGAGTGGATTCAGGTACGATGATTCTAAGTGAAATAAGTCACACAGAAAAAGAAATATCATAAGGTATCACTAATATACGGAATGTAAACTTGGCTACACAGGAACTGAATTACAAAACAGAACAGGGTCTCAAAAGTAGAAACCCAAGTTATGCTTGCTTAAGTGGAAAGGTGAGTTGGGGTGGTGCATAAAACCAGAGATTGAAATTAGCACAGATACCGTTCCATAAGCCAAATATGTAATAGACAAGAGCTACTCCTTGCTCAACGAAGTGGACTCAACACCCCATATTAAACGCCTAAGAATATACCTGACTAGTAAGAATCTTAAAGCCTATGGATTTATATGTCTCTGAAAGAGAATCAAGCGTGTTTACAGCGGCATAAACGCAGCAGTGATAGGACTGGTGAGGTTCGGTGAGCAAATGCAGACCCTTTGAAGTCATATTGCATGGTACCCATTCCATGGGTCTCAACTCTCCAGGTTTAAGGGATTCTTCCTTCAGCTAAAACATGCATGTGGAACCCAGAGTATGATCCACGGTGTCATCGGGAAACGTGTTCAAATGTGTCTCAGTTTTCGTCCCCTGGTACTCGGGTGCAACATTCCAGACGCTTTACTAACACTCTCCCCACTTGGAGAGTCAGTGCCTTTAACCTCCTGTTTGGCCAGTTTGCAATTTCTGTGGAAAATGAACAGGAATAGGGAGAACCAATGAGAGACTAGGTGGAGGTGTCTGGACAGGCAAATTTAACTCTCATTTCCCACCAGGAAGAGGAATTAACCAAAGGCTCAGCATGCCATGCCGGAACCAAACTAGGGTCTGAAGCAATCCTGCGGTGTTGCGGCCAGCTCACAAGAAAGCGAGTTGAAGAAAGGAGCTCAGGGGCACTGTAATTCACAAACCTGCAGAGTTATAAATGACAGCTATCTTCCAAAAATATATTGAAGTAAGGCTGCCAAGAGGAGTTGAAAGCGGGGCAGAATTGCAGGAAACCGATTTCAGGAGGTAGACTGGAAATGCATGTAAAGCATAGGAAAAGAGGCAGAACGTCCACAATGATGCACTTGGCCAAAAAGGGCGTATGCGTTTTTTCCTGAATATATTCAGGAAAAAACGCATACGCCCTTTTTGGCCAACCAAGCAAGCTTGCAAAGGAAATCTGCACTACAAAGAAGTCTCACTGCTCCCCGGTCAAAAGGGCCATCTGAAAAAAGTGTAAAATCCAGAAAGGCAGGACAGGCCATGGAGAACTGGGAGCCTAGTTATGCTGATGGGCGGGATGTAAATTGCCAGCAGCCACTGTGGAGAAGTGTATGGTGTTTCCTGAAACATCTAAAAAACAAAGCAACAGAGCCTAGGGCACTTCCACTTATGGTCCTATAGCTTAGGGAAATTAAAATCAAAAAGACACAGCCACCCCAAAGTTTGGGCCGGCTCTGTTTACAAGAACCTCGTTTATGGTACAAGTTGAATATCACAGAAAGCGAAAAATGGATAAAGAAGTTGTGGTACTTACGTACAATGCAGTATCACTCAGCAATGAAATCTATGTCATCAGGCCCGTAGCAGCATAATGAGTGGATTCAGGTATGATGATTCTAAGTGAAATAAGTCACACAGAAAAAGAAACATCATAAGATATCACTAACACACGGAATTTAAACTTGGCTACAAAGGAACTGAATTACAAAACAGAATAGGGTCTCAAATGTAGAAAACCAACTTATGCTTCCTTAAGGGGAATGGTGAGTTGGGGTGCTGCATGAAACCAGAGATTGAAATTTGCACAGATACCGTTCCATAAGCCAAATATGTAATAGACAAGAGCTATTACTTGCTCAACGAAGTGGACTCAACACACCATATTAAACGCCTAAGAATATACCTGACTAGTAAGAATCTTAAAACCTATGGATTTATATGTCTCCGAAAGAGAATCAAGCGTGTGTACAGAGGTATAAACGCAGCAGTGATAGGATTGGTGAGGTTAGGTGAGCAAATGCAAACTCTTTGAAGTCATATTGCATGGTACCCATTCCATGGGTCTCAACTCTCCAGGTTTAAGGTATTCTTCCTTCAGCTAAAACATGCATGTGGAACCCAGAGTATGATCCACGGTGTCATCGGGAAACGTGTTCAAATGTTTCTCAGTTTTCGTCCCCTGGTACTCGGGTGCAACATTCCAGACGCTTTACTAACACTCTCCCCACTTGGAGAGTCAGTGCCTTTAAACTCCTGTTTGGCCCAGTTTGCAATTTCTGTGGAAAATGAACAGGAATAGGGAGAACCAAGGAGAGACTAGGTGGAGGTGTCTGGACGGGCAAATTTAACTCTCATTTCCCACCAGGAAGAGGAATTAACCAAAGGCTCAACATGCCATGCCGGAACCAAACTAGGGCCTGAAGCAATCCTGTGGTGTTGCGGCCAGCTCACAAGAAAGCGAGTTGAAGAAAGGAGCTAAGGGGCACTGTAATTCACAAACCTGCAGAGTTATAAATGACAGCTATCGTCCTAAAATATATTGAAGGAAGGCTGCCAAGAGGAGTTGAAAGCGGGGCAGGATTGCAGGAAACCGATTTCAGGAGGTAGACTGGAATTGCATGTAAAGCATAGGAAAAGAGGCAGAACGTCCACAATGATGCACTTGGCCAAAAAGGGCGTATGCGTTTTTTCCTGAATATATTCAGCAAAAAACGCATACGTCCTTTTTGGCCAACCAAGCAAGCTTGCAAAGGAAATCTGCACTACAATGAAGTCTCACTGCCCCCCGGTCAAAAGGGCCATCTGAAAAAAGTGTAAAATCCAGAAAGGCAGGACAGGCCATGGAGAACTGGGAGCCTTGTTATGCTGATGGGCGGGATGTAAATTGCCAACACCCACTCTGGAGAAGTGTATGGTGTTTCCTGAAACATCTAAAAAACAAAGCAACAGAGCCTAGGGCACTTCCACATATGGTCCTATAGCTTAGGGAAATTAAAATCAAAAAGACACAGCCACCCCAAAGTTTGGGACGGCTCTGTTTACAAGAACCTCATTTACCTTACAAGTTCAATATCACAGAAAGCGAAAAATGGATAAAGAAGTTGTGGTACTTACGTACAATGCAATATCACTCAGCAATGAAATCTATGTCATCAGGCCCGTAGCAGCATAATGAGTGGATTCAGGTACGATGATTCTAAGTGAAATAAGTCACACAGAAAAAGAAATATCATAAGGTATCACTAATATACGGAATGTAAACTTGGCTACACAGGAACTGAATTACAAAACAGAACAGGGTCTCAAAAGTAGAAACCCAAGTTATGCTTGCTTAAGTGGAAAGGTGAGTTGGGGTGGTGCATAAAACCAGAGATTGAAATTAGCACAGATACCGATCCATAAGCCAAATATGTAATAGACAAGAGCTACTCCTTGCTCAACGAAGTGGACTCAACACCCCATATTAAACGCCTAAGAATATACCTGACTAGTAAGAATCTTAAAACCTATGGATTTATATGTCTCTGAAAGAGAATCAAGCGTGTGTACAGCGGCATAAACGCAGCAGTGATAGGACTGGTGAGGTTCGGTGAGCAAATGCAGACCCTTTGAAGTCATATTGCATGGTACCCATTCCATGGGTCTCAACTCTCCAGGTTTAAGGGATTCTTCCTTCAGCGAAAACATGCATGTGGAACCCAGAGTATGATCCACCGTGTGATCGGGAAACGTGTTCAAATGTGTCTCAGTTTTCGTCCCCTGGTACTCGGGTGCAACATTCCAGACGCTTTACTAACACTCTCCCCACTTGGAGAGTCAGTGCCTTTAACGTCCTGTTTGGCCAGTTTGCAATTTCTGTGGAAAATGAACAGGAATAGGGAGAACCAATGAGAGACTAGGTGGAGGTGTCTGGACAGGCAAATTTAACTCTCATTTCCCACCAGGAAGAGGAATTAACCAAAGGCTCAGCATGCCATGCCGGAACCAAACTAGGGTCTGAAGCAATCCTGCGGTGTTGCGGCCAGCTCACAAGAAAGCGAGTTGAAGAAAGGAGCTAAGGGGCACTGTAATTCACAAACCTGCAGAGTTATAAATGACAGCTATCTTCCAAAAATATATTGAAGTAAGGCTGCCAAGAGGAGTTGAAAGCGGGGCAGAATTGCAGGAAACCGATTTCAGGAGGTAGACTGGAATTGCATGTAAAGCATAGGAAAAGAGGCAGAACGTCCACAATGATGCACTTGGCCAAAAAGGGCGTATGCGTTTTTTCCTGAATATATTCAGGAAAAAACGCATACGCCCTTTTTGGCCAACCAAGCAAGCTTGCAAAGGAAATCTGCACTACAATGAAGTCTCACTGCCCCCCGGTCAAAAGGGCCATCTGAAAAAAGTGTAAAATCCAGAAAGGCAGGACAGGCCATGGAAACTGGGAGCCTTGTTATGCTGATGGGCGGGATGTAAATTGCCAACACCCACTCTGGAGAAGTGTATGGTATTTCCTGAAACATCTAAAAAAAAAAGCAACAGAGCCTAGTGCACTTCCACATATGGTCCTATAGCTTAGGGAAATTAAAATCAAAAAGACACAGCCACCCCAAAGTTTTGGCCGGCTCTGTTTACAAGAACCTCGTTTACGGTACAAGTTCAATATCACAGAAAGCGAAAAATGGATAAAGAAGTTGTGGTACTTACGTACAATGCAATATCACTCAGCAATGAAATCTATGTCATCAGGCCCGTAGCAGCATAATGAGTGGATTCAGGTACGATGATTCTAAGTGAAATAAATCACACAGAAAAAGAAGCATCATAAGATATCATTAATACACGGAATGTAAACTTGGCTACAAAGGAACTGAATTACAAAACAGAACAGGGTCTCAAATGTAGAATACCAACTTATGCTTGCTTAAGGGGAAAGGTGAGTTGGGGTGCTGCATAAAACCAGAGATTGAAATTAGCACAGATACTGTTCCATAAGCCAAATATGTAATAGACAAGAGCTACTCCTTGCTCAACGAAGTGGACTCAACACCACATATTAAACGCCTAAGAATATACCTGACTAGTAAGAATCTTAAAACCTATGGATTTATATGTCTCCGAAAGAGAATCAAACGTGTGTAAAGCGGCATAAACGCAGCAGTGATAGGATTGGTGAGGTTCGGTGAGCAAATGCAGACCCTTTGAAGTCATATTGCATGGTACCCATTCCATGGGTCTCAACTCTCCAGGTTTAAGGGATTCTTCCTTCAGCTAAAACATGCATGTGGAACCCAGAGTATGATCCATGGTGTGATCGGGAAACGTGTTCAAATGTGTCTCAGTTTTCGTCCCCTGGTACTCGGGTGCAACATTCCAGACGCTTTACTAACACTCTCCCCACTTGGAGAGACAGTGCCTTTAACCTCCTGTTTGGCCAGTTTGCAATTTCTGTGGAAAATGAACAGGAATAGGGAGAACCAATGAGAGACTAGGTGGAGGTGTCTGGACAGGCAAATTTAACTCTCATTTCCCACCAGGAAGAGGAATTAACCAAAGGCTCAGCATGCCATACCGGAACCAAACTAGGGTCTGAAGCAATCCTGCGGTGTTGCGGCCAGCTCACAAGAAAGCGAGTTGAAGAAAGGAGCTCAGGGGCACTGTAATTCACAAACCTGCAGAGTTATAAATGACAGCTATCTTCCAAAAATATATTGAAGTAAGGCTGCCAAGAGGAGTTGAAAGCGGGGCAGAATTGCAGGAAACCGATTTCAGGAGGTAGAGTGGAATTGCATGTAAAGCATAGGAAAAGAGGCAGAACGTCCACAATGATGCACTTGGCCAAAAAGGGCGTATGCGTTTTTTCCTGAATATTTCCTGAATATTCAGGAAAAAACGCATACGCCCTTTTTGGCCAACCAAGCAAGCTTGCAAAGGAAATCTGCACTACAATGAAGTCTCACTGCCCCCCGGTCAAAAGGGCTATCTGAAAAAAGTGTAAAATCCAGAAAGGCAGGACAGGCCATGGAGAACTGGGAGCCTTGTTATGCTGATGGGCGGGATGTAAATTGCCAACACCCACTCTGGAGAAGTGTATGTTGTTTCCTGAAACATCCAAAAAACAAAGCAACAGAGCCTAGGACACTTCCACTTATGGTCCTATAGCTTAGGGAAATTAAAATCAAACAGACACAGCCACCCCAAAGTTTGGGCCGGCTCTGTTTACAAGAACCTCGTTTACGGTACAAGTTGAATATCACAGAATGCGAAAAATGGATAAAGAAGTTGTGGTACTTACGTACAATGCAGTATCACTCAGCAATGAAATCTATGTCATCAGGCCCGTAGCAGCATAATGAGTGGATTCAGGTATGATGATTCTAAGTGAAATAAGTCACACAGAAAAAGAAACATCATAAGATATCACTAACACACGGAATTTAAACTTGGCTACAAAGGAACTGAATTACAAAACAGAATAGGGTCTCAAATGTAGAAAACCAACTTATGCTTCCTTAAGGGGAATGGTGAGTTGGGATGCTGCATGAAACCAGAGATTGAAATTTGCACAGATACCGTTCCATAAGCCAAATATGTAATAGACAAGAGCTATTACTTGCTCAACGAAGTGGACTCAACACACCATATTAAACGCCTAAGAATATACCTGACTAGTAAGAATCTTAAAACCTATGGATTTATATGTCTCCAAAAGAGAATCAAGCATGTGTACAGCGGTATAAACGCAGCAGTGATAGGATTGGTGAGGTTAGGTGAGCAAATGCAGACTCTTTGAAGTCATATTGCATGGTACCCATTCCATGGGTCTCAACTCTCCAGGTTTAAGGTATTCTTCCTTCAGCTAAAACATGCATGTGGAACCCAGAGTATGATCCACGGTGTGATCGGGAAACGTGTTCAAATGTGTCTCAGTTTTCGTCCCCTGGTACTCGGGTGCAACATTCCAGACGCTTTACTAACACTCTCCCCACTTGGAGAGTCAGTGCCTTTAAACTCCTGTTTGGCCCAGTTTGCAATTTCTGTAGAAAATGAACAGGAATAGGGAGAACCAAGGAGAGACTAGGTGGAGGTGTCTGGACGGGCAAATTTAACTCTCATTTCCCACCAGGAAGAGGAATTAACCAAAGGCTCAACATGCCATGCCGGAACCAAACTAGGGCCTGAAGCAATCCTGTGGTGTTGCGGCCAGCTCACAAGAAAGCGAGTTGAAGAAAGGAGCTAAGGGGCACTGTAATTCACAAACCTGCAGAGTTATAAATGACAGCTATCGTCCTAAAATATATTGAAGGAAGGCTGCCAAGAGGAGTTGAAAGTGGGGCAGGATTGCAGGAAACAGATTTCAGGAGGTAGACTGGAATTGCATGTAAAGCATAGGAAAAGAGGCAGAACGTCCACAATGATGCACTTGGCCAAAAAGGGCGTATGCGTTTTTTCCTGAATATATTCAGGAAAAAACGCATACGTCCTTTTTGGCCAACCAAGCAAGCTTGCAAAGGAAATCTGCACTACAATGAAGTCTCACTGCCCCCCAGTCAAAAGGGCCATCTGAAAAAAGTGTAAAATCCAGAAAGGCAGGACAGGCCATGGAAAACTGGGAGCCTTGTTATGCTGATGGGCGGGATGTAAATTGCCAGCAGCCACTCTGGAGAAGTGTATGGTGTTTCCTGAAACATCTAAAAACAAAGCAACAGAGCCTAGGGCACTTCCACATATGGTCCTATAGCTTAGGGAAATTAAAATCAAAAAGACACAGCCACCCCAAAGTTTGGGACGGCTCTGTTTACAAGAACCTCATTTACCTTACAAGTTCAATATCACAGAAAGCGAAAAATGGATAAAGAAGTTGTGGTACATACGTACAATGCAATATCACTCAGCAATGAAATCTATGTCATCAGGCCCGTAGCAGCATAATGAGTGGATTCAGGTACGATGATTCTAAGTGAAATAAGTCACACAGAAAAAGAAATATCATAAGGTATCACTAATATACGGAATGTAAACTTGGCTACACAGGAACTGAATTACAAAACAAAACAGGGTCTCAAAAGTAGAAACCCAAGTTATGCTTGCTTAAGTGGAAAGGTGAGTTGGGGTGGTGCATAAAACCAGAGATTGAAATTAGCACAGATACCGTTCCATAAGCCAAATATGTAATAGACAAGAGCTACTCCTTGCTCAACGAAGTGGACTCAACACCCCATATTAAACGCCTAAGAATATACCTGACTAGTAAGAATCTTAAAACCTATGGATTTATATGTCTCCGATAGTGAATCAAGCGTGTGTACAGCGGCATAAACGCAGCAGTGATAGGATTGGTGAGGTTCAGTGAGCAAATGCAGACCCTTTGAAGTCATATTGCATGGTACCCATTCCATGGGTCTCAACTCTCCAGGTTTAAGGGATTCTTCCTTCAGTTAAAACATGCATGTGGAACCCAGAGTATGATCCACGGTGTCATCGGGAAACGTGTTCAAATGTGTCTCAGTTTTCGTCCCCTGGTACTCGGGTGCAACATTCCAGACGCTTTACTAACACTCTCCCCACTTGGAGAGTCAGTGCCTTTAACCTCCTGTTTGGCCAGTTTGCAATTTCTGTGGAAAATGAACAGGAATAGGGAGAACCAATGAGAGACTAGGTGGAGGTGTCTGGACAGGCAAATTTAACTCTCATTTCCCACCAGGAAGAGGAATTAACCAAAGGCTCAGCATGCCATGCCGGAACCAAACTAGGGTCTGAAGCAATCCTGCGGTGTTGCGGCCAGCTCACAAGAAAGCGAGTTGAAGAAAGGAGCTCAGGGGCACTGTAATTCACAAACCTGCAGAGTTATAAATGACAGCTATCTTCCAAAAATATATTGAAGTAAGGCTGCCAAGAGGAGTTGAAAGCGGGGCAGAATTGCAGGAAACCGATTTCAGGAGGTAGACTGGAATTGCATGTAAAGCATAGGAAAAGAGGCAGAACGTCCACAATGATGCACTTGGCCAAAAAGGGCGTATGCGTTTTTTCCTGAATATATTCAGGAAAAAACGCATACGCCCTTTTTGGCCAACCAAGCAAGCTTGCAAAGGAAATCTGCACTACCATGAAGTCTCACTGCCCCCCGGTCAAAAGGGCCATCTGAAAAAAGTGTAAAATCCAGAAAGGCAGGACAGGCCATGGAAACTGGGAGCCTTGTTATGCTGATGGGCGGGATGTAAATTGCCAACAGCCACTGTGGAGAAGTGTATGGTGTTTCCTGAAACATCTAAAAAACAAAGCAACAGAGCCTAGTGCACTTCCACATATGGTCCTATAGCTTAGGGAAATTAAAATCAAAAAGACACAGCCACCCCAAAGTTTGGGCCGGCTCTGTTTATAAGAACCTCGTTTACGGTACAAGTTCAATATCACAGAAAGCGAAAAATGGATAAAGAAGTTGTGGTACTTACGTACAATGCAATATCACTCAGCAATGAAATCTATGTCATCAGGCCCGTAGCAGCATAATGAGTGGATTCAGGTACGATGATTCTAAGTGAAATAAGTCACACAGAAAAAGAAGCATCATAAGATATCACTAATACACGGAATGTAAACTTGGCTACACAGGAACTGAATTACAAAACAGAACAGGGTCTCAAATGTAGAATACCAACTTATGCTTGCTTAAGGGGAAAGGTGAGTTGGGGTGCTGCATAAAACCAGAGATTGAAATTAGCACAGATACTGTTCCATAAGCCAAATATGTAATAGACAAGAGCTACTCCTTGCTCAACGAAGTGGACTCAACACCACATATTAAACGCTTAAGAATATACCTGACTAGTAAGAATCTTAAAACCTATGGATTTATATGTCTCTGAAAGAGAATCAAACGTGTGTACAGCGGCATAAACGCAGCAGTGATAGGATTGGTGAGGTTCGGTGAGCAAATGCAGACCCTTTGAAGTCATATTGCATGGTACCCATTCCATGGGTCTCAACTCTCCAGGTTTAAGGGATTCTTCCTTCAGCTAAAACATGCATGTGGAACCCAGAGTATGATCCATGGTGTGATCGGGAAACGTGTTCAAATGTGTCTCAGTTTTCGTCCCCTGGTACTCGGGTGCAACATTCCAGACGCTTTACTAACACTCTCCCCACTTGGAGAGTCAGTGCCTTTAACCTCCTGTTTGGCCAGTTTGCAATTTCTGTGGAAAATGAACAGGAATAGGGAGAACCAATGAGAGACTAGGTGGAGGTGTCTGGACGGGCAAATTTAACTCTCATTTCCCACCAGGAAGAGGAATTAACCAAAGGCTCAGCATGCCATACCGGAACCAAACTAGGGTCTGAAGCAATCCTGCGGTGTTGCGGCCAGCTCACAAGAAAGCGAGTTGAAGAAAGGAGCTCAGGGGCACTGTAATTCACAAACCTGCAGAGTTATAAATGACAGCTATCTTCCAAAAATATATTGAAGTAAGGCTGCCAAGAGGACTTGAAAGCGGGGCAGAATTGCAGGAAACCGATTTCAGGAGGTAGACTGGAATTGCATGTAAAGCATAGGAAAAGAGGCAGAACGTCCACAATGATGCACTTGGCCAAAAAGGGCGTATGCGTTTTTTCCTGAATATATTCAGGAAAAAACGCATACGCCCTTTTTGGCCAACCAAGCAAGCTTGCAAAGGAAATCTGCACTACAATGAAGTCTCACTGCCCCCCGGTCAAAAGGGCCATCTGAAAAAAGTGTAAAATCCAGAAAGGCAGGACAGGCCATGGAGAACTGGGAGCCTTGTTATGCTGATGGGCGGGATGTAAATTGCCAGCAGCCACTCTGGAGAAGTGTATGGTGTTTCCTGAAACATCCAAAAAACAAAGCAACAGAGCCTAGTGCATTTCCACTTATGGTCCTATAGCTTAGGGAAATTAAAATCAAAAAGACACAGCCACCCCAAAGTTTTGGCCGGCTCTGTTTACAAGAACCTCGTTTACGGTACAAGTTCAATATCACAGAAAGTGAAAAATGGATAAAGAAGTTGTGGTACTTACGTACAATGCAATATCACTCAGCAATGAAATCTATGTCATCAGGCCCGTAGCAGCATAATGAGTGGATTCAGGTACGATGATTCTAAGTGAAATAAATCACACAGAAAAAGAAACATCATAAGATATCACTACTACACGGAATGTAAACTTGGCTACACAGGAACTGAATTACAAAACAGAACAGGGTCTCAAATGTAGAATACCAACTTATGCTTGCTTAAGGGGAAAGGTGAGTTGGGGTGCTGCATAAAACCAGAGATTGAAATTAGCACAGATACTGTTCCATAAGCCAAATATGTAATAGACAAGAGCTACTCCTTGCTCCACGAAGTGGACTCAACACCACATATTAAACGCCTAAGAATATACCTGACTAGTAAGAATCTTAAAACCTATGGATTTATATGTCTCCGAAAGAGAATCAAACGTGTGTACAGCGGCATAAACGCAGCAGTGATAGGACTGGTGAGGTTCGGTGAGCAAATGCAGACCCTTTGAAGTCATATTGCATGGTACCCATTCCATGGGTCTCAACTCTCCAGGTTTAAGGGATTCTTCCTTCAGCTAAAACATGCATGTGGAACCCAGAGTATGATCCATAGTGTGATCGGGAAATGTGTTCAAATGTGTCTCAGTTTTCGTCCCCTGGTACTCGGGTGCAACATTCCAGACGCTTTACTAACACTCTCCCCACTTGGAGAGTCAGTGCCTTTAACCTCCTGTTTGGCCAGTTTGCAATTTCTGTGGAAAATGAACAGGAATAGGGAGAACCAATGAGAGACTAGGTGGAGGTGTCTGGACAGGCAAATTTAACTCTCATTTCCCACCAGGAAGAGGAATTAACCAAAGGCTCAGCATGCCATACCGGAACCAAACTAGGGTCTGAAGCAATCCTGCGGTGTTGCGGCCAGCTCACAAGAAAGCGAGTTGAAGAAAGGAGCTCAGGGGCACTGTAATTCACAAACCTGCAGTGTTATAAATGACAGCTATCTTCCAAAAATATATTGAAGTAAGGCTGCCAAGAGGAGTTGAAAGCGGGGCAGAATTGCAGGAAACCGATTTCAGGAGGTAGAGTGGAATTGCATGTAAAGCATAGGAAAAGAGGCAGAACGTCCACAATGATGCACTTGGCCAAAAAGGGCGTATGCGTTTTTTCCTGAATATATTCAGGAAAAAACGCATATGCCCTTTTTGGCCAACCAAGCAAGCTTGCAAAGGAAATCTGCACTACAATGAAGTCTCACTGCCCCCCGGTCAAAAGGGCCATCTGAAAAAAGTGTAAAATCCAGAAAGGCAGGACAGGCCATGGAGAACTGGGAGCCTTGTTATGCTGATGGGCGGGATGTAAATTGCCAGCAGCCACTCTGGAGAAGTGTATGGTGTTTCCTAAAACATCCAAAAAACAAAGCAACAGAGCCTAGTGCATTTCCACTTATGGTCCTATAGCTTAGGGAAATTAAAATCAAAAAGACACAGCCACCCCAAAGTTTTGGCCGGCTCTGTTTACAAGAACCTCGTTTACGGTACAAGTTCAATATCACAGAAAGCGAAAAATGGATAAAGAAGTTGTGGTACTACGTACAATGCAATATCACTCAGCAATGAAATCTATGTCATCAGGCCCGTAGCAGCATAATGAGTGGATTCAGGTACGATGATTCTAAGTGAAATAAATCACACAGAAAAAGAAACATCATAAGATATCACTACTACACGGAATGTAAACTTGGCTACACAGGAACTGAATTACAAAACAGAACAGGGTCTCAAATGTAGAAAACCAACTTATGCTTGCTTAAGGGGAAAGGTGAGTTGGGGTGCTGCATAAAACCAGTGATTGAAATTAGCACAGATACCGTTCCATAAGCCAAATATGTAATAGACAAGAGCTACTCCTTGCTCAACGAAGTGCACTCAACACCCCATAATAAAGGCCAAAGAATATACCTGAGTAGTAAGAATCTTAAAACCTATGGATTTATATGTCTCCAAAAGAGAATCAATCGTGTGTACAGCGGCATAAACGCAGCAGTGATAGGATTGGTGAGGTTCGGTGAGCAAATGCAGACCTTTTGAAGTCATACTGCATCGTACCCATTCCATGGGTCTCAACTCTCCAGGTTTAAGGGATTTTTCCTTCAGCTAAAACATGCATGTGGAACCCAGAGTATAATCCACCATGTGATCGGGATACGTGTTCAAATGTGTCTCAGTTTTCGTCCCCTGGTACTCGGGTGCAACATTCCAGACGCTTTACTAACAGTCTCCCCACTTGGAGAGTCAGTGCCTTTAACCTCTTGTTTGGCCCAGTTTGCAATTTCTGTGGAAAATGAACAGGAATAGGGAGAACCAATGAGAGACTAGGTGGAGGTGTCTGGACGGGCAAATTTAACTCTCATTTCCCACCAGGAAGAGGAATTAACCAAAGGCTCAGCGTGCCATGCCGGAACCACACTAGGGCCAGAAGCAATCCTGTGGTGTTGCGGCCAGCTCACAAGAAAGCGAGTTGAAGAAAGGAGCTCAGGGGCACTGTAATTCACAAACCTGCAGAGTTATAAATGACAGCTATCTTCCAAAAATATATTGAAGGAAGGCTGCCAAGAGGAGTCGAAAGCGGGGCAGAATTGCAGGAAACCGATTTCAGGAGGTAGACTGGAATTGCATGTAAAGCATAGGAAAAGAGGCAGAACGTCCACAATGATGCACTTGGCCAAAAAGGGCGTATGCGTTTTTTCCTGAATATATTCAGGAAAAAACGCATACGCCCTTTTTGGCCAACCAAGCAAGCTTGCAAAGGAAATCTGCACTACAAAGAAGTCTCACTGCTCCCCGGTCAAAAGGGCCATCTGAAAAAAGTGTAAAATCCAGAAAGGCAGGACAGGCCATGGAGAACTGGGAGCCTAGTTATGCTGATGGGCGGGATGTAAATTGCCAGCAGCCACTGTGGAGAAGTGTATGGTGTTTCCTGAAACATCCAAAAAACAAAGCAACAGAGCCTAGGGCACTTCCACTTATGGTCCTATAGCTTAGGGAAATTAAAATCAAAAAGACACAGCCACCCCAAAGTTTGGGCGGGCTCTGTTTACAAGAACCTCGTTTACGTACAAGTTGAATATCACAGAAAGCGAAAAATGGATAAAGAAGTTGTGGTACTTACGTACAATGCAGTATCACTCAGCAATAAAATCTATGTCATCAGGCCCGTAGCAGCATAATGAGTGGATTCAGGTATGATGATTCTAAGTGAAATAAGTCACACAGAAAAAGAAACATCATAAGATATCACTAACACACGGAATTTAAACTTGGCTACAAAGGAACTGAATTACAAAACAGAATAGGGTCTCAAATGTAGAAAACCAACTTATGCTTCCTTAAGGGGAATGGTGAGTTGGGGTGCTGCATGAAACCAGAGATTGAAATTTGCACAGATACCGTTCCATAAGCCAAATATGTAATAGACAAGAGCTATTACTTGCTCAACGAAGTGGACTCAACACACCATATTAAACGCCTAAGAATATACCTGACTAGTAAGAATCTTAAAACCTATGGATTTATATGTCTCCGAAAGAGAATCAAGCGTGTGTACAGCGGTATAAACCCAGCAGTGATAGGATTGGTGAGGTTAGGTGAGCAAATGTAAACTCTTTGAAGTCATATTGCATGGTACCCATTCCATGGGTCTCAACTCTCCAGGTTTAAGGTATTCTTCCTTCAGCTAAAACATGCATGTGGAACCCAGAGTATGATCCACGGTGTCATCGGGAAACGTGTTCAAATGTGTCTCAGTTTTCGTCCCCTGGTACTCGGGTGCAACATTCCAGACGCTTTACTAACACTCTCCCCACTTGGAGAGTCAGTGCCTTTAAACTCCTGTTTGGCCCAGTTTGCAATTTCTGTGGAAAATGAACAGGAATAGGGAGAACCAAGGAGAGACTAGGTGGAGGTGTCTGGACAGGCAAATTTAACTCTCATTTCCCACCAGGAAGAGGAATTAACCAAAGGCTCAACATGCCATGCCGGAACCAAACTAGGGCCTGAAGCAATCCTGTGGTGTTGCGGCCAGCTCACAAGAAAGCGAGTTGAAGAAAGGAGCTAAGGGGCACTGTAATTCACAAACCTGCAGAGTTATAAATGACAGCTATCGTCCTAAAATATATTGAAGGAAGGCTGCCAAGAGGAGTTGAAAGTGGGGCAGGATTGCAGGAAACCGATTTCAGGAGGTAGACTGGAATTGCATGTAAAGCATAGGAAAAGAGGCAGAACGTCCACAATGATGCACTTGGCCAAAAAGGGCGTATGCGTTTTTTCCTGAATATATTCAGGAAAAAACGCATACGTCCTTTTTGGCCAACCAAGCAAGCTTGCAAAGGAAATCTGCACTACAATGAAGTCTCACTGCCCCCTGGTCAAAAGGGCCATCTGAAAAAAGTGTAAAATCCAGAAAGGCAGGACAGGCCATGGAGAACTGGGAGCCTTGTTATGCTGATGGGCGGGATGTAAATTGCCAACACCCACTCTGGAGAAGTGTATGGTGTTTCCTGAAACATCTAAAAAACAAAGCAACAGAGCCTAGGGCACTTCCACATATGGTCCTATAGCTTAGGGAAATTAAAATCAAAAAGACACAGCCACCCCAAAGTTTGGGACGGCTCTGTTTACAAGAACCTCATTTACCTTACAAGTTCAATATCACAGAAAGCGAAAAATGGATAAAGAAGTTGTGGTACTTACGTACAATGCAATATCACTCAGCAATGAAATCTATGTCATCAGGCCCGTAGCAGCATAATGAGTGGATTCAGGTACGATGATTCTAAGTGAAATAAATCACACAGAAAAAGAAACATCATAAGATATCACTACTACACGGAATGTAAACTTGGCTACACAGGAACTGAATTACAAAACAGAACAGGGTCTCAAATGTAGAAAACCAACTTATGCTTGCTTAAGGGGAAAGGTGAGTTGGGGTGCTGCATAAAGCCAGTGATTGAAATTAGCACAGATACCGTTCCATAAGCCAAATATGTAATAGACAAGAGCTACTCCTTGCTCAACGAAGTGCACTCAACACCCCATAATAAAGGCCAAAGAATATACCTGACTAGTAAGAATCTTAAAACCTATGGATTTATATGTCTCCAAAAGAGAATCAATCGTGTGTACAGTGGCATAAACGCAGCAGTGATAGGATTGGTGAGGTTCGGTGAGCAAATGCAGACCTTTTGAAGTCATACTGCATGGTACCCATTCCATGGGTCTCAACTCTCCAGGTTTAAGGGATTTTTCCTTCAGCTAAAACATGCATGTGGAACCCAGAGTATAATCCACCATGTGATCGGGATACGTGTTCAAATGTGTCTCAGTTTTCGTCCCCTGGTACTCGGGTGCAACATTCCAGACGCTTTACTAACAGTCTCCCCACTTGGAGAGTCAGTGCCTTTAACCTCTTGTTTGGCCCAGTTTGCAATTTCTGTGGAAAATGAACAGGAATAGGGAGAACCAAGGAGAGACTAGGTGGAGGTGTCTGGACAGGCAAATTTAACTCTCATTTCCCACCAGGAAGAGGAATTAACCAAAGGCTCAACATGCCATGCCGGAACCAAACTAGGGCCTGAAGCAATCCTGTGGTGTTGCGGCCAGCTCACAAGAAAGCGAGTTGAAGAAAGGAGCTAAGGGGCACTGTAATTCACAAACCTGCAGAGTTATAAATGACAGCTATCGTCCTAAAATATATTGAAGGAAGGCTGCCAAGAGGAGTTGAAAGTGGGGCAGGATTGCAGGAAACCGATTTCAGGAGGTAGACTGGAATTGCATGTAAAGCATAGGAAAAGAGGCAGAACGTCCACAATGATGCACTTGGCCAAAAAGGGCGTATGCGTTTTTTCCTGAATATATTCAGGAAAAAACGCATACGTCCTTTTTGGCCAACCAAGCAAGCTTGCAAAGGAAATCTGCACTACAATGAAGTCTCACTGCCCCCCGGTCAAAAGGGCCATCTGAAAAAAGTGTAAAATCCAGAAAGGCAGGACAGGCCATGGAGAACTGGGAGCCTTGTTATGCTGATGGGCGGGATGTAAATTGCCAACACCCACTCTGGAGAAGTGTATGGTGTTTCCTGAAACATCTAAAAAACAAAGCAACAGAGCCTAGGGCACTTCCACATATGGTCCTATAGCTTAGGGAAATTAAAATCAAAAAGACACAGCCACCCCAAAGTTTGAGATGGCTCTGTTTACAAGAACCTCATTTACCTTACAAGTTCAATATCACAGAAAGCGGAAAATGGATAAAGAAGTTGTGGTACTTACGTACAATGCAGTATCACTCAGCAATGAAATCTATGTCATCAGGCCCGTAGCAGCATAATGAGTGGATTCAGGTATGATGATTCTAAGTGAAATAAGTCACACAGAAAAAGAAACATCATAAGATATCACTAACACACGGAATTTAAACTTGGCTACAAAGGAACTGAATTACAAAACAGAATAGGGTCTCAAATGTAGAAAACCAACTTATGCTTCCTTAAGGGGAATGGTGAGTTGGGGTGCTGCATGAAACCAGAGATTGAAATTTGCACAGATACCGTTCCATAAGCCAAATATGTAATAGACAAGAGCTATTACTTGCTCAACGAAGTGGACTCAACACACCATATTAAACGCCTAAGAATATACCTGACTAGTAAGAATCTTAAAACCTATGGATTTATATGTCTCCGAAAGAGAATCAAGCGTGTGTACAGCGGTATAAACGCAGCAGTGATAGGATTGGTGAGGTTAGGTGAGCAAATGCAAACTCTTTGAAGTCATATTGCATGGTACCCATTCCATGGGTCTCAACTCTCCAGGTTTAAGGTATTCTTCCTTCAGCTAAAACATGCATGTGGAACCCAGAGTATGATCCACGGTGTCATCGGGAAACGTGTTCAAATGTTTCTCAGTTTTCGTCCCCTGGTACTCGGGTGCAACATTCCAGACGCTTTACTAACACTCTCCCCACTTGGAGAGTCAGTGCCTTTAAACTCCTGTTTGGCCCAGTTTGCAATTTCTGTGGAAAATGAACAGGAATAGGGAGAACCAAGGAGAGACTAGGTGGAGGTGTCTGGACGGGCAAATTTAACTCTCATTTCCCACCAGGAAGAGGAATTAACCAAAGGCTCAACATGCCAGGCCGGAACCAAACTAGGGCCTGAAGCAATCCTGTGGTGTTGCGGCCAGCTCACAAGAAAGCGAGTTGAAGAAAGGAGCTAAGGGGCACTGTAATTCACAAACCTGCAGAGTTATAAATGACAGCTATCGTCCTAAAATATATTGAAGGAAGGCTGCCAAGAGGAGTTGAAAGCGGGGCAGGATTGCAGGAAACCGATTTCAGGAGGTAGACTGGAATTGCATGTAAAGCATAGGAAAAGAGGCAGAACGTCCACAATGATGCACTTGGCCAAAAAGGGCGTATGCGTTTTTTCCTGAATATATTCAGCAAAAAACGCATACGTCCTTTTTGGCCAACCAAGCAAGCTTGCAAAGGAAATCTGCACTACAATGAAGTCTCACTGCCCCCCGGTCAAAAGGGCCATCTGAAAAAAGTGTAAAATCCAGAAAGGCAGGACAGGCCATGGAGAACTGGGAGCCTTGTTATGCTGATGGGCGGGATGTAAATTGCCAACACCCACTCTGGAGAAGTGTATGGTGTTTCCTGAAACATCTAAAAAACAAAGCAACAGAGCCTAGGGCACTTCCACATATGGTCCTATAGCTTAGGGAAATTAAAATCAAAAAGACACAGCCACCCCAAAGTTTGGGACGGCTCTGTTTACAAGAACCTCATTTACCTTACAAGTTCAATATCACAGAAAGCGAAAAATGGATAAAGAAGTTGTGGTACTTACGTACAATGCAATATCACTCAGCAATGAAATCTATGTCATCAGGCCCGTAGCAGCATAATGAGTGGATTCAGGTACGATGATTCTAAGTGAAATAAGTCACACAGAAAAAGAAATATCATAAGGTATCACTAATATACGGAATGTAAACTTGGCTACACAGGAACTGAATTACAAAACAGAACAGGGTCTCAAAAGTAGAAACCCAAGTTATGCTTGCTTAAGTGGAAAGGTGAGTTGGGGTGGTGCATAAAACCAGAGATTGAAATTAGCACAGATACCGTTCCATAAGCCAAATATGTAATAGACAAGAGCTACTCCTTGCTCAACGAAGTGGACTCAACACCCCATATTAAACGCCTAAGAATATACCTGACTAGTAAGAATCTTAAAGCCTATGGATTTATATGTCTCTGAAAGAGAATCAAGCGTGTGTACAGCGGCATAAACGCAGCAGTGATAGGACTGGTGAGGTTCGGTGAGCAAATGCAGACCCTTTGAAGTCATATTGCATGGTACCCATTCCATGGGTCTCAACTCTCCAGGTTTAAGGGATTCTTCCTTCAGCTAAAACATGCATGTGGAACCCTGAGTATGATCCACGGTGTCATCGGGAAACGTGTTCAAATGTGTCTCAGTTTTCGTCCCCTGGTACTCGGGTGCAACATTCCAGACGCTTTACTAACACTCTCCCCACTTGGAGAGTCAGTGCCTTTAACCTCCTGTTTGGCCAGTTTGCAATTTCTGTGGAAAATGAACAGGAATAGGGAGAACCAATGAGAGACTAGGTGGAGGTGTCTGGACAGGCAAATTTAACTCTCATTTCCCACCAGGAAGAGGAATTAACCAAAGGCTCAGCATGCCATGCCGGAACCAAACTAGGGTCTGAAGCAATCCTGCGGTGTTGCGGCCAGCTCACAAGAAAGCGAGTTGAAGAAAGGAGCTCAGGGGCACTGTAATTCACAAACCTGCAGAGTTATAAATGACAGCTATCTTCCAAAAATATATTGAAGTAAGGCTGCCAAGAGGAGTTGAAAGCGGGGCAGAATTGCAGGAAACCGATTTCAGGAGGTAGACTGGAAATGCATGTAAAGCATAGGAAAAGAGGCAGAACGTCCACAATGATGCACTTGGCCAAAAAGGGCGTATGCGTTTTTTCCTGAATATATTCAGGAAAAAACGCATACGCCCTTTTTGGCCAACCAAGCAAGCTTGCAAAGGAAATCTGCACTACAAAGAAGTCTCACTGCTCCCCGGTCAAAAGGGCCATCTGAAAAAAGTGTAAAATCCAGAAAGGCAGGACAGGCCATGGAGAACTGGGAGCCTAGTTATGCTGATGGGCGGGATGTAAATTGCCAGCAGCCACTGTGGAGAAGTGTATGGTGTTTCCTGAAACATCCAAAAAACAAAGCAACAGAGCCTAGGGCACTTCCACTTATGGTCCTATAGCTTAGGGAAATTAAAATCAAAAAGACACAGCCACCCCAAAGTTTGGGCCGGCTCTGTTTACAAGAACCTCGTTTATGGTACAAGTTGAATATCACAGAAAGCGAAAAATGGATAAAGAAGTTGTGGTACTTACGTACAATGCAGTATCACTCAGCAATGAAATCTATGTCATCAGGCCCGTAGCAGCATAATGAGTGGATTCAGGTATGATGATTCTAAGTGAAATAAGTCACACAGAAAAAGAAACATCATAAGATATCACTAACACACGGAATTTAAACTTGGCTACAAAGGAACTGAATTACAAAACAGAATAGGGTCTCAAATGTAGAAAACCAACTTATGCTTCCTTAAGGGGAATGGTGAGTTGGGGTGCTGCATGAAACCAGAGATTGAAATTTGCACAGATACCGTTCCATAAGCCAAATATGTAATAGACAAGAGCTATTACTTGCTCAACGAAGTGGACT
Source organism: Leucopleurus acutus (assembly GCF_964270905.1). Classification (NCBI taxonomy): domain Eukaryota; kingdom Metazoa; phylum Chordata; class Mammalia; order Artiodactyla; family Delphinidae; genus Leucopleurus; species Leucopleurus acutus. Next base: position 999,004 of record NW_028139194.1, read on the forward strand.
CAACACACCATATTAAACGCCTAAGAATATACCTGACTAGTAAGAATCTTAAAACCTATGGATTTATATGTCTCCGAAAGAGAATCAAGCGTGTGTACAGCGGTATAAACGCAGCAGTGATAGGATTGGTGAGGTTAGGTGAGCAAATGCAAACTCTTTGAAGTCATATTGCATGGTACCCATTCCATGGGTCTCAACTCTCCATGTTTAAGGTATTCTTCCTTCAGCTAAAACATGCATGTGGAACCCAGAGTATGATCCACGGTGTCATCGGGAAACGTGTTCAAATGTTTCTCAGTTTTCGTCCCCTGGTACTCGGGTGCAACATTCCAGACGCTTTACTAACACTCTCCCCACTTGGAGAGTCAGTGCCTTTAAACTCCTGTTTGGCCCAGTTTGCAATTTCTGTGGAAAATGAACAGGAATAGGGAGAACCAAGGAGAGACTAGGTGGAGGTGTCTGGACGGGCAAATTTAACTCTCATTTCCCACCAGGAAGAGGAATTAACCAAAGGCTCAACATGCCATGCCGGAACCAAACTAGGGCCTGAAGCAATCCTGTGGTGTTGCGGCCAGCTCACAAGAAAGCGAGTTGAAGAAAGGAGCTAAGGGGCACTGTAATTCACAAACCTGCAGAGTTATAAATGACAGCTATCGTCCTAAAATATATTGAAGGAAGGCTGCCAAGAGGAGTTGAAAGCGGGGCAGGATTGCAGGAAACCGATTTCAGGAGGTAGACTGGAATTGCATGTAAAGCATAGGAAAAGAGGCAGAACGTCCACAATGATGCACTTGGCCAAAAAGGGCGTATGCGTTTTTTCCTGAATATATTCAGCAAAAAACGCATACGTCCTTTTTGGCCAACCAAGCAAGCTTGCAAAGGAAATCTGCACTACAATGAAGTCTCACTGCCCCCCGGTCAAAAGGGCCATCTGAAAAAGGTGTAAAATCCAGAAAGGCAGGACAGGCCATGGAGAACTGGGAGCCTTGTTATGCTGATGGGCGGGATGTAAATTGCCAACACCCACTCTGGAGAAGTGTATGGTGTTTCCTGAAACATCTAAAAAACAAAGCAACAGAGCCTAGGGCACTTCCACATATGGTCCTATAGCTTAGGGAAATTAAAATCAAAAAGACACAGCCACCCCAAAGTTTGGGACGGCTCTGTTTACAAGAACCTCATTTACCTTACAAGTTCAATATCACAGAAAGCGAAAAATGGATAAAGAAGTTGTGGTACTTACGTACAATGCAGTATCACTCAGCAATGAAATCTATGTCATCAGGCACGTAGCAGCATAATGAGTGGATTCAGGTACGATGATTCTAAGTGAAATAAGTCACACAGAAAAAGAAATATCATAAGGTATCACTAATATACGGAATGTAAACTTGGCTACACAGGAACTGAATTACAAAACAGAACAGGGTCTCAAAAGTAGAAACCCAAGTTATGCTTGCTTAAGTGGAAAGGTGAGTTGGGGTGGTGCATAAAACCAGAGATTGAAATTAGCACAGATACCGATCCATAAGCCAAATATGTAATAGACAAGAGCTACTCCTTGCTCAACGAAGTGGACTCAACACCCCATATTAAACGCCTAAGAATATACCTGACTAGTAAGAATCTTAAAACCTATGGATTTATATGTCTCTGAAAGAGAATCAAGCGTGTGTACAGCGGCATAAACGCAGCAGTGATAGGACTGGTGAGGTTCGGTGAGCAAATGCAGACCCTTTGAAGTCATATTGCATGGTACCCATTCCATGGGTCTCAACTCTCCAGGTTTAAGGGATTCTTCCTTCAGCGAAAACATGCATGTGGAACCCAGAGTATGATCCACCGTGTGATCGGGAAACGTGTTCAAATGTGTCTCAGTTTTCGTCCCCTGGTACTCGGGTGCAACATTCCAGACGCTTTACTAACACTCTCCCCACTTGGAGAGTCAGTGCCTTTAACCTCCTGTTTGGCCAGTTTGCAATTTCTGTGGAAAATGAACAGGAATAGGGAGAACCAATGAGAGACTAGGTGGAGGTGTCTGGACAGGCAAATTTAACTCTCATTTCCCACCAGGAAGAGGAATTAACCAAAGGCTCAGCATGCCATACCGGAACCAAACTAGGGTCTGAAGCAATCCTGTGGTGTTGCGGCCAGCTCACAAGAAAGCGAGTTGAAGAAAGGAGCTCAGGGGCACTGTAATTCACAAACCTGCAGAGTTATAAATGACAGCTATCTTCCAAAAATATATTGAAGTAAGGCTGCCAAGAGGAGTTGAAAGCGGGGCAGAATTGCAGGAAACCGATTTCAGGAGGTAGAGTGGAATTGCATGTAAAGCATAGGAAAAGAGGCAGAACGTCCACAATGATGCACTTGGCCAAAAAGGGTGTATGCGTTTTTTCCTGAATATATTCAGGAAAAAACGCATACGCCCTTTTTGGCCAACCAAGCAAGCTTGCAAAGGAAATCTGCACTACTATGAAGTCTCACTGCCCCCCGGTCAAAAGGGCCATCTGAAAAAAGTGTAAAATCCAGAAAGGCAGGACAGGCCATGGAGAACTGGGAGCCTTGTTATGCTGATGGGCGGGATGTAAATTGCCAGCAGCCACTCTGGAGAAGTGTATGGTGTTTCCTGAAACATCCAAAAAACAAAGCAACAGAGCCTAGTGCATTTCCACTTATGGTCCTATAGCTTAGGGAAATTAAAATCAAAAAGACACAGCCACCCCAAAGTTTTGGCCGGCTCTGTTTACAAGAACTTCGTTTACAGTACAAGTTCAATATCACAGAAAGCGAAAAATGGATAAAGAAGTTGTGGTACTTACGTACAATGCAATATCACTCAGCAATGAAATCTATGTCATCAGGCCCGTAGCAGCATAATGAGTGGATTCAGGTACGATGATTCTAAGTGAAATAAATCACACAGAAAAAGAAACATCATAAGATATCACTACTACACGGAATGTAAACTTAGCTACACAGGAACTGAATTACAAAACAGAACAGGGTGTCAAATGTAGAAAACCAACTTATGCTTGCTTAAGGGGAAAGGTGAGTTGGGGTGCTGCATAAAACCAGAGATTGAAATTAGCACAGATACCGTTCCATAAGCCAAATATGTAATAGACAAGAGCTACTCCTTGCTCAACGAAGTGCACTCAACACCCCATAATAAAGGCCAAAGAATATACCTGACTAGTAAGAATCTTAAAAGCTATGGATTTATATGTCTCCAAAAGAGAATCAATCGTGTGTACAGCGGCATAAACGCAGCAGTGATAGGAATGTTGAGGTTAGGTGAGCAAATGCAGAACCTTTGAAATCATATTGCATGGTACCCATTCCATGGGTCTCAACTCTCCAGGTTTAAGGGATTCTTCCTTCAGCTAAAACATGCATGTGGAACCCAGAGTATGATCCACCGTGTGATCGGGAAACGTGTTCAAATGTGTCTCAGTTTTCGTCCCCTGGTACTCGGGTGCAACATTCCAGACGCTTTACTAACACTCTCCCCACTTGGAGAGTGAGTGCCTTTAACCTCCTGTTTGGCCGAGTTTGCAATTTCTGCGTAAGATGAACAGGAACAGGGAGAACCAATGAGAGACTAGGTGGAGGTGTCTGGAAGGGTAAATTTAACTCTCATTTCCCACCAGGAAGAAGAATTAACCAAAGGCTCAGCGTGGCATGCCAGAAGCACACTAGGGCCTGAAACAATCCTGCGGTGTTGCAGCCAGCTCACAAGAAAGCGAGTTGAAGGAAGGAACTCAGGGGCACTGTAATTCACAAACCGGCAGAGTTATAAATGACAGCTATCGTCCTAAAATATATTGAAGGAAGGCTGCCAAGAGGACTTGAAAGTGGGGCAGAATTGCAGGAAACCGATTTCAGGAGGTAGACTGGAATTGCATGTAAACCATAGGAAAAGAAGCAGAAGGTCCACAATGATGCACTTGGCCAAAAAGGGCGTATGCGTTTATTCCTGAACATATTCAGGAAAAAACGCATACGCCCTTTTTGGCCAACCAAGCAAGCTTGCAAAGGAAATCTGCACTACAATGAAGTCTCACTGCCCCCCGGTCAAAAGGGCTATCTGAAAAAAGTGTAAAATCCAGAAAGGCAGGACAGGCCATGGAGAACTGGGAGCCTTGTTATGCTGATGGGCGGGATGTAAATTGCCAACACCCACTCTGGAGAAGTGTATGTTGTTTCCTGAAACATCCAAAAAACAAAGCAACAGAGCCTAGGACACTTCCACTTATGGTCCTATAGCTTAGGGAAATTAAAATCAAAAAGACACAGCCACCCCAAAGTTTGGGCCAGCTCTGTTTACAAGAACCTCGTTTACGGTACAAGTGAATATCACAGAATGCGAAAAATGGATAAAGAAGTTGTGGTACTTACGTACAATGCAGTATCACTCAGCAATGAAATCTATGTCATCAGGCCCGTAGCAGCATAATGAGTGGATTCAGGTATGATGATTCTAAGTGAAATAAGTCACACAGAAAAAGAAACATCATAAGATATCACTAACACACGGAATTTAAACTTGGCTACAAAGGAACTGAATTACAAAACAGAATAGGGTCTCAAATGTAGAAAACCAACTTATGCTTCCTTAAGGGGAATGGTGAGTTGGGATGCTGCATGAAACCAGAGATTGAAATTTGCACAGATACCGTTCCATAAGCCAAATATGTAATAGACAAGAGCTATTACTTGCTCAACGAAGTGGACTCAACACACCATATTAAACGCCTAAGAATATACCTGACTAGTAAGAATCTTAAAACCTATGGATTTATATGTCTCCAAAAGAGAATCAAGCGTGTGTACAGCGGTATAAACGCAGCAGTGATAGGATTGGTGAGGTTAGGTGAGCAAATGCAGACTCTTTGAAGTCATATTGCATGGTACCCATTCCATGGGTCTCAACTCTCCAGGTTTAAGGTATTCTTCCTTCAGCTAAAACATGCATGTGGAACCCAGAGTATGATCCACGGTGTGATCGGGAAACGTGTTCAAATGTGTCTCAGTTTTCGTCCCCTGGTACTCGGGTGCAACATTCCAGACGCTTTACTAACACTCTCCCCACTTGGAGAGTCAGTGCCTTTAAACTCCTGTTTGGCCCAGTTTGCAATTTCTGTAGAAAATGAACAGGAATAGGGAGAACCAAGGAGAGACTAGGTGGAGGTGTCTGGACGGGCAAATTTAACTCTCATTTCCCACCAGGAAGAGGAATTAACCAAAGGCTCAACATGCCATGCCGGAACCAAACTAGGGCCTGAAGCAATCCTGTGGTGTTGCGGCCAGCTCACAAGAAAGCGAGTTGAAGAAAGGAGCTAAGGGGCACTGTAATTCACAAACCTGCAGAGTTATAAATGACAGCTATCGTCCTAAAATATATTGAAGGAAGGCTGCCAAGAGGAGTTGAAAGTGGGGCAGGATTGCAGGAAACCGATTTCAGGAGGTAGACTGGAATTGCATGTAAAGCATAGGAAAAGAGGCAGAACGTCCACAATGATGCACTTGGCCAAAAAGGGCGTATGCGTTTTTTCCTGAATATATTCAGCAAAAAACGCATACGTCCTTTTTGGCCAACCAAGCAAGCTTGCAAAGGAAATCTGCACTACAATGAAGTCTCACTGCCCCCCAGTCAAAAGGGCCATCTGAAAAAAGTGTAAAATCCAGAAAGGCAAGACAGGCCATGGAAAACTGGGAGCCTTGTTATGCTGATGGGCGGGATGTAAATTGCCAGCAGCCACTGTGGAGAAGTGTATGGTGTTTCCTGAAACATCTAAAAACAAAGCAACAGAGCCTAGGGCACTTCCACATATGGTCCTATAGCTTAGGGAAATTAAAATCAAAAAGACACAGCCACCCCAAAGTTTGGGACGGCTCTGTTTACAAGAACCTCATTTACTGTACAAGTTCAATATCACAGAAAGCGAAAAATGGATAAAGAAGTTGTGGTACATACGTACAATGCAATATCACTCAGCAATGAAATCTATGTCATCAGGCCCGTAGCAGCATAATGAGTGGATTCAGGTACGATGATTCTAAGTGAAATAAGTCACACAGAAAAAGAAATATCATAAGGTATCACTAATATACGGAATGTAAACTTGGCTACACAGGAACTGAATTACAAAACAAAACAGGGTCTCAAAAGTAGAAACCCAAGTTATGCTTGCTTAAGTGGAAAGGTGAGTTGGGGTGGTGCATAAAACCAGAGATTGAAATTAGCACAGATACCGTTCCATAAGCCAAATATGTAATAGACAAGAGCTACTCCTTGCTCAACGAAGTGGACTCAACACCCCATATTAAACGCCTAAGAATATACCTGACTAGTAAGAATCTTAAAACCTATGGATTTATATGTCTCCGATAGAGAATCAAGCGTGTGTACAGCGGCATAAACGCAGCAGTGATAGGACTGGTGAGGTTCGGTGAGCAAATGCAGACCCTTTGAAGTCATATTGCATGGTACCCATTCCATGGGTCTCAACTCTCCAGGTTTAAGGGATTCTTCCTTCAGCTAAAACATGCATGTGGAACCCAGAGTATGATCCACGGTGTCATCGGGAAACGTGTTCAAATGTGTCTCAGTTTTCGTCCCCTGGTACTCGGGTGCAACATTCCAGACGCTTTACTAACACTCTCCCCACTTGGAGAGTCAGTGCCTTTAACCTCCTGTTTGGCCAGTTTGCAATTTCTGTGGAAAATGAACAGGAATAGGGAGAACCAATGAGAGACTAGGTGGAGGTGTCTGGACAGGCAAATTTAACTCTCATTTCCCACCAGGAAGAGGAATTAACCAAAGGCTCAGCATGCCATGCCGGAACGAAACTAGGGTCTGAAGCAATCCTGCGGTGTTGCGGCCAGCTCACAAGAAAGCGAGTTGAAGAAAGGAGCTCAGGGGCACTGTAATTCACAAACCTGCAGAGTTATAAATGACAGCTATCTTCCAAAAATATATTGAAGTAAGGCTGCCAAGAGGAGTTGAAAGCGGGGCAGAATTGCAGGAAACCGATTTCAGGAGGTAGACTGGAATTGCATGTAAAGCATAGGAAAAGAGGCAGAACGTCCACAATGATGCACTTGGCCAAAAAGGGCGTATGCGTTTTTTCCTGAATATATTCAGGAAAAAACGCATACGCCCTTTTTGGCCAACCAAGCAAGCTTGCAAAGGAAATCTGCACTACCATGAAGTCTCACTGCCCCCCGGTCAAAAGGGCCATCTGAAAAAAGTGTAAAATCCAGAAAGGCAGGACAGGCCATGGAAACTGGGAGCCTTGTTATGCTGATGGGCGGGATGTAAATTGCCAACAGCCACTGTGGAGAAGTGTATGGTGTTTCCTGAAACATCTAAAAAACAAAGCAACAGAGCCTAGTGCACTTCCACATATGGTCCTATAGCTTAGGGAAATTAAAATCAAAAAGACACAGCCACCCCAAAGTTTGGGCCGGCTCTGTTTACAAGAGCCTCGTTTACGGTACAAGTTCAATATCACAGAAAGCGAAAAATGGATAAAGAAGTTGTGGTACTTACGTACAATGCAATATCACTCAGCAATGAAATCTATGTCATCAGGCCCGTAGCAGCATAATGAGTGGATTCAGGTACGATGATTCTAAGTGAAATAAGTCACACAGAAAAAGAAGCATCATAAGATATCACTAATACACGGAATGTAAAATTGGCTACACAGGAACTGAATTACAAAACAGAACAGGGTCTCAAATGTAGAATACCAACTTATGCTTGCTTAAGGGGAAAGGTGAGTTGGGGTGCTGCATAAAACCAGAGATTGAAATTAGCACAGATACTGTTACATAAGCCAAATATGTAATAGACAAGAGCTACTCCTTGCTCAACGAAGTGGACTCAACACCACATATTAAACGCTTAAGAATATACCTGACTAGTAAGAATCTTAAAACCTATGGATTTATATGTCTCCGAAAGAGAATCAAACGTGTGTACAGCGGCATAAACGCAGCAGTGATAGGATTGGTGAGGTTCGGTGAGCAAATGCAGACCCTTTGAAGTCATATTGCATGGTACCCATTCCATGGGTCTCAACTCTCCAGGTTTAAGGGATTCTTCCTTCAGCTAAAACATGCATGTGGAACCCAGAGTATGATCCATGGTGTGATCGGGAAACGTGTTCAAATGTGTCTCAGTTTTCGTCCCCTGGTACTCGGGTGCAACATTCCAGACGCTTTACTAACACTCTCCCCACTTGGAGAGTCAGTGCCTTTAACCTCCTGTTTGGCCAGTTTGCAATTTCTGTGGAAAATGAACAGGAATAGGGAGAACCAATGAGAGACTAGGTGGAGGTGTCTGGAAAGGCAAATTTAACTCTCATTTCCCACCAGGAAGAGGAATTAACCAAAGGCTCAGCATGCCATACCGGAACCAAACTAGGGTCTGAAGCAATCCTGCGGTGTTGCGGCCAGCTCACAAGAAAGCGAGTTGAAGAAAGGAGCTCAGGGGCACTGTAATTCACAAACCTGCAGAGTTATAAATGACAGCTATCTTCCAAAAATATATTGAAGTAAGGCTGCCAAGAGGAGTTGAAAGCGGGGCAGAATTGCAGGAAACCGATTTCAGGAGGTAGACTGGAATTGCATGTAAAGCATAGGAAAAGAGGCAGAACGTCCACAATGATGCACTTGGCCAAAAAGGGCGTATGCGTTTTTTCCTGAATATATTCAGGAAAAAACGCATACGCCCTTTTTGGCCAACCAAGCAAGCTTGCAAAGGAAATCTGCACTACAATGAAGTCTCACTGCCCCCCGGTCAAAAGGGCCATCTGAAAAAAGTGTAAAATCCAGAAAGGCAGGACAGGCCATGGAGAACTGGGAGCCTTGTTATGCTGATGGGCGGGATGTAAATTGCCAGCAGCCACTCTGGAGAAGTGTATGGTGTTTCCTAAAACATCCAAAAAACAAAGCAACAGAGCCTAGTGCATTTCCACTTATGGTCCTATAGCTTAGGGAAATTAAAATCAAAAAGACACAGCCACCCCAAAGTTTTGGCCGGCTCTGTTTACAAGAACCTCGTTTACGGTACAAGTTCAATATCACAGAAAGCGAAAAATGGATAAAGAAGTTGTGGTACTACGTACAATGCAATATCACTCAGCAATGAAATCTATGTCATCAGGCCCGTAGCAGCATAATGAGTGGATTCAGGTACGATGATTCTAAGTGAAATAAATCACACAGAAAAAGAAACATCATAAGATATCACTACTACACGGAATGTAAACTTGGCTACACAGGAACTGAATTACAAAACAGAACAGGGTCTCAAATGTAGAAAACCAACTTATGCTTGCTTAAGGGGAAAGGTGAGTTGGGGTGCTGCATAAAACCAGAGATTGAAATTAGCACAGATACCGTTCCATAAGCCAAATATGTAATAGACAAGAGCTACTCCTTGCTCAACGAAGTGCACTCAACACCCCATAATAAAGGCCAAAGAATATACCTGACTAGTAAGAATCTTAAAACCTATGGATTTATATGTCTCCAAAAGAGAATCAATCGTGTGTACAGCGGCATAAACGCAGCAGTGATAGGATTGGTGAGGTTAGGTGAGCAAATGCAGACCCTTTGAAATCATATTGCATGGTACCCATTCCATGGGTCTCAACTCTCCAGGTTTAAGGGATTCTTCCTTCAGCTAAACATGCATGTGGAACCCAGAGTATGATCCACCGTGTGATCGGGAAACGTGTTCAAATGTGTCTCAGTTTTCGTCCCCTGGTACTCGGGTGCAACATTCCAGACGCTTTACTAACACTCTCCCCACTTGGAGAGTCAGTGCCTTTAACCTCCTGTTTGGCCGAGTTTGCAATTTCTGCGTAAGATGAACAGGAATAGGGAGAACCAATGAGAGACTAGGTGGAGGTGTCTGGAAGGGTAAATTTAACTCTCATTTCCCACCAGGAAGAAGAATTAACCAAAGGCTCAGCGTGGCATGCCAGAAGCACACTAGGGCCTGAAACAATCCTGCGGTGTTGCGGCCAGCTCACAAGAAAGTGAGTTGAAGGAAGGAACTCAGGGGCACTGTAATTCACAAACCTGCAGAGTTATAAATGACAGCTATCGTCCAAAAATATATTGAAGGAAGGCTGCCAAGAGGACTTGAAAGTGGGGCAGAATTGCAGGAAACCGATTTCAGGAGGTAGACTGGAATTGCATGTAAACCATAGGAAAAGAGGCAGAAGGTCCACAATGATGCACTTGGCCAAAAAGGGCGTATGCGTTTTTTCCTGAACATATTCAGGAAAAAACGCATACGCCCTTTTTGGCCAAACAAGCAAGCTTGCAAAGGAAATCTGCACTACAATGAAGTCTCACTGCCCCCCGGTCAAAAGGGCTATCTGAAAAAAGTGTAAAATCCAGAAAGGCAGGACAAGCCATGGAGAACTGGGAGCCTTGTTATGCTGATGGGCGGGATGTAAATTGCCAACACCCACTCTGGAGAAGTGTATGTTGTTTCCTGAAACATCCAAAAAACAAAGCAACAGAGCCTAGGACACTTCCACATATGGTCCTATAGCTTAGGGAAATTAAAATCAAAAAGACACAGCCACCCCAAAGTTTGGGCCGGCTCTGTTTACAAGAACCTCGTTTACGGTACAAGTTGAATATCACAGAAAGCGAAAAATGGATAAAGAAGTTGTGGTACTTACGTACAATGCAGTATCACTCAGCAATGAAATCTATGTCATCAGGCCCGTAGCAGCATAATGAGTGGATTCAGGTATGATGATTCTAAGTGAAATAAGTCACACAGAAAAAGAAACATCATAAGATATCACTAACACACGGAATTTAAACTTGGCTACAAAGGAACTGAATTACAAAACAGAATAGGGTCTCAAATGTAGAAAACCAACTTATGCTTCCTTAAGGGGAATGGTGAGTTGGGGTGCTGCATGAAACCAGAGATTGAAATTTGCACAGATACCGTTCCATGAGCCAAATATGTAATAGACAAGAGCTATTACTTGCTCAACGAACTGGACTCAACACACCGTATTAAACGCCTAAGAATATACCTGACTAGTAAGAATCTTAAAACCTATGGATTTATATGTCTCCGAAAGAGAATCAAGCGTGTGTACAGCGGTATAAACGCAGCAGTGATAGGATTGGTGAGGTTAGGTGAGCAAATGCAAACTCTTTGAAGTCATATTGCATGGTACCCATTCCATGGGTCTCAACTCTCCAGGTTTAAGGTATTCTTCCTTCAGCTAAAACATGCATGTGGAACCCAGAGTATGATCCACGGTGTCATCGGGAAACGTGTTCAAATGTGTCTCAGTTTTCGTCCCCTGGTACTCGGGTGCAACATTCCAGACGCTTTACTAACACTCTCCCCACTTGGAGAGTCAGTGCCTTTAAACTCCTGTTTGGCCCAGTTTGCAATTTCTGTGGAAAATGAACAGGAATAGGGAGAACCAAGGAGAGACTAGGTGGAGGTGTCTGGACGGGCAAATTTAACTCTCATTTCCCACCAGGAAGAGGAATTAACCAAAGGCTCAACATGCCATGCCGGAACCAAACTAGGGCCTGAAGCAATCCTGTGGTGTTGCGGCCAGCTCACAAGAAAGCGAGTTGAAGAAAGGAGCTAAGGGGCACTGTAATTCACAAACCTGCAGAGTTATAAATGACAGCTATCGTCCTAAAATATATTGAAGGAAGGCTGCCAAGAGGAGTTGAAAGCAGGGCAGGATTGCAGGAAACCGATTTCAGGAGGTAGACTGGAATTGCATGTAAAGCATAGGAAAAGAGGCAGAACGTCCACAATGATGCACTTGGCCAAAAAGGGCGTATGCGTTTTTTCCTGAATATATTCAGGAAAAAACGCATACGCCCTTTTTGGCCAACCAAGCAAGCTTGCAAAGGAAATCTGCACTACAATGAAGTCTCACTGCCCCCCGGTCAAAAGGGCCATCTGAAAAAAGTGTAAAATCCAGAAAGGCAGGACAGGCCATGGAGAACTGGGAGCCTTGTTATGCTGATGGGCGGGATGTAAATTGCCAACACCCACTCTGGAGAAGTGTATGGTGTTTCCTGAAACATCTAAAAAACAAAGCAACAGAGCCTAGGGCACTTCCACATATGGTCCTATAGCTTAGGGAAATTAAAATCAAAAAGACACAGCCACCCCAAAGTTTGGGATGGCTCTGTTTACAAGAACCTCATTTACCTTACAAGTTCAATATCACAGAAAGCGAAAAATGGATAAAGAAGTTGTGGTACTTACGTACAATGCAATATCACTCAGCAATGAAATCTATGTCATCAGGCCCGTAGCAGCATAATGAGTGGATTCAGGTACGATGATTCTAAGTGAAATAAGTCACACAGAAAAAGAAATATCATAAGGTATCACTAATATACGGAATGTAAACTTGGCTACACAGGAACTGAATTACAAAACAGAACAGGGTCTCAAAAGTAGAAACCCAAGTTATGCTTGCTTAAGTGGAAAGGTGAGTTGGGGTGGTGCATAAAACCAGAGATTGAAATTAGCACAGATACCGTTCCATAAGCCAAATATGTAATAGACAAGAGCTACTCCTTGCTCAACGAAGTGGACTCAACACCCCATATTAAACGCCTAAGAATATACCTGACTAGTAAGAATCTTAAAACCTATGGATTTATATGTCTCTGAAAGAGAATCAAGCGTGTGTACAGCGGCATAAACGCAGCAGTGATAGGACTGGTGAGGTTCGGTGAGCAAATGCAGACCCTTTGAAGTCATATTGCATGGTACCCATTCCATGGGTCTCAACTCTCCAGGTTTAAGGGATTCTTCCTTCAGCGAAAACATGCATGTGGAACCCAGAGTATGATCCACCGTGTGATCGGGAAACGTGTTCAAATGTGTCTCAGTTTTCGTCCCCTGGTACTCGGGTGCAACATTCCAGACGCTTTACTAACACTCTCCCCACTTGGAGAGTCAGTGCCTTTAACCTCCTGTTTGGCCCAGTTTGCAATTTCTGTGGAAAATGAACAGGAATAGGGAGAACCAATGAGAGACTAGGTGGAGGTGTCTGGACGGGCAAATTTAACTCTCATTTCCCACCAGGAAGAGGAATTAACCAAAGGCTCAGCGTGCCATGCCGGAACCACACTAGGGCCAGAAGCAATCCTGTGGTGTTGCGGCCAGCTCACAAGAAAGCGAGTTGAAGAAAGGAGCTCAGGGGCACTGTAATTCACAAACCTGCAGAGTTATAAATGACAGCTATCTTCCAAAAATATATTGAAGGAAGGCTGCCAAGAGGAGTCGAAAGCGGGGCAGAATTGCAGGAAACCGATTTCAGGAGGTAGACTGGAATTGCATGTAAACCATAGGAAAAGAGGCAGAACGTCCACAATGATGCACTTGGCCAAAAAGGGCGTATGCGTTTTTTCCTGAATATATTCAGGAAAAAACGCATACGCCCTTTTTGGCCAACCAAGCAAGCTTGCAAAGGAAATCTGCACTACAAAGAAGTCTCACTGCTCCCCGGTCAAAAGGGCCATCTGAAAAAAGTGTAAAATCCAGAAAGGCAGGACAGGCAATGGAGAACTGGGAGCCTAGTTATGCTGATGGGCGGGATGTAAATTGCCAGCAGCCACTGTGGAGAAGTGTATGGTGTTTCCTGAAACATCCAAAAAACAAAGCAACAGAGCCTAGGGCACTTCCACTTATGGTCCTATAGCTTAGGGAAATTAAAATCAAAAAGACACAGCCACCCCAAAGTTTGGGCGGGCTCTGTTTACAAGAACCTCGTTTACGATACAAGTTGAATATCACAGAAAGCGAAAAATGGATAAAGAAGTTGTGGTACTTACGTACAATGCAGTATCACTCAGCAATAAAATCTATGTCATCAGGCCCGTAGCAGCATAATGAGTGGATTCAGGTATGATGATTCTAAGTGAAATAAGTCACACAGAAAAAGAAACATCATAAGATATCACTAACACACGGAATTTAAACTTGGCTACAAAGGAACAGAATTACAAAACAGAATAGGGTCTCAAATGTAGAAAACCAACTTATGCTTCCTTAAGGGGAATGGTGAGTTGGGGTGCTGCATGAAACCAGAGATTGAAATTTGCACAGATACCGTTCCATAAGCCAAATATGTAATAGACAAGAGCTATTACTTGCTGAACGAAGTGGACTCAACACACCATATTAAATGCCTAAGAATATACCTGACTAGTAAGAATCTTAAAACCTATGGATTTATATGTCTCTGAAAGAGAATCAAGCGTGTGTACAGCGGCATAAACGCAGCAGTGATAGGACTGGTGAGGTTCGGTGAGCAAATGCAGACCCTTTGAAGTCATATTGCATGGTACCCATTCCATGGGTCTCAACTCTCCAGGTTTAAGGGATTCTTCCTTCAGCGAAAACATGCATGTGGAACCCAGAGTATGATCCACCGTGTGATCGGGAAACGTGTTCAAATGTGTCTCAGTTTTCGTCCCCTGGTACTCGGGTGCAACATTCCAGACGCTTTACTAACACTCTCCCCACTTGGAGAGTCAGTGCCTTTAACCTCCTGTTTGGCCCAGTTTGCAATTTCTGTGGAAAATGAACAGGAATAGGGAGAACCAATGAGAGACTAGGTGGAGGTGTCTGGACGGGCAAATTTAACTCTCATTTCCCACCAGGAAGAGGAATTAACCAAAGGCTCAGCGTGCCATGCCGGAACCACACTAGGGCCAGAAGCAATCCTGTGGTGTTGCGGCCAGCTCACAAGAAAGCGAGTTGAAGAAAGGAGCTCAGGGGCACTGTAATTCACAAACCTGCAGAGTTATAAATGACAGCTATCTTCCAATAATATATTGAAGGAAGGCTGCCAAGAGGAGTCGAAAGCGGGGCAGAATTGCAGGAAACCGATTTCAGGAGGTAGACTGGAATTGCATGTAAACCATAGGAAAAGAGGCAGAACGTCCACAATGATGCACTTGGCCAAAAAGGGCGTATGCGTTTTTTCCTGAATATATTCAGGAAAAAACGCATACGCCCTTTTTGGCCAACCAAGCAAGCTTGCAAAGGAAATCTGCACTACAAAGAAGTCTCACTGCTCCCCGGTCAAAAGGGCCATCTGAAAAAAGTGTAAAATCCAGAAAGGCAGGACAGGCCATGGAGAACTGGGAGCCTAGTTATGCTGATGGGCGGGATGTAAATTGCCAGCAGCCACTGTGGAGAAGTGTATGGTGTTTCCTGAAACATCCAAAAAACAAAGCAACAGAGCCTAGGGCACTTCCACTTATGGTCCTATAGCTTAGGGAAATTAAAATCAAAAAGACACAGCCACCCCAAAGTTTGGGCCGGCTCTGTTTACAAGAACCTCGTTTACGGTACAAGTTGAATATCACAGAAAGCGAAAAATGGATAAAGAAGTTGTGGTACTTACGTACAATGCAGTATCACTCAGCAATGAAATCTATGTCATCAGGCCCGTAGCAGCATAATGAGTGGATTCAGGTATGATGATTCTAAGTGAAATAAGTCACACAGAAAAAGAAACATCATAAGATATCACTAACACACGGAATTTAAACTTGGCTACAAAGGAACTGAATTACAAAACAGAATAGGGTCTCAAATGTAGAAAACCAACTTATGCTTCCTTAAGGGGAATGGTGAGTTGGGGTGCTGCATGAAACCAGAGATTGAAATTTGCACAGATACCGTTCCATGAGCCAAATATGTAATAGACAAGAGCTATTACTTGCTCAACGAACTGGACTCAACACACCGTATTAAACGCCTAAGAATATACCTGACTAGTAAGAATCTTAAAACCTATGGATTTATATGTCTCCGAAAGAGAATCAAGCGTGTGTACAGCGGTATAAACGCAGCAGTGATAGGATTGGTGAGGTTAGGTGAGCAAATGCAAACTCTTTGAAGTCATATTGCATGGTACCCATTCCATGGGTCTCAACTCTCCAGGTTTAAGGTATTCTTCCTTCAGCTAAAACATGCATGTGGAACCCAGAGTATGATCCACGGTGTCATCGGGAAACGTGTTCAAATGTGTCTCAGTTTTCGTCCCCTGGTACTCGGGTGCAACATTCCAGACGCTTTACTAACACTCTCCCCACTTGGAGAGTCAGTGCCTTTAAACTCCTGTTTGGCCCAGTTTGCAATTTCTGTGGAAAATGAACAGGAATAGGGAGAACCAAGGAGAGACTAGGTGGAGGTGTCTGGACGGGCAAATTTAACTCTCATTTCCCACCAGGAAGAGGAATTAACCAAAGGCTCAACATGCCATGCCGGAACCAAACTAGGGCCTGAAGCAATCCTGTGGTGTTGCGGCCAGCTCACAAGAAAGCGAGTTGAAGAAAGGAGCTAAGGGGCACTGTAATTCACAAACCTGCAGAGTTATAAATGACAGCTATCGTCCTAAAATATATTGAAGGAAGGCTGCCAAGAGGAGTTGAAAGCAGGGCAGGATTGCAGGAAACCGATTTCAGGAGGTAGACTGGAATTGCATGTAAAGCATAGGAAAAGAGGCAGAACGTCCACAATGATGCACTTGGCCAAAAAGGGCGTATGCGTTTTTTCCTGAATATATTCAGGAAAAAACGCATACGCCCTTTTTGGCCAACCAAGCAAGCTTGCAAAGGAAATCTGCACTACAATGAAGTCTCACTGCCCCCCGGTCAAAAGGGCCATCTGAAAAAAGTGTAAAATCCAGAAAGGCAGGACAGGCCATGGAGAACTGGGAGCCTTGTTATGCTGATGGGCGGGATGTAAATTGCCAACACCCACTCTGGAGAAGTGTATGGTGTTTCCTGAAACATCTAAAAAACAAAGCAACAGAGCCTAGGGCACTTCCACATATGGTCCTATAGCTTAGGGAAATTAAAATCAAAAAGACACAGCCACCCCAAAGTTTGGGATGGCTCTGTTTACAAGAACCTCATTTACCTTACAAGTTCAATATCACAGAAAGCGAAAAATTGATAAAGAAGTTGTGGTACTTACGTACAATGCAATATCACTCAGCAATGAAATCTATGTCATCAGGCCCGTAGCAGCATAATGAGTGGATTCAGGTACGATGATTCTAAGTGAAATAAGTCACACAGAAAAAGAAATATCATAAGGTATCACTAATATACGGAATGTAAACTTGGCTACACAGGAACTGAATTACAAAACAGAACAGGGTCTCAAAAGTAGAAACCCAAGTTATGCTTGCTTAAGTGGAAAGGTGAGTTGGGGTGGTGCATAAAACCAGAGATTGAAATTAGCACAGATACCGTTCCATAAGCCAAATATGTAATAGACAAGAGCTACTCCTTGCTCAACGAAGTGGACTCAACACCCCATATTAAACGCCTAAGAATATACCTGACTAGTAAGAATCTTAAAACCTATGGATTTATATGTCTCTGAAAGAGAATCAAGCGTGTGTACAGCGGCATAAACGCAGCAGTGATAGGACTGGTGAGGTTCGGTGAGCAAATGCAGACCCTTTGAAGTCATATTGCATGGTACCCATTCCATGGGTCTCAACTCTCCAGGTTTAAGGGATTCTTCCTTCAGCGAAAACATGCATGTGGAACCCAGAGTATGATCCACCGTGTGATCGGGAAACGTGTTCAAATGTGTCTCAGTTTTCGTCCCCTGGTACTCGGGTGCAACATTCCAGACGCTTTACTAACACTCTCCCCACTTGGAGAGTCAGTGCCTTTAACCTCCTGTTTGGCCCAGTTTGCAATTTCTGTGGAAAATGAACAGGAATAGGGAGAACCAATGAGAGACTAGGTGGAGGTGTCTGGACGGGCAAATTTAACTCTCATTTCCCACCAGGAAGAGGAATTAACCAAAGGCTCAGCGTGCCATGCCGGAACCACACTAGGGCCAGAAGCAATCCTGTGGTGTTGCGGCCAGCTCACAAGAAAGCGAGTTGAAGAAAGGAGCTCAGGGGCACTGTAATTCACAAACCTGCAGAGTTATAAATGACAGCTATCTTCCAAAAATATATTGAAGGAAGGCTGCCAAGAGGAGTCGAAAGCGGGGCAGAATTGCAGGAAACCGATTTCAGGAGGTAGACTGGAATTGCATGTAAACCATAGGAAAAGAGGCAGAACGTCCACAATGATGCACTTGGCCAAAAAGGGCGTATGCGTTTTTTCCTGAATATATTCAGGAAAAAACGCATACGCCCTTTTTGGCCAACCAAGCAAGCTTGCAAAGGAAATCTGCACTACAAAGAAGTCTCACTGCTCCCCGGTCAAAAGGGCCATCTGAAAAAAGTGTAAAATCCAGAAAGGCAGGACAGGCAATGGAGAACTGGGAGCCTAGTTATGCTGATGGGCGGGATGTAAATTGCCAGCAGCCACTGTGGAGAAGTGTATGGTGTTTCCTGAAACATCCAAAAAACAAAGCAACAGAGCCTAGGGCACTTCCACTTATGGTCCTATAGCTTAGGGAAATTAAAATCAAAAAGACACAGCCACCCCAAAGTTTGGGCGGGCTCTGTTTACAAGAACCTCGTTTACGATACAAGTTGAATATCACAGAAAGCGAAAAATGGATAAAGAAGTTGTGGTACTTACGTACAATGCAGTATCACTCAGCAATAAAATCTATGTCATCAGGCCCGTAGCAGCATAATGAGTGGATTCAGGTATGATGATTCTAAGTGAAATAAGTCACACAGAAAAAGAAACATCATAAGATATCACTAACACACGGAATTTAAACTTGGCTACAAAGGAACTGAATTACAAAACAGAATAGGGTCTCAAATGTAGAAAACCAACTTATGCTTCCTTAAGGGGAATGGTGAGTTGGGGTGCTGCATGAAACCAGAGATTGAAATTTGCACAGATACCGTTCCATAAGCCAAATATGTAATAGACAAGAGCTATTACTTGCTGAACGAAGTGGACTCAACACACCATATTAAATGCCTAAGAATATACCTGACTAGTAAGAATCTTAAAACCTATGGATTTATATGTCTCTGAAAGAGAATCAAGCGTGTGTACAGCGGCATAAACGCAGCAGTGATAGGACTGGTGAGGTTCGGTGAGCAAATGCAGACCCTTTGAAGTCATATTGCATGGTACCCATTCCATGGGTCTCAACTCTCCAGGTTTAAGGGATTCTTCCTTCAGCGAAAACATGCATGTGGAACCCAGAGTATGATCCACCGTGTGATCGGGAAACGTGTTCAAATGTGTCTCAGTTTTCGTCCCCTGGTACTCGGGTGCAACATTCCAGACGCTTTACTAACACTCTCCCCACTTGGAGAGTCAGTGCCTTTAACCTCCTGTTTGGCCCAGTTTGCAATTTCTGTGGAAAATGAACAGGAATAGGGAGAACCAATGAGAGACTAGGTGGAGGTGTCTGGACGGGCAAATTTAACTCTCATTTCCCACCAGGAAGAGGAATTAACCAAAGGCTCAGCGTGCCATGCCGGAACCACACTAGGGCCAGAAGCAATCCTGTGGTGTTGCGGCCAGCTCACAAGAAAGCGAGTTGAAGAAAGGAGCTCAGGGGCACTGTAATTCACAAACCTGCAGAGTTATAAATGACAGCTATCTTCCAATAATATATTGAAGGAAGGCTGCCAAGAGGAGTCGAAAGCGGGGCAGAATTGCAGGAAACCGATTTCAGGAGGTAGACTGGAATTGCATGTAAACCATAGGAAAAGAGGCAGAACGTCCACAATGATGCACTTGGCCAAAAAGGGCGTATGCGTTTTTTCCTGAATATATTCAGGAAAAAACGCATACGCCCTTTTTGGCCAACCAAGCAAGCTTGCAAAGGAAATCTGCACTACAAAGAAGTCTCACTGCTCCCCGGTCAAAAGGGCCATCTGAAAAAAGTGTAAAATCCAGAAAGGCAGGACAGGCCATGGAGAACTGGGAGCCTAGTTATGCTGATGGGCGGGATGTAAATTGCCAGCAGCCACTGTGGAGAAGTGTATGGTGTTTCCTGAAACATCCAAAAAACAAAGCAACAGAGCCTAGGGCACTTCCACTTATGGTCCTATAGCTTAGGGAAATTAAAATCAAAAAGACACAGCCACCCCAAAGTTTGGGCGGGCTCTGTTTACAAGAACCTCGTTTACGGTACAAGTTGAATATCACAGAAAGCGAAAAATGGATAAAGAAGTTGTGGTACTTACGTACAATGCAGTATCACTCAGCAATAAAATCTATGTCATCAGGCCCGTAGCAGCATAATGAGTGGATTCAGGTATGATGATTCTAAGTGAAATAAGTCACACAGAAAAAGAAACATCATAAGATATCACTAACACACGGAATTTAAACTTGGCTACAAAGGAACTGAATTACAAAACAGAATAGGGTCTCAAATGTAGAAAACCAACTTATGCTTCCTTAAGGGGAATGGTGAGTTGGGGTGCTGCATGAAACCAGAGATTGAAATTTGCACAGATACCGTTCCATAAGCCAAATATGTAATAGACAAGAGCTATTACTTGCTGAACGAAGTGGACTCAACACACCATATTAAATGCCTAAGAATATACCTGACTAGTAAGAATCTTAAAACCTATGGATTTATATGTCTCTGAAAGAGAATCAAGCGTGTGTACAGCGGCATAAACGCAGCAGTGATAGGACTGGTGAGGTTCGGTGAGCAAATGCAGACCCTTTGAAGTCATATTGCATGGTACCCATTCCATGGGTCTCAACTCTCCAGGTTTAAGGGATTCTTCCTTCAGCGAAAACATGCATGTGGAACCCAGAGTATGATCCACCGTGTGATCGGGAAACGTGTTCAAATGTGTCTCAGTTTTCGTCCCCTGGTACTCGGGTGCAACATTCCAGACGCTTTACTAACACTCTCCCCACTTGGAGAGTCAGTGCCTTTAACCTCCTGTTTGGCCCAGTTTGCAATTTCTGTGGAAAATGAACAGGAATAGGGAGAACCAATGAGAGACTAGGTGGAGGTGTCTGGACGGGCAAATTTAACTCTCATTTCCCACCAGGAAGAGGAATTAACCAAAGGCTCAGCGTGCCATGCCGGAACCACACTAGGGCCAGAAGCAATCCTGTGGTGTTGCGGCCAGCTCACAAGAAAGCGAGTTGAAGAAAGGAGCTCAGGGGCACTGTAATTCACAAACCTGCAGAGTTATAAATGACAGCTATCTTCCAAAAATATATTGAAGGAAGGCTGCCAAGAGGAGTCGAAAGCGGGGCAGAATTGCAGGAAACCGATTTCAGGAGGTAGACTGGAATTGCATGTAAACCATAGGAAAAGAGGCAGAACGTCCACAATGATGCACTTGGCCAAAAAGGGCGTATGCGTTTTTTCCTGAATATATTCAGGAAAAAACGCATACGCCCTTTTTGGCCAACCAAGCAAGCTTGCAAAGGAAATCTGCACTACAAAGAAGTCTCACTGCTCCCCGGTCAAAAGGGCCATCTGAAAAAAGTGTAAAATCCAGAAAGGCAGGACAGGCCATGGAGAACTGGGAGCCTAGTTATGCTGATGGGCGGGATGTAAATTGCCAGCAGCCACTGTGGAGAAGTGTATGGTGTTTCCTGAAACATCCAAAAAACAAAGCAACAGAGCCTAGGGCACTTCCACTTATGGTCCTATAGCTTAGGGAAATTAAAATCAAAAAGACACAGCCACCCCAAAGTTTGGGCCGGCTCTGTTTACAAGAACCTCGTTTACGGTACAAGTTGAATATCACAGAAAGCGAAAAATGGATAAAGAAGTTGTGGTACTTACGTACAATGCAGTATCACTCAGCAATAAAATCTATGTCATCAGGCCCGTAGCAGCATAATGAGTGGATTCAGGTATGATGATTCTAAGTGAAATAAGTCACACAGAAAAAGAAACATCATAAGATATCACTAACACACGGAATTTAAACTTGGCTACAAAGGAACTGAATTACAAAACAGAATAGGGTCTCAAATGTAGAAAACCAACTTATGCTTCCTTAAGGGGAATGGTGAGTTGGGGTGCTGCATGAAACCAGAGATTGAAATTTGCACAGATACCGTTCCATAAGCCAAATATGTAATAGACAAGAGCTATTACTTGCTCAACGAAGTGGACTCAACACACCATATTAAACGCCTAAGAATATACCTGACTAGTAAGAATCTTAAAACCTATGGATTTATATGTCTCCGAAAGAGAATCAAGCGTGTGTACAGCGGTATAAACGCAGCAGTGATAGGATTGGTGAGGTTAGGTGAGCAAATGCAAACTCTTTGAAGTCATATTGCATGGTACCCATTCCATGGGTCTCAACTCTCCAGGTTTAAGGTATTCTTCCTTCAGCTAAAACATGCATGTGGAACCCAGAGTATGATCCACGGTGTCATCGGGAAACGTGTTCAAATGTGTCTCAGTTTTCGTCCCCTGGTACTCGGGTGCAACATTCCAGACGCTTTACTAACACTCTCCCCACTTGGAGAGTCAGTGCCTTTAAACTCCTGTTTGGCCCAGTTTGCAATTTCTGTGGAAAATGAACAGGAATAGGGAGAACCAAGGAGAGACTAGGTGGAGGTGTCTGGACAGGCAAATTTAACTCTCATTTCCCACCAGGAAGAGGAATTAACCAAAGGCTCAACATGCCATGCCGGAACCAAACTAGGGCCTGAAGCAATCCTGTGGTGTTGCGGCCAGCTCACAAGAAAGCGAGTTGAAGAAAGGAGCTAAGGGGCACTGTAATTCACAAACCTGCAGAGTTATAAATGACAGCTATCGTCCTAAAATATATTGAAGGAAGGCTGCCAAGAAGAGTTGAAAGTGGGGCAGGATTGCAGGAAACCGATTTCAGGAGGTAGACTGGAATTGCATGTAAAGCATAGGAAAAGAGGCAGAACGTCCACAATGATGCACTTGGCCAAAAAGGGCGTATGCGTTTTTTCCTGAATATATTCAGGAAAAAACGCATACGTCCTTTTTGGCCAACCAAGCAAGCTTGCAAAGGAAATCTGCACTACAATGAAGTCTCACTGCCCCCTGGTCAAAAGGGCCATCTGAAAAAAGTGTAAAATCCAGAAAGGCAGGACAGGCCATGGAGAACTGGGAGCCTTGTTATGCTGATGGGCGGGATGTAAATTGCCAACACCCACTCTGGAGAAGTGTATGGTGTTTCCTGAAACATCTAAAAAACAAAGCAACAGAGCCTAGGGCACTTCCACATATGGTCCTATAGCTTAGGGAAATTAAAATCAAAAAGACACAGCCACCCCAAAGTTTGGGACGGCTCTGTTTACAAGAACCTCATTTACCTTACAAGTTCAATATCACAGAAAGCGAAAAATGGATAAAGAAGTTGTGGTACTTACGTACAATGCAATATCACTCAGCAATGAAATCTATGTCATCAGGCCCGTAGCAGCATAATGAGTGGATTCAGGTACGATGATTCTAAGTGAAATAAGTCACACAGAAAAAGAAATATCATAAGGTATCACTAATATACGGAATGTAAACTTGGCTACACAGGAACTGAATTACAAAACAGAACAGGGTCTCAAAAGTAGAAACCCAAGTTATGCTTGCTTAAGTGGAAAGGTGAGTTGGGGTGGTGCATAAAACCAGAGATTGAAATTAGCACAGATACCGTTCCATAAGCCAAATATGTAATAGACAAGAGCTACTCCTTGCTCAACGAAGTGGACTCAACACCCCATATTAAACGCCTAAGAATATACCTGACTAGTAAGAATCTTAAAACCTATGGATTTATATGTCTCTGAAAGAGAATCAAGCGTGTGTACAGCGGCATAAACGCAGCAGTGATAGGACTGGTGAGGTTCGGTGAGCAAATGCAGACCCTTTGAAGTCATATTGCATGGTACCCATTCCATGGGTCTCAACTCTCCAGGTTTAAGGGATTCTTCCTTCAGCTAAACATGCATGTGGAACCCAGAGTATGATCCACCGTGTGATCGGGAAACGTGTTCAAATGTGTCTCAGTTTTCGTCCCCTGGTACTCGGGTGAAACATTCCAGACGCTTTACTAACACTCTCCCCACTTGGAGAGTCAGTGCCTTTAACCTCCTGTTTGGCCCAGTTTGCAATTTATTCGGAAGATGAACAGGAATAAGGAGAAACAATGGGAGACTATCTGTAGGTGTCTGGACGGGCAAATTTAACTCTCATTTTCACCAGGAAGACAAATGAACCAAAGGCTCCGCGTGCCATGCTGGAACTAGATTAGGGCCTGAGGAGATCCTGCGGTGTTGCGGCCAGCTCACAAGAAAGCGAGTTGAAGAAAGGAGCTCAGGGGCACTGTAATTCAGAAACCTGCGGAGTTATAAATGACAGCTATCATCCAAAATTATACTGAAGTAAGGCTGCGAAGAGGACTTGAATGCGGGGCAGAATTGCTGGAAACTGATTTCAGAACGTACACGGGAGTAGCTCTTAAAGCATAGGAAAAGAGACAGAACTTGGAAAATAATGCACTTGGCAAAAAAGGGCATATGTGTTTTATCCAGAGCTCTCATAACTGAGGGGAGGAGAATCCCAGCAGGCTCCAACTGCCACCTGAGGGCTCACATTGCCAAGGCAACGTGAGCATGCCAGGCAGGAGTTACCTCACAGCAGAGGTCCCACCTCACAGAAGGGTGAGAAACCCAGCCAACATCAGACTCTCACCAGAGGGCCCACATCACCAAGGGGATGGGAACCAGGCAGGAGTGTCTTCACATCAGTGGGGCCACATCATCGAAAGCTGAGGTACTCAGCACATGTGTCCTCAAACCAGAGGACCCACATCACCAAGGACCTCGGAGTGAGGCAGGCAGGAGTAGCCTCACAACACTGGGCACATAGAATAAAAAAGTGAGGAATCCAGCAGTTGGAACCTCCCAGCAGGCGGCCCAGAGCACCGAGGCTATGGGATCCAGGCCACAGTGAACTCACAGAAGAGGGCCCATGTCATGAAACTGAGCAACCCAGCCATTGGGACCTCAGAGCAGGAGGCTCACATCCCCATGTGGATGGAATTCTGGTAGGAGTGTCCTTGCACCACTGAGAACGTATCAGAAAATTTTGAGCGACCAGCAGTTAGGGCCTGACGCCAGAGGACCCTCATCACCAAGGGAAGGAGGCTCCCAGCAGGCTCCAACTGCCACCAGAGGGCTGACGTCGCCAAGGCGATGTGTGCCAACCAGGCACGAATGACCTCACAGCAGAGGGCCCACCTCAGAGAAGTGTGACGAACCCAGTCAGGATCAGACTCGCACCAGAGGGCCCACATCACCAAATGGATTGGAACCAGGCAGGAGTGTCCTCACATGAGTAGGGCCACACCATCTAAAGGTGAGGAACCCAGAACATGTGGCTTCAAACCATAGGACACCCATCACCAAGGGGCTGGGAGTGAGGCAGGCAGGAGGAGCCTCATAACAGAGGGCCCAAAAATAAGAAAGGTGAAGAATCCAGCAGTTGGAACCTCCCAGCAGGCGGCCCAGAGCACAGAGGCTAGAGGAACCAGGCCAGAGTGAACTAACACCAGACAGCCCACATCATGAAACTGTGAGCAACCCAGACATTGGGACCTCAGAGCAGAAGGCCCATATCCCCATGGTGATGGGAACATGACAGGAGTGTCCTGGCATCACTGGGCTCACATCAGAAAACGTGGGGTGCTCAGAAGTTAGGGCCTGACGCTAGAGGGCACTCATCACCGAGAGGAGGAGGCTCCCAGCAGGCTCCAGCTGCCACCAGAGGGCCAACATCACCAAGGTGATGTGTGCCAGCCTGGCAGGAGTGACCTCACAGCAGAGGGCCCACCTCACAGAAGGGTGAGGAACACAGCCAGGATCAGACTCTCACCAGAGGGCCCACATCACCAAGGGGATGGGAACCAGGCAGGAGTGTCCCCACACCAGTGAGACAACATCATCGAAAGGTGAGGATCCCAGCACATGTGTCCTCAAACCAGAGGAACCACATCACCAAGGGGTTCGGAATGAGGCTGGCAGGACTGGCCTCACAACACAGGGTCCATAGAATATAAAAGTTGAGGAATCCAGCAGTTGGAACCTCCCAGCAAGTGGCCCAGAGCACCGAGGCTATGGGATCCAGGCCGCAGTGAACTCACAGCAGAGGGCCCACATCATGAACCTGTGAGCAGCCCAGCTGTTGGGACCTCAGAACAGAAGGCCCACATCCCCATTGGGATGGGAACCTGGCAGGAGTGGCTTTGCACCACTTAGCACATATCAGAAAATGTTAGGAGCCCAGCAGTTAGGGCCTGATGCCAGGGGGCCCTCATAACTGAGGGGAGGAGACTCCCAGCAGGTTCCAACTGCCAACAGAGGGCCCACGTCTACAAGGTGGCATGCACCAGCCAGGCAGTAGTGACCTCACAGCAGAGGGCCTATCTCACAGAAGGGTGAGGAACCGAGGCAGGATGAGACTCTCACCAGAGGGCCCACAACACCAAGGGGATGGGAACCAGTCAGGACTGTCCTCCCACCAGTGGGGCCACATCATCGAAAGGTGAGGAACCCAGCACATGTGGCCTCATATCAGAGGACATACATCACAAAGGGGATGGGAGTGAGGCAGGTAGGAGTAGCCTAAAAACAGAGGGCCCAAAGAATAAAAAAAGTGAGGAATCCAGCATTTGGAACCTCCCAGCAGGCGGCCGAGAGCACAGAAGCTATGGGATGCAGGCAGGAGTTAACTAACACCAGAGAGCCCACATCATGAAACTGTGAGCAACCCAGGCATTGGGACCTCAGAGCAGAAAGCCCACATCCCCATGGGGATGGGAACCTGACAGGAGTGTCCTGGCATCACTGGGCTCACATCAGAAAACGTGGGGAGCCCAGCAGTTAGAACCTGATGCTAGAGGGCCGTCATCACCGAGGGCAGGAGGCTCCCAGCAGGTTCCATGTGCCAACAGAGGGCCCACGTCGCCAAGGTGATGTGTGCAAGTCAGGCAGGATTGACCTCACAGCAGAGGGCCTACCTCACAGAAGAGTGAGGAACCCAGCCAGGATAAGACTGTCACCAGAAGGCCCACATCACCAAGGGGATGGGAACCAGGCAGGAGTGTCCTCACACCAGTGGGGCCACATCATTGAAAGTTGCCTAACCCAGCACATGTGGCCTCAAACCAGAAGACCCACATCACGAAGGGGTTGCGAGTGAGGCAGGCAGGAGGAGCATCACAACACAGGACCCATAGAATACAAAAGTTGAGGAATCGAGCAGTTGGAACCTCCCAGCAGGCAGCCAAGACCACAGAGGCTATGGGATCCAGGCCACAGTGAACTAACACCAGAGAGCCCACATCATGAAATTGTGATCAACCCAGCCGTTGGAACCTCAGAGCAGAAGGCCCACTTCCCAATGGGGATGGGAACCTAAGAGGAGTGCTTGAGCAACACTGGGCTCACTAAGAAAAGTTGGGGAGCCCAGCAGTTAGGGCCTGATGCCAGAGGGCCCTCATCACCGAGGAGAGGAGGCTCCCAGCAGGTTCCAAGTGCCACCAGAGGGCTCATGTCCACAAGGCGAGGTGAGCAAGCCAGGCAAGAGTGACCTCACATCAGACGGCCTACCTCACAGATGGGTGAGGAACCCAGCCAGGATCAGACTCTCAACAGAGGACCCACATCACCAAGGGGATGTGAACCAGGCAGGAGTCTCCTAAGACCATTGGTCCCACATCATCAAAAGGTGAGGAACCCAGCACATGTGGCCTCAAACCAGACGACACACATCACGAAGGGGCTGGGAGTGAGGCAGGCAGGAGGATCCTCACAACAGAGGGCCCAAAAAATTAAAAAAGTGAGGAATCCAGCAGTTGGAACCTCCCAGCAGGCAGCCAAGAGCACAGAGGCTATGGGATCCAGGCTTCTGTGAACTAACACCAGAGAGCCCACATCATGAAAATGTGAACAACCCAGCCGTTGGGACCTCAGAGCAGAAGGCCCACATCCCCATGGAGATGGGATCCTAAGAGGAGTGCCAAAGCATCACTGGGCTCACTAAGAAAAGTTGGTGAGCCCAGCAGTTAGGGCCTGACGCAAGAGGGCCCTCATCACTGGGGGGAAGAGATTCCCAGCACGCTCCAACTGCCACCACACGGCTGACTTCACCAAGGCAATGTGTGCCAGCCATGCAGGGGTGACCTATCAGCAGAGGGTCTCCCTCACAGGTGGGTGAGGAACAAAGCCAGGAACAGACTCTCACCAGGGGGTCCACATAACCACGTGGATGAGAACCAAGCAGGAGTGTCCTCACACTAGTGGGGCCACATCATCGAAAGGTGAGGAACCCAGCAAAAGTGGCCACAAACCAGAGGACCCACATCACCAAGGGGTTGAGAGTGAGGTAGGTGTCTGGACGGGCATATTTAACACTCATTTCCCACCAGGAAGAGGAATTAACCAAAGGCTCAGCGTGCCCTGCCAGAAGCAGATTAGGGCCTGAAGCAGTCTTGCGGGTTTGCGGCCAGCTCACAAGAAAGCGAGTTGAAGAAAGGAGCTCAGGGGCCCTGTAATTCACAAACCTGCAGAGTTATAAATGACAGATAACGTCCAAAAATATATTGAAGTAAGGCTGCGAAGAGGACTTGAAAGCGGGGCAGAATTGCAGGAAACCGATTTCAGGAGGTAGACTGGAATTGCATTTAAAGCATAGGAAAAGAGGCAGAACATCGACAATGATGCACTTGGCAACAAAGGGCGTATGAGTTTGTTCCTGAATATATTCAGGAACAAACACATACGCCCTTTTTGGCAAACCAAGCAAGCTTGCAATGGAAATCCGAACTACTATGAAGTGTCACTTCCCCCCGGTCTAAAGGGCCATCTGAGAAAAGTGTAAAATCCAGAAAGGCAAGACAGGCCATGGGGAAAAAGGAGCCTTGTTATGCTGATGGGCGGGATGTACATTGCCAACAGCCACTCTGGAGAAGTGTATGGTGTTTCCTGATACATCTGAAAAACAAAGCAACAGAGTCTA
Source organism: Leucopleurus acutus (assembly GCF_964270905.1). Lineage (NCBI taxonomy): Eukaryota > Metazoa > Chordata > Mammalia > Artiodactyla > Delphinidae > Leucopleurus > Leucopleurus acutus. The sequence goes on from NW_028139194.1 coordinate 1,028,003, forward strand.
GGGCATTTCCACTTATGGTCCTATAGCTTAGGGAAATTAAAATCAAAAAGACACAGCCACCCCAAAATTTACAACGGCTCTGTTTACAGGAGCCTCTTCTACAGTACAAGTTAAATATCCCAGAGAACAAATAATTGATAAAGAAGTTGCGGTACTTATGTACAACAGAATACCACTCAGCAATGAAATCTGTGTCACCAGGCCTGTACCAGCATAATGAGTGGATTGAGGCATGATGATTCTAAGTGAAATAAGTCACACAGAAAAAGAAACATCATAAGGTATCACTAATGCACGGAATGTAAACTTGGCTACACATGAACTGAATTACAAAACAGAACAGGGTCTCAAGTTTAGAAAACCAACTTATGCTTGCTTAAGGGGAAAGGTGAGTTGGGGTGCTGCATAAAACCAGAGTTTGAAATTAGCACAGATACCGTTCCATAAGCCAAATATGTAATAGACAAGACCTACCCCTTGCTCAACGAAATGGACTCAACAATGAGGTATCACCTCACACCTGTTAGAATGGGCATCATCTGAAAATCTACAAACAACAAATGCTGGAAAGGGTGTGGAGAAAAGGAAGCCTCTTCCACTATTGTTGGGAATATAAATTGATACAGTCACTATGGAGAACAATATGGAGTTTCTTAAGAAACTAATAATAGAATTACCATATGATACAGCAATCCCAGGACTGGACATATACTCAGACAAAACCATAAATCAAAAAGAGACATTCACCGCAATGTTCATTGCATCACTATTTACAATATCGAGGTAATGGAAGCAACCTAAATGCCCACAGACAGACGAATGCATAAAGCTGTGGTACATATATAAAATGGAATATTACTAAGCCATGAAAGGAATGAAATTGGGTCATTTGTAGAGACGTCGATGGATCTAGAGACTGTCATACAGAGTGAAGTAAGTCAGAAAGAGAAAAACAAATCTTGTATATTCATGCATATATGTGGAACCTAGAAAAACTGTACAGATTAACCGTTTTGCAAGGCATAAATAGAGCAACAGATGTAGACAACAATCGTATGGACAACAAGGGGGGAAAGCTCTTGGAGGGGTGGTGGTGGGAGGAGTTGAGAGATTGGGATTGGCATGTAAACATTTATATGTATAAAATAGATAACCAATGAGAACCTGCTGTATAAAAATATAAAATAAAATTCAAAATTAAAAAGAAATAAAATTTAAAAAATAAAACAGAAAAAACAATTATTCCCTTCACATACATGTATTTATATGAATAAATTATTTCCATGCTTATATCTGTAAATACAAAAAAGAGGAATAAAATCTACCTTGAACCAAAAACGAAAAAGAGAAAAAAAAAACAGAACCCACCAGTTACTCAGAGGAAAACCGTATCAGGGCACTTGCTCCAGTTGTAAACAATTCTGAAGTTGGTCAGTGGTGGGGAATCGTCTCCCATTCAGCCAGCAGCCCCCACACAACAAGCGTCCTCATTGCAAAGCTGGGGCACCGTGCCGAGGCATCTGTGAGTAAACGTGAGCTGAGCCCCAGGCCAGTTGCTGCTGAACTGTTCCCACCCTTCCCAGGTAAAACACCTGAATATATACAAGGACTTGAAAGCCTAGAGGAAGGGCCATGGAGCCACACGAGTGACAGCATGCCAGCTGACTTGGTGCCTGCAGGCCAGCCAGGATGGTCCTGGCCCTGGGTGCTCTTCTGGAAGATTTCCATTTCCCTGCCTGAGATACCCGTCCTGTCCCTGCCCCCACTGCTTTTTTCCTTCCTCACCTCTGCCCAGGGAGAAATTCCAGCAGCAGGTATGGGTGACACATCCTCTTCTTTAGCAGGTGGCAGCCTGGCAACTGCTGCAGAAAGTCCAGCAGAGCCCCACTCACACTGGGCCACCCACAAAGCCGTGGCCTCTCACTCCCTCCCACCAGCCCAGCCCCGAGACTGCTGACAGGGCAGAGAAAATGGCGTCAGGCACAGCTGCAGGGGCTTTTGCTGCCTGGAGTGGTATTTATATTGATCTCAACCCAGGCACACCTGGGGAGGGCTGGCCGGCATGGTAAGGCTGCCCAGGTAGCCAATCATCACCCCTCAGGGGCTCACAGTTGCAGAAAATGGAACTTGCTGAACGGGCCAGGTCCAAGGAACAGGTGTGGGCTCCTGAGAGTCAGGATAGACAAGGGGCTGCAGCTTTGGCTTGTTTTCTAATCATTTTATCTGGCCCATGAGTGGGAGACAACTTCAAGAAAACCCTCTCCTAATGAGACGAACCCAGGAGTCAGGGAGAGGAGGGGTGGGTGGTGGTTGGAGACAGAGGCCTGGTGCCCTGGGTGCAGTGGAAGTCTCTGGAAGACCAGGTGGAGGGAGGCCACACAGTGTGATGCCCAGGGTCACAGACCTGTCGGAGCTGCTGTTTGTTAGTTCAAGTCCTGCTCTGAGGTGCTCTGTGTCAGCTCTGAGCGACAGGTGAGCTGGGGGTGCTCTTCAATGAGGGCTATGTGCACGGTTCCTGTGTGCCCAGCCCTGCCACGGTACCTGCAAGGGTAGCTCTGTATCCTGGGAGGGGCCTGACCATGAGAGCCCCGTGGGCTGGGTTGGGGGTGGGGTACCTGCCCAGGAGAGCTTCATATCCTGGGATTGGCCTGACCACGAGAGCCCCATGGGCTGCTGGGGACCTGGTAAAGGATGTCAGGACAGTCAGTGAAGCCACCGAGGATATACCTCCAGTTACTCCTGATTCCTACACCCTGCTGGTCATTCTACCAACCACCAGGACATGGTATTCTGTATTAGTCTTCAATGATGCCTTCTTTTGTATTCCATTAGTCCCAGAGTCACAAGAAATTTTGGCTTGTGAGTGGCAGGACTCAACATACAACTAAAACAATACTTCCGGGCCGTCTTGCCCCAAGGGTTCAAAAATTCCCACACCATCTTTGGGGAAAGCTTAGCTAACGACCGAAAAGTTCTACCTCTGGAAAAGGAAACCCTCCTTCAATATGCAGACGACATTCTGATCGCCAGCCCTACTAAGGAGGCCTCTGAACTACCAAGCCAATAAAGGATAGAAGTTGTCCAAGAAAAAGCTCAAATATCACAGACTGCGGTGACCTGCCTGGGCTTCATTCTCACACAAGGTCAGAGAAGCCCATCCCAGGAAAGGGAAGAAACCATTTGCAGCCTTACCCCTTTCTAAAACTAGAAGACAGCTTAGGGGTTCCTGGGGAGGCCAGGGTTTGCTGCTTCTGGATCCCTAACTACAGTCTACTAGCTGGGCCTCTATATGAAACACTGAAAGGAAAAGATGATGATCCTTTGGAACAGAATCCAGAAGTGGCCTTTCAAGAATGGAAAGAGCAGTCAATTCAGACCCTTGCCCTGGAACTCCCTAATTGAGCTAAACCCTTTGACCTTTCCATTCCCGGTGAAAGGTGAATCGCCATTGGAGAATTAGTGCAAAAACTGGGACCACTTGAAATGGAACAACGCAAGAATGCCATCCAGGTAGGATAAACTACAGTCACCAAGGGGCTTGGCCCACTGCCACATCTGGCCAAGATACTGGCGGTATCTAAAAACCTGGAAATCAGCAGCCCAAAAGGCCACCTCCCTCCTAAGGGAAAAGGACCCCACGTGGTGATCCTAATCACCAACCATGCCCTGAAGTTGCAGGGTTCGCTCCGTGGGCACACCGACCTCGAGTGAGGAGGCCCTCCAACTCCAACATCCAGAGAGATAACCGGGGGCAACAGGGCACCATGACGACTCATGTGAACATCACTTGACCTGGAGTTTCTCTCATAAAACAACAATAGTGTGTCCCGAAGGAGTAGACTACTGCTTGCAGGACTTCCTGCACCCGGAGGGGAGCTAATAATCTTGGCGGGGGAACCGTATATCACACTGTCACCATAGAAAAGCCTACAGACACCGTGATGATGGTGGCCAATAAGACCGGCTGGACTCCTGTTTACTTCAAAAGGCTGTTGACTCAGTGGCCATCATGGTCCTCGATCACCACTGACCCTGGACTGTCTGGGAGTTGAGCGGGCAGGGCTCTGACACCTGGTGCTGTTTTTACGTTAATTCAGGGGCCTAATTGAAGAAAGAGCAGACTACTGGTCAGAGCATCTAGGCTGGCAGAAACGGTCAGCCTAAGGTGGCCGAACAAATGTGGGGCGGGGTGAAACCGGCCCCCACAGCGTCTCTGCACATCTCTTTCCTGGACCCTTAAAGGTCATTAGAATCTATAACACTTCCAATGCTGGTGCTCAGGCGGACGAGCAGGGAGGCAGGGGTCCTGGGGCCAATCAACGTCACCTGGAGGCTGCTGGGGAGAAGTTCTGACCCTCGTCCCCTGGTATGAGGGCTCCCAACTCAGCACTCAGCAGTTACAGAAGAAGGGTCTGCACCCTCAGCACTCCAAGAATGAGGAACGGGACAAAAGGCAGAGGAGGGGTTTGTCCCCAGCAAAGCCCATTAAAAATCCCTGGGAGATAAAAATAGAATGTGGGCAATAAAGTCAAGTCTGACCTTTTTTATCCTTTGTGCTTTGTCTAATTTCACGTGCTCCTAGGGTCCCGCATGCAGAGGTTCCACACCCGGCACTTCAGACCAGATTTCCTGGTGCAGAATGGCTGGGTCGACACCTCAGCTCCTGGGGCCCAGTGCAGACTCCGAGATATAGAGCCTGAGCTGCAGCCAACCCGGCCCTTGAGAGCTCCACCCCCTCCCTCTCACTGACTCTGACAGGATCTCTACACAGCAGCCCAGCCCACAGCCCACGGGGTAGTGCATGCTCTCACCTCTCCATTCTCTGATGAAAATATAAAGTTTCCTTTGCTTGGGAACCAAACTCAGTCTCGATCTGTTGGCCCCAATGACACTGGGCAGGGGGACCCTTGTTGGGGTCCACTCTGGAGGATCAGTAACAGAAATTGAGACTATTGTAACTTCAATGAACAGATGTGTGAGCCAAACTGTAGTTAACATAGAACAGTTTATAAGGCTCGGGTAAAATAAGATGTTTCTAACACTTCCATTTGATATTTCCATCACTTTATTATAAGCAAGTTCAGTGAAAAGGTTTGTCTTATTTGTCAGGTCAATATTAGAGAAATGAAGTGATTTCTTTCCAAGGATGTACATCTAATAATCTTGGTTAAAGCTTCAATCTTGTTTTAAATGCTTTTCCATTGAAAATGATACCTCTCTTTCAGCTCCCCCATTTCTGAGAAGTATAAAATCTTATAATTTATTATTACCAAAGGGGAAAGGTGGGAGGAGGGATAAATTAACAGTTTGGAATTAACACATACACACTGCTATGTATAAAATAGATCATCAACAAGGAACTACTGTATAGCACAGGGAACTACACTCAATATTGTGCAATAACCTATAAGGGGAAATAATCGGAAAAAGAACAGATATTTTTATTGACATCATCTATCAATGACAGTTAAAGTGTAACCTAAGGGAAGCCGGTGGTGAGTGCTTCTGACCCTGAAGACTTCAGTCATCTAAAGTTTGGACTCTGCCTACTTCCCAAGGCCCTTAATGAACATATGTGTAGCCGTAGCTTAAAAAACTCCCCAGTTTGGGTTTCGGGGAGACACTGATTTTGAAAAAGCCCTGGTGTTCTCCTTACATGAATGGGACTCTTCCTACTGCTAAAACATGTCTGTCACATCCAGAGGATGGTATACCGTCTGATCGGGAAGAGTTTGGAAAAGGCATCTCATCTCCTCATCTCCTGGTGCTCGGGTTCACCCCTCCAGCGTCTTTACTAACAGTCTCCCCACTTGGAGATGTCAACACTGTCAACATCCTGTTGCGTACAGTTTGGAATTTGTCCAGAGGATGAAGCGGAAGGATGAGGAACAATGAGAGACAAGTCCTAGGTGTTCAGACAGGCACATGTCACTCTAATTTCCAATCAGGAAGATGAATTGACCAAAGGCTAGGGTTGCCCATGGAAACAGTATAGGGCTTGAGGAAATCCCACTGCTTTGTGGCCAGTTCCCATAAACACAAGTTGAACAATGGAACTCAGGGGCAGTAAAATTCACGAAACTGCAGAGTTGAAAATATCTATCACTGAAAAATGTCTTGAGGAAAGTCAAAGAAAAGGATTGGCAAGCAACGGAGAATGGCAGGAAAGGGATTTGAGGAGGTAGAAAGGACTCGCCATTAAGCACAAGAAAAGGGGCTGAACATTTCCGACATTGCAGTTGGCCAAAAAGGCTGTATGCGTTTTTTTCTGTATATATTCAAGAAAAGGGCATACACTTTTTTAGCCAACCAAACAGGTGGGCACTGGAAATCAATACTACAAAAGATATCACTTCGCATCAGTCAGAAGAGCCATCCTCATAAAGTGTAAACGCCAGAAATGCAGGACAGGGCAAGGAGAAGAGGGAGCCCTGTGAGGCTTATAGTGGAAATGTATATTGCCAACGGCCATTCTGGAGAAGTGTATTGTGTTTACTAAAGCATCTAAAAAATGAGCTACAGAGCATAGGGCACTTGCACTCATGGGCGTATATCTTGGGAAAAACAAAAATCGAGAGGACACAGGCACCCCAATGTTTACTGCCTCTCTGTTTAAAAGATCCTCGACTAGGATATAACTTAAATGTCTCTGGAGGGAAAAAATGGATAGAGATGTGGTACTTATGTAGAGTGGAATATTACTCAGCCTGGAAATCAATGAAATATGGCCAGTTGTAACAACTCCGGAGGAGTTACGTATGATCATTCTAAGTGACATAATTCAAAAAGAAAAAGACACATATCATAAGATATCACTTAAAGGTGGAATCCAAAATGGCTACACATGAAATAAATTACAAAACAAAAACATAGTCAAATATGTAGAAAACACGCGTAAGGCTGCTAAACGGGAAAGGTGGGGAGGGGTGAGGCATCATCCAGGAGGTTGAGATTAGCAAAGATACCATTCCAAATACCAAACTGATAATCAACAAGGCCTACACGGTAGCTAAAAGAACTGCACTCAGCACACTCAAGTCACCGGAAAAGAATATCTATGACTGGTAAGAATCTGAAAAAGAATTTATTGATGTCTCTCTGTACGTGAATCAAGTGGATGTACAGCAGCAAGAAACAGAGCTTTGAAAATCAGCTGTAACCAATATAGTAATAAATTGAAAAAAATAAACGACAGAGAGACAGAGAAAACCTCTTACAACTTTTCCTCAGGGACGGTGATGCAACATGGATTGAACACATCTAGACCCACAGCAGGATGAGACATAAGGCTGGAAACTGTTCGCGCTAAGAGAAATGTGAGGTTGGGTGAGGAAATGCACACCCTTTAAAGTAATACTACCTGGTACCCATTCAATGGGTCCCAAATCTGCAGGTTCAAGGAATCTTCCTACAGCTAAAACATGCATGGAAAACCCAGAGGACTGTACACCATGTGATCGGGAGATGTGTCTAAAATGCACCTCATTTATCCTCTCCTGGTGCTCCTGTTCATCATTCCAGCCACGTTACTTAGAATCTCCCCACTTAGAGAATCAGCACATTTAAACTTCTGTTTCACACATTTTGCAAATTGTGAGGAGGATGAACGGGAACAGGGGGAAACAATGAGAGAATAGTTGTAGGGGTTTGGACGGGCACATGTCACTCTAATTTCCCATTAAGAATAAGAATTAAAAAAAGGCTCAGCCCGCCTCGCCGGAGCCAAAATAGGGCCTGAAGCAATCCTGCGGTTTTGAGGCCAGCTCACAAAAGAGCAACTTAAAAAATGGAGCTCAGGGTCACTGCAATTCACAAACCTGCAGAGTTATAAATGAAAACTAACGTCCAAAAATATGTTGAGGTAAGGCAAAGAAGAGGATCTGAATGCAAGACAGAATTGCAAGAAACAGATTTCAAGAGATAGATTGGACTCGCCTTTAAAGCACATGAAAAGCGGCAGAATTTCGACAATGATGCAGTTGGCCCAAAAGGGAGTATGCGTTTTTTCCTGAATATATCCAGGAAAAAACGCATACGCACTTTATGGGCAAGCAAGCAAGCAAGCAATGCAAATGTGCACAACAAAGAAGTCTCATTTCCCACCGGTCAAAAGGGCCATCCGAAAAAATTGTAAAAACCAGAAATGCAGGACAGGCCATGGAGAACAGGGAGCCTTTATACGCTGATGGACAGTGTGTGAACTGCCGAGAGCCACTCTGGAGAAGTGTATGGTGGTTCCTAAATCATCTAAAAAACAGAGCGACAGAGCATAGGGCACTTCCAATCACGGGAGTATATCTAGGGAAGTCTAAAAATCAACAAGACACAAGCACACCACAGTTTAGGGCTACTCTGTTTACAAGAACCTCAACTTCAGTACACCTTAAATATCCCAGGAAAGAGAACAATGGATAAAGAAAATGTGGTACTTATGTACAATGGAATATCTCTTCACCATGAAATCAATGTAATAAGGCTAGTAGAAGGATAAAGAGTGGATTGAGGTCCGATAATACTACTTGAAATAAGTCAAACAGAAAAAGAAACATATCATAAGATATCACTTATAGAGGGAGGATAAATATGGCTGCACAAAAAATTAATTACAAAACAGAACAGTGTCTCACATTTAGAAAACACACTTATGTCAGCTTAAGGGGAAAGGAGAGGTGGGGTGATGCATAAAACCAGAGTTTGAAATTAGCACAGATACCGTTCAATAAACCAAATAGGTATCAGACAAGATCTACACCTCGCTCAATGAACTGGCCTCAACACACCCTATACACCGCAGAGAAATATATCTGAGTAATAAGAATCTTAAAACCCATGTATTGATATATCTCCATAAGGGAATCAAGTGTGCGCAGAGCGGCACAAACACAGCAGTGAAAATGAGCTAAACCCCATTATAGAAATAAATTTTAAAACCAAAACGCAGAAACAATGAAAGAGAGAAAAATTCTTACAAAATTCGCTCAGGGGCTGTGATGCAACCTGGAATGACCACATATAAACCCACAGCTGGATAAGACATAAGGCTGGACACTTGGGGCTGAAAGGATTGGAGAGCTTTGGTGAGCAACTGCCGAAAGTTTAATGCAATACTTCATGCTACTTATTCCAAGGGTCCCAACACTCCAAGTTGAAGGGAATCTTCCTACAGCTAAACCATGCATGGGAAATCCAGCGGATGGTATACCATATGATTGGGAAAGGTTTCTAAAATGCACCTCATTTTCCTCTCCTGGGGCTCCGGATCAACATTCCAGCCACTTTACTAACAACATCTCCACATGGAGAGTCAATGCCTTTAAGTTCCGGTATCGCACAGTCTGCAGTTAGTGCGGAGGATGAATGGGAATAGGGGGAACCAGTGAGAAAATAGCTGTAGCGGTTTCAATGGGCACATGTCACTCTAATTTCACATCAGGAGGAAGAATTAACCAAAGGCAGAGCAAGGCGTCCCAGAAGAAGAATAGGTCCTGAAGAAATCCTGTGGATATGAGGCAAGATCACAAAAATAAGAGCTGAAAAATGGAGCTAAGGGCCACTGCAATTCAAAAACCTGCAGCGTTATAAAGGCCAACTATTTTCCAAAAGTATATTGGGGTAAGGCTATGAAGAGGCACTGAGAGCAAGGCAGAACTGCAGGAAACCGATTTCAGGAGGTAGACAGGAATTGCACTGAAAACATATGAAAACACTCAGAACGTCGACAATGATGCACTTGGCCAAAAAGGGCGTATGCGTTTTTTCCTGAATATATTCAGGAAAAAACGCATACGCCCTTTTTGGCCAACCAAGCAAGCTTGCAAAGGAAATCTGCACTCCAATGAAGTCTCACTGCCCCCCGGTCAAAAGGGCCATCCGAAAAAAGTGTAAAATCCAGAAAGGCAGGACAGGCCATGGAGAACTGGGAGCCTTGTTATGCTGATGGGTGGGATGTAAATTGCCAGCAGCCACTCTGGAGAAGTGTATGGTGTTTCCTGAAACATCGAAAAAACAAAGCAACAGAGCCTAGGGCACTTCCACTTATGGTCCTATAGCTTAGGGAAATTAAAATCAAAAAGACACAGCCACCCCAAAGTTTGGGCCGGCTCTGTTTACAAGAACCTCGTTTACTGTACAAGTTCAATATCACAGAAAGCGAAAAATGGATAAAGAAGTTGGGGTACTTACGTACAATGCAATATCACTCAGCAATGAAATCTATGTCATCAGGCCCGTAGCAGCATAATGAGTGGATTCAGGTACGATGATTCTAAGTGAAATAAGTCACACAGAAAAAGAAACATCATAAGGTATCACTAATACACGGAATGTAAACTTGGCTACACAGGAACTGAATTACAAAACAGAACAGGGTGTCAAATGTAGAAAACCAACTTATGCTTGCTTAAGGGGAAAGGTGAGTTGGGGTGCTGCATAAAACCAGAGATTGAAATTAGCACAGATACCATTCTGTAAGCCAAATATGTAATAGACAAGAGCTACTCCTTGCTCAACGAAGTGGACTCAACACCCCATATTAAACGCCTAAGAATATACCTGACTAGTAAGAATCTTAAAACCTATGGATTTATATGTCTCCGAAAGAGAATCAAGCGTGTGTACAGTGGCATAAACGCAGCAGTGATAGGATTGGTGAGGTTCGGTGAGCAAATGCAGACCCTTTGAAGTCATATTGCATGGTACCCATTCCATGGGTCTCAACTCTCCAGGTTTAAGGGATTCTTCCTTCAGCTAAAACATGCATGTGGAACCCAGAGTATGATCCACCGTGTGATCGGGAAACGTGTTCAAATGTGTCTCAGTTTTCGTCCCCTGGTACTCGGGTGCAACATTCCAGACGCTTTACTAACACTCTCCCCACTTGGAGAGTCAGTGCCTTTAACCTCCTGTTTGGCCCAGTTTGCAATTTATTCGGAAGATGAACAGGAATAAGGAGAAACAATGGGAGACTATCTGTAGGTGTCTGGACGGGCAAATTTAACTCTCATTTTCACCAGGAAGACAAATGAACCAAAGGCTCCGCGTGCCATGCTGGAACTAGATTAGGGCCTGAGGAGATCCTGCGGTGTTGCGGCCAGCTCACAAGAAAGCGAGTTGAAGAAAGGAGCTCAGGGGCACTGTAATTCAGAAACCTGCGGAGTTATAAATGACAGCTATCATCCAAAATTATACTGAAGTAAGGCTGCGAAGAGGACTTGAATGCGGGGCAGAATTGCTGGAAACTGATTTCAGAACGTACACGGGAGTAGCTCTTAAAGCATAGGAAAAGAGACAGAACTTGGAAAATAATGCACTTGGCAAAAAAGGGCATATGTGTTTTATCCAGAGCTCTCATAACTGAGGGGAGGAGATTCCCAGCAGGCTCCAACTGCCACCTGAGGGCTCACATTGCCAAGGCAACGTGAGCATGCCAGGCAGGAGTTACCTCACAGCAGAGGTCCCACCTCACAGAAGGGTGAGAAACCCAGCCAACATCAGACTCTCACCAGAGGGCCCACATCACCAAGGGGATGGGAACCAGGCAGGAGTGTCTTCACATCAGTGGGGCCACATCATCGAAAGCTGAGGTACTCAGCACATGTGTCCTCAAACCAGAGGACCCACATCACCAAGGACCTCGGAGTGAGGCAGGCAGGAGTAGCCTCACAACACTGGGCACATAGAATAAAAAAGTGAGGAATCCAGCAGTTGGAACCTCCCAGCAGGTGGCCCAGAGCACCGAGGCTATGGGATCCAGGCCACAGTGAACTCACAGAAGAGGGCCCATGTCATGAAACTGAGCAACCCAGCCATTGGGACCTCAGAGCAGGAGGCCCACATCCCCATGGGGATGGAATTCTGGTAGGAGTGTCCTCGCACCACTGAGAACGTATCAGAAAATTTTGAGCGACCAGCAGTTAGGGCCTGACGCCAGAGGACCCTCATCACCAAGGGAAGAAGGCTCCCAGCAGGCTCCAACTGCCACCAGAGGGCTGACGTCGCCAAGGCGATGTGTGCCAACCAGGCACGAATGACCTCACAGCAGAGGGCCCACCTCAGAGAAGTGTGACGAACCCAGTCAGGATCAGACTCGCACCAGAGGGCCCACATCACCAAATGGATTGGAACCAGGCAGGAGTGTCCTCACATGAGTAGGGCCACATCATCTAAAGGTGAGGAACCCAGAACATGTGGCTTCAAACCATAGGACACCCATCACCAAGGGGCTGGGAGTGAGGCAGGCAGGAGGAGCCTCATAACAGAGGGCCCAAAAATAAGAAAGGTGAGGAATCCAGCAGTTGGAACCTCCCAGCAGGCGGCCCAGAGCACAGAGGCTAGAGGAACCAGGCCAGAGTGAACTAACACCAGACAGCCCACATCATGAAACTGTGAGCAACCCAGACATTGGGACCTCAGAGCAGAAGGCCCACATCCCCATGGTGATGGGAACATGACAGGAGTGTCCTGGCATCACTGGGCTCACATCAGAAAACGTGGGGTGCTCAGAAGTTAGGGCCTGACGCTAGAGGGCACTCATCACCGAGAGGAGGAGGCTCCCAGCAGGCTCCAGCTGCCACCAGAGGGCCAACATCACCAAGGTGATGTGTGCCAGCCTGGCAGGAGTGACCTCACAGCAGAGGGCCCACCTCACAGAAGGGTGAGGAACACAGCCAGGATCAGACTCTCACCAGAGGGCCCACATCACCAAGGGGATGGGAACCAGGCAGGAGTGTCCCCACACCAGTGAGACAACATCATCGAAAGGTGAGGATCCCAGCACATGTGTCCTCAAACCAGAGGAACCACATCACCAAGGGGTTCGGAATGAGGCTGGCAGGACTGGCCTCACAACACAGGGTCCATAGAATATAAAAGTTGAGGAATCCAGCAGTTGGAACCTCCCAGCAAGTGGCCCAGAGCACCGAGGCTATGGGATCCAGGCCGCAGTGAACTCACAGCAGAGGGCCCACATCATGAACCTGTGAGCAGCCCAGCTGTTGGGACCTCAGAACAGAAGGCCCACATCCCCATTGGGATGGGAACCTGGCAGGAGTGGCTTTGCACCACTTAGCACATATCAGAAAATGTTAGGAGCCCAGCAGTTAGGGCCTGATGCCAGGGGGCCCTCATAACTGAGGGGAGGAGACTCCCAGCAGGTTCCAACTGCCAACAGAGGGCCCACGTCTACAAGGTGGCATGCACCAGCCAGGCAGTAGTGACCTCACAGCAGAGGGCCTATCTCACAGAAGGGTGAGGAACCGAGGCAGGATGAGACTCTCACCAGAGGGCCCACAACACCAAGGGGATGGGAACCAGTCAGGACTGTCCTCCCACCAGTGGGGCCACATCATCGAAAGGTGAGGAACCCAGCACATGTGGCCTCATATCAGAGGACATACATCACAAAGGGGATGGGAGTGAGGCAGGTAGGAGTAGCCTAAAAACAGAGGGCCCAAAGAATAAAAAAAGTGAGGAATCCAGCATTTGGAACCTCCCAGCAGGCGGCCGAGAGCACAGAAGCTATGGGATGCAGGCAGGAGTTAACTAACACCAGAGAGCCCACATCATGAAACTGTGAGCAACCCAGGCATTGGGACCTCAGAGCAGAAAGCCCACATCCCCATGGGGATGGGAACCTGACAGGAGTGTCCTGGCATCACTGGGCTCACATCAGAAAACGTGGGGAGCCCAGCAGTTAGAACCTGATGCTAGAGGGCCGTCATCACCGAGGGCAGGAGGCTCCCAGCAGGTTCCATGTGCCAACAGAGGGCCCACGTCGCCAAGGTGATGTGTGCAAGTCAGGCAGGATTGACCTCACAGCAGAGGGCCTACCTCACAGAAGAGTGAGGAACCCAGCCAGGATAAGACTGTCACCAGAAGGCCCACATCACCAAGGGGATGGGAACCAGGCAGGAGTGTCCTCACACCAGTGGGGCCACATCATTGAAAGTTGCCTAACCCAGCACATGTGGCCTCAAACCAGAAGACCCACATCACGAAGGGGTTGCGAGTGAGGCAGGCAGGAGGAGCATCACAACACAGGACCCATAGAATACAAAAGTTGAGGAATCGAGCAGTTGGAACCTCCCAGCAGGCAGCCAAGACCACAGAGGCTATGGGATCCAGGCCACAGTGAACTAACACCAGAGAGCCCACATCATGAAATTGTGATCAACCCAGCCGTTGGAACCTCAGAGCAGAAGGCCCACTTCCCAATGGGGATGGGAACCTAAGAGGAGTGCTTGAGCAACACTGGGCTCACTAAGAAAAGTTGGGGAGCCCAGCAGTTAGGGCCTGATGCCAGAGGGCCCTCATCACCGAGGAGAGGAGGCTCCCAGCAGGTTCCAAGTGCCACCAGAGGGCTCATGTCCACAAGGCGAGGTGAGCAAGCCAGGCAAGAGTGACCTCACATCAGACGGCCTACCTCACAGATGGGTGAGGAACCCAGCCAGGATCAGACTCTCAACAGAGGACCCACATCACCAAGGGGATGTGAACCAGGCAGGAGTCTCCTAAGACCATTGGTCCCACATCATCAAAAGGTGAGGAACCCAGCACATGTGGCCTCAAACCAGACGACACACATCACGAAGGGGCTGGGAGTGAGGCAGGCAGGAGGATCCTCACAACAGAGGGCCCAAAAAATTAAAAAAGTGAGGAATCCAGCAGTTGGAACCTCCCAGCAGGCAGCCAAGAGCACAGAGGCTATGGGATCCAGGCTTCTGTGAACTAACACCAGAGAGCCCACATCATGAAAATGTGAACAACCCAGCCGTTGGGACCTCAGAGCAGAAGGCCCACATCCCCATGGAGATGGGATCCTAAGAGGAGTGCCAAAGCATCACTGGGCTCACTAAGAAAAGTTGGTGAGCCCAGCAGTTAGGGCCTGACGCAAGAGGGCCCTCATCACTGGGGGGAAGAGATTCCCAGCACGCTCCAACTGCCACCACACGGCTGACTTCACCAAGGCAATGTGTGCCAGCCATGCAGGGGTGACCTATCAGCAGAGGGTCTCCCTCACAGGTGGGTGAGGAACAAAGCCAGGAACAGACTCTCACCAGGGGGTCCACATAACCACGTGGATGAGAACCAAGCAGGAGTGTCCTCACACTAGTGGGGCCACATCATCGAAAGGTGAGGAACCCAGCAAAAGTGGCCACAAACCAGAGGACCCACATCACCAAGGGGTTGAGAGTGAGGTAGGTGTCTGGACGGGCATATTTAACACTCATTTCCCACCAGGAAGAGGAATTAACCAAAGGCTCAGCGTGCCCTGCCAGAAGCAGATTAGGGCCTGAAGCAGTCTTGCGGGTTTGCGGCCAGCTCACAAGAAAGCGAGTTGAAGAAAGGAGCTCAGGGGCCCTGTAATTCACAAACCTGCAGAGTTATAAATGACAGATAACGTCCAAAAATATATTGAAGTAAGGCTGCGAAGAGGACTTGAAAGCGGGGCAGAATTGCAGGAAACCGATTTCAGGAGGTAGACTGGAATTGCATTTAAAGCATAGGAAAAGAGGCAGAACATCGACAATGATGCACTTGGCAACAAAGGGCGTATGAGTTTGTTCCTGAATATATTCAGGAACAAACACATACGCCCTTTTTGGCAAACCAAGCAAGCTTGCAATGGAAATCCGAACTACTATGAAGTGTCACTTCCCCCCGGTCTAAAGGGCCATCTGAGAAAAGTGTAAAATCCAGAAAGGCAAGACAGGCCATGGGGAAAAAGGAGCCTTGTTATGCTGATGGGCGGGATGTACATTGCCAACAGCCACTCTGGAGAAGTGTATGGTGTTTCCTGATACATCTGAAAAACAAAGCAACAGAGTCTAGGGCATTTCCACTTATGGTCCTATAGCTTAGGGAAATTAAAATCAAAAAGACACAGCCACCCCAAAATTTACAACGGCTCTGTTTACAGGAGCCTCTTCTACAGTACAAGTTAAATATCCCAGAGAACAAATAATTGATAAAGAAGTTGCGGTACTTATGTACAACAGAATACCACTCAGCAATGAAATCTGTGTCACCAGGCCTGTACCAGCATAATGAGTGGATTGAGGCATGATGATTCTAAGTGAAATAAGTCACACAGAAAAAGAAACATCATAAGGTATCACTAATGCACGGAATGTAAACTTGGCTACACATGAACTGAATTACAAAACAGAACAGGGTCTCAAGTTTAGAAAACCAACTTATGCTTGCTTAAGGGGAAAGGTGAGTTGGGGTGCTGCATAAAACCAGAGTTTGAAATTAGCACAGATACCGTTCCATAAGCCAAATATGTAATAGACAAGACCTACCCCTTGCTCAACGAAATGGACTCAACAATGAGGTATCACCTCACACCTGTTAGAATGGGCATCATCTGAAAATCTACAAACAACAAATGCTGGAAAGGGTGTGGAGAAAAGGAAGCCTCTTCCACTATTGTTGGGAATATAAATTGATACAGTCACTATGGAGAACAATATGGAGTTTCTTAAGAAACTAATAATAGAATTACCATATGATACAGCAATCCCAGGACTGGACATATACTCAGACAAAACCATAAATCAAAAAGAGACATTCACCGCAATGTTCATTGCATCACTATTTACAATATCGAGGTAATGGAAGCAACCTAAATGCCCACAGACAGACGAATGCATAAAGCTGTGGTACATATATAAAATGGAATATTACTAAGCCATGAAAGGAATGAAATTGGGTCATTTGTAGAGACGTCGATGGATCTAGAGACTGTCATACAGAGTGAAGTAAGTCAGAAAGAGAAAAACAAATCTTGTATATTCATGCATATATGTGGAACCTAGAAAAACTGTACAGATTAACCGTTTTGCAAGGCATAAATAGAGCAACAGATGTAGACAACAATCGTATGGACAACAAGGGGGGAAAGCTCTTGGAGGGGTGGTGGTGGGAGGAGTTGAGAGATTGGGATTGGCATGTAAACATTTATATGTATAAAATAGATAACCAATGAGAACCTGCTGTATAAAAATATAAAATAAAATTCAAAATTAAAAAGAAATAAAATTTAAAAAATAAAACAGAAAAAACAATTATTCCCTTCACATACATGTATTTATATGAATAAATTATTTCCATGCTTATATCTGTAAATACAAAAAAGAGGAATAAAATCTACCTTGAACCAAAAACGAAAAAGAGAAAAAAAAAACAGAACCCACCAGTTACTCAGAGGAAAACCGTATCAGGGCACTTGCTCCAGTTGTAAACAATTCTGAAGTTGGTCAGTGGTGGGGAATCGTCTCCCATTCAGCCAGCAGCCCCCACACAACAAGCGTCCTCATTGCAAAGCTGGGGCACCGTGCCGAGGCATCTGTGAGTAAACGTGAGCTGAGCCCCAGGCCAGTTGCTGCTGAACTGTTCCCACCCTTCCCAGGTAAAACACCTGAATATATACAAGGACTTGAAAGCCTAGAGGAAGGGCCATGGAGCCACACGAGTGACAGCATGCCAGCTGACTTGGTGCCTGCAGGCCAGCCAGGATGGTCCTGGCCCTGGGTGCTCTTCTGGAAGATTTCCATTTCCCTGCCTGAGATACCCGTCCTGTCCCTGCCCCCACTGCTTTTTTCCTTCCTCACCTCTGCCCAGGGAGAAATTCCAGCAGCAGGTATGGGTGACACATCCTCTTCTTTAGCAGGTGGCAGCCTGGCAACTGCTGCAGAAAGTCCAGCAGAGCCCCACTCACACTGGGCCACCCACAAAGCCGTGGCCTCTCACTCCCTCCCACCAGCCCAGCCCCGAGACTGCTGACAGGGCAGAGAAAATGGCGTCAGGCACAGCTGCAGGGGCTTTTGCTGCCTGGAGTGGTATTTATATTGATCTCAACCCAGGCACACCTGGGGAGGGCTGGCCGGCATGGTAAGGCTGCCCAGGTAGCCAATCATCACCCCTCAGGGGCTCACAGTTGCAGAAAATGGAACTTGCTGAACGGGCCAGGTCCAAGGAACAGGTGTGGGCTCCTGAGAGTCAGGATAGACAAGGGGCTGCAGCTTTGGCTTGTTTTCTAATCATTTTATCTGGCCCATGAGTGGGAGACAACTTCAAGAAAACCCTCTCCTAATGAGACGAACCCAGGAGTCAGGGAGAGGAGGGGTGGGTGGTGGTTGGAGACAGAGGCCTGGTGCCCTGGGTGCAGTGGAAGTCTCTGGAAGACCAGGTGGAGGGAGGCCACACAGAGTGATGCCCAGGGTCACAGACCTGTCGGAGCTGCTGTTTGTTAGTTCAAGTTCTGCTCTGAGGTGCTCTGTGTCAGCTCTGAGTGACAGGTGAGCTGGGGGTGCTCTTCAATGAGGGCTATGTGCACGGTTCCTGTGTGCCCAGCCCTGCCACGGTACCTGCAAGGGTAGCTCTGTATCCTGGGAGGGGCCTGACCATGAGAGCCCCGTGGGCTGGGTTGGGGGTGGGGTACCTGCCCAGGAGAGCTTCATATCCTGGGATTGGCCTGACCACGAGAGCCCCATGGGCTGCTGGGGACCTGGTAAAGGATGTCAGGACAGTCAGTGAAGCCACCGAGGATATACCTCCAGTTACTCCTGATTCCTACACCCTGCTGGTCATTCTACCAACCACCAGGACATGGTATTCTGTATTAGTCTTCAATGATGCCTTCTTTTGTATTCCATTAGTCCCAGAGTCACAAGAAATTTTGGCTTGTGAGTGGCAGGACTCAACATACAACTAAAACAATACTTCCGGGCCGTCTTGCCCCAAGGGTTCAAAAATTCCCACACCATCTTTGGGGAAAGCTTAGCTAACGACCGAAAAGTTCTACCTCTGGAAAAGGAAACCCTCCTTCAATATGCAGACGACATTCTGATCGCCAGCCCTACTAAGGAGGCCTCTGAACTACCAAGCCAATAAAGGATAGAAGTTGTCCAAGAAAAAGCTCAAATATCACAGACTGCGGTGACCTGCCTGGGCTTCATTCTCACACAAGGTCAGAGAAGCCCATCCCAGGAAAGGGAAGAAACCATTTGCAGCCTTACCCCTTTCTAAAACTAGAAGACAGCTTAGGGGTTCCTGGGGAGGCCAGGGTTTGCTGCTTCTGGATCCCTAACTACAGTCTACTAGCTGGGCCTCTATATGAAACACTGAAAGGAAAAGATGATGATCCTTTGGAACAGAATCCAGAAGTGGCCTTTCAAGAATGGAAAGAGCAGTCAATTCAGACCCTTGCCCTGGAACTCCCTAATTGAGCTAAACCCTTTGACCTTTCCATTCCCGGTGAAAGGTGAATCGCCATTGGAGAATTAGTGCAAAAACTGGGACCACTTGAAATGGAACAACGCAAGAATGCCATCCAGGTAGGATAAACTACAGTCACCAAGGGGCTTGGCCCACTGCCACATCTGGCCAAGATACTGGCGGTATCTAAAAACCTGGAAATCAGCAGCCCAAAAGGCCACCTCCCTCCTAAGGGAAAAGGACCCCACGTGGTGATCCTAATCACCAACCATGCCCTGAAGTTGCAGGGTTCGCTCCGTGGGCACACCGACCTCGAGTGAGGAGGCCCTCCAACTCCAACATCCAGAGAGATAACCGGGGGCAACAGGGCACCATGACGACTCATGTGAACATCACTTGACCTGGAGTTTCTCTCATAAAACAACAATAGTGTGTCCCGAAGGAGTAGACTACTGCTTGCAGGACTTCCTGCACCCGGAGGGGAGCTAATAATCTTGGCGGGGGAACCGTATATCACACTGTCACCATAGAAAAGCCTACAGACACCGTGATGATGGTGGCCAATAAGACCGGCTGGACTCCTGTTTACTTCAAAAGGCTGTTGACTCAGTGGCCATCATGGTCCTCGATCACCACTGACCCTGGACTGTCTGGGAGTTGAGCGGGCAGGGCTCTGACACCTGGTGCTGTTTTTACGTTAATTCAGGGGCCTAATTGAAGAAAGAGCAGACTACTGGTCAGAGCGTCTAGGCTGGCAGAAACGGTCAGCCTAAGGTGGCCGAACAAATGTGGGGCGGGGTGAAACCGGCCCCCACAGCGTCTCTGCACATCTCTTTCCTGGACCCTTAAAGGTCATTAGAATCTATAACACTTCCAATGCTGGTGCTCAGGCGGACGAGCAGGGAGGCAGGGGTCCTGGGGCCAATCAACGTCACCTGGAGGCTGCTGGGGAGAAGTTCTGACCCTCGTCCCCTGGTATGAGGGCTCCCAACTCAGCACTCAGCAGTTACAGAAGAAGGGTCTGCACCCTCAGCACTCCAAGAATGAGGAACGGGACAAAAGGCAGAGGAGGGGTTTGTCCCCAGCAAAGCCCATTAAAAATCCCTGGGAGATAAAAATA
Source organism: Leucopleurus acutus (assembly GCF_964270905.1). Taxonomy (NCBI): domain Eukaryota; kingdom Metazoa; phylum Chordata; class Mammalia; order Artiodactyla; family Delphinidae; genus Leucopleurus; species Leucopleurus acutus. The sequence continues at coordinate 1,048,341 of NW_028139194.1, forward strand.
GAATGTGGGCAATAAAGTCAAGTCTGACCTTTTTTATCCTTTGTGCTTTGTCTAATTTCACGTGCTCCTAGGGTCCCGCATGCAGAGGTTCCACACCCGGCACTTCAGACCAGATTTCCTGGTGCAGAATGGCTGGGTCGACACCTCAGCTCCTGGGGCCCAGTGCAGACTCCGAGATATAGAGCCTGAGCTGCAGCCAACCCGGCCCTTGAGAGCTCCACCCCCTCCCTCTCACTGACTCTGACAGGATCTCTACACAGCAGCCCAGCCCACAGCCCACGGGGTAGTGCATGCTCTCACCTCTCCATTCTCTGATGAAAATATAAAGTTTCCTTTGCTTGGGAACCAAACTCAGTCTCGATCTGTTGGCCCCAATGACACTGGGCAGGGGGACCCTTGTTGGGGTCCACTCTGGAGGATCAGTAACAGAAATTGAGACTATTGTAACTTCAATGAACAGATGTGTGAGCCAAACTGTAGTTAACATAGAACAGTTTATAAGGCTCGGGTAAAATAAGATGTTTCTAACACTTCCATTTGATATTTCCATCACTTTATTATAAGCAAGTTCAGTGAAAAGGTTTGTCTTATTTGTCAGGTCAATATTAGAGAAATGAAGTGATTTCTTTCCAAGGATGTACATCTAATAATCTTGGTTAAAGCTTCAATCTTGTTTTAAATGCTTTTCCATTGAAAATGATACCTCTCTTTCAGCTCCCCCATTTCTGAGAAGTATAAAATCTTATAATTTATTATTACCAAAGGGGAAAGGTGGGAGGAGGGATAAATTAACAGTTTGGAATTAACACATACACACTGCTATGTATAAAATAGATCATCAACAAGGAACTACTGTATAGCACAGGGAACTACACTCAATATTGTGCAATAACCTATAAGGGGAAATAATCGGAAAAAGAACAGATATTTTTATTGACATCATCTATCAATGACAGTTAAAGTGTAACCTAAGGGAAGCCGGTGGTGAGTGCTTCTGACCCTGAAGACTTCAGTCATCTAAAGTTTGGACTCTGCCTACTTCCCAAGGCCCTTAATGAACATATGTGTAGCCGTAGCTTAAAAAACTCCCCAGTTTGGGTTTCGGGGAGACACTGATTTTGAAAAAGCCCTGGTGTTCTCCTTACATGAATGGGACTCTTCCTACTGCTAAAACATGTCTGTCACATCCAGAGGATGGTATACCGTCTGATCGGGAAGAGTTTGGAAAAGGCATCTCATCTCCTCATCTCCTGGTGCTCGGGTTCACCCCTCCAGCGTCTTTACTAACAGTCTCCCCACTTGGAGATGTCAACACTGTCAACATCCTGTTGCGTACAGTTTGGAATTTGTCCAGAGGATGAAGCGGAAGGATGAGGAACAATGAGAGACAAGTCCTAGGTGTTCAGACAGGCACATGTCACTCTAATTTCCAATCAGGAAGATGAATTGACCAAAGGCTAGGGTTGCCCATGGAAACAGTATAGGGCTTGAGGAAATCCCACTGCTTTGTGGCCAGTTCCCATAAACACAAGTTGAACAATGGAACTCAGGGGCAGTAAAATTCACGAAACTGCAGAGTTGAAAATATCTATCACTGAAAAATGTCTTGAGGAAAGTCAAAGAAAAGGATTGGCAAGCAACGGAGAATGGCAGGAAAGGGATTTGAGGAGGTAGAAAGGACTCGCCATTAAGCACAAGAAAAGGGGCTGAACATTTCCGACATTGCAGTTGGCCAAAAAGGCTGTATGCGTTTTTTTCTGTATATATTCAAGAAAAGGGCATACACTTTTTTAGCCAACCAAACAGGTGGGCACTGGAAATCAATACTACAAAAGATATCACTTCGCATCAGTCAGAAGAGCCATCCTCATAAAGTGTAAACGCCAGAAATGCAGGACAGGGCAAGGAGAAGAGGGAGCCCTGTGAGGCTTATAGTGGAAATGTATATTGCCAACGGCCATTCTGGAGAAGTGTATTGTGTTTACTAAAGCATCTAAAAAATGAGCTACAGAGCATAGGGCACTTGCACTCATGGGCGTATATCTTGGGAAAAACAAAAATCGAGAGGACACAGGCACCCCAATGTTTACTGCCTCTCTGTTTAAAAGATCCTCGACTAGGATATAACTTAAATGTCTCTGGAGGGAAAAAATGGATAGAGATGTGGTACTTATGTAGAGTGGAATATTACTCAGCCTGGAAATCAATGAAATATGGCCAGTTGTAACAACTCCGGAGGAGTTACGTATGATCATTCTAAGTGACATAATTCAAAAAGAAAAAGACACATATCATAAGATATCACTTAAAGGTGGAATCCAAAATGGCTACACATGAAATAAATTACAAAACAAAAACATAGTCAAATATGTAGAAAACACGCGTAAGGCTGCTAAACGGGAAAGGTGGGGAGGGGTGAGGCATCATCCAGGAGGTTGAGATTAGCAAAGATACCATTCCAAATACCAAACTGATAATCAACAAGGCCTACACGGTAGCTAAAAGAACTGCACTCAGCACACTCAAGTCACCGGAAAAGAATATCTATGACTGGTAAGAATCTGAAAAAGAATTTATTGATGTCTCTCTGTACGTGAATCAAGTGGATGTACAGCAGCAAGAAACAGAGCTTTGAAAATCAGCTGTAACCAATATAGTAATAAATTGAAAAAAATAAACGACAGAGAGACAGAGAAAACCTCTTACAACTTTTCCTCAGGGACGGTGATGCAACATGGATTGAACACATCTAGACCCACAGCAGGATGAGACATAAGGCTGGAAACTGTTCGCGCTAAGAGAAATGTGAGGTTGGGTGAGGAAATGCACACCCTTTAAAGTAATACTACCTGGTACCCATTCAATGGGTCCCAAATCTGCAGGTTCAAGGAATCTTCCTACAGCTAAAACATGCATGGAAAACCCAGAGGACTGTACACCATGTGATCGGGAGATGTGTCTAAAATGCACCTCATTTATCCTCTCCTGGTGCTCCTGTTCATCATTCCAGCCACGTTACTTAGAATCTCCCCACTTAGAGAATCAGCACATTTAAACTTCTGTTTCACACATTTTGCAAATTGTGAGGAGGATGAACGGGAACAGGGGGAAACAATGAGAGAATAGTTGTAGGGGTTTGGACGGGCACATGTCACTCTAATTTCCCATTAAGAATAAGAATTAAAAAAAGGCTCAGCCCGCCTCGCCGGAGCCAAAATAGGGCCTGAAGCAATCCTGCGGTTTTGAGGCCAGCTCACAAAAGAGCAACTTAAAAAATGGAGCTCAGGGTCACTGCAATTCACAAACCTGCAGAGTTATAAATGAAAACTAACGTCCAAAAATATGTTGAGGTAAGGCAAAGAAGAGGATCTGAATGCAAGACAGAATTGCAAGAAACAGATTTCAAGAGATAGATTGGACTCGCCTTTAAAGCACATGAAAAGCGGCAGAATTTCGACAATGATGCAGTTGGCCCAAAAGGGAGTATGCGTTTTTTCCTGAATATATCCAGGAAAAAACGCATACGCACTTTATGGGCAACCAAGCAAGCAAGCAATGCAAATGTGCACAACAAAGAAGTCTCATTTCCCACCGGTCAAAAGGGCCATCCGAAAAAATTGTAAAAACCAGAAATGCAGGACAGGCCATGGAGAACAGGGAGCCTTTATACGCTGATGGACAGTGTGTGAACTGCCGAGAGCCACTCTGGAGAAGTGTATGGTGGTTCCTAAATCATCTAAAAAACAGAGCGACAGAGCATAGGGCACTTCCAATCACGGGAGTATATCTAGGGAAGTCTAAAAATCAACAAGACACAAGCACACCACAGTTTAGGGCTACTCTGTTTACAAGAACCTCAACTTCAGTACACCTTAAATATCCCAGGAAAGAGAACAATGGATAAAGAAAATGTGGTACTTATGTACAATGGAATATCTCTTCACCATGAAATCAATGTAATAAGGCTAGTAGAAGGATAAAGAGTGGATTGAGGTCCGATAATACTACTTGAAATAAGTCAAACAGAAAAAGAAACATATCATAAGATATCACTTATAGAGGGAGGATAAATATGGCTGCACAAAAAATTAATTACAAAACAGAACAGTGTCTCACATTTAGAAAACACACTTATGTCAGCTTAAGGGGAAAGGAGAGGTGGGGTGATGCATAAAACCAGAGTTTGAAATTAGCACAGATACCGTTCAATAAACCAAATAGGTATCAGACAAGATCTACACCTCGCTCAATGAACTGGCCTCAACACACCCTATACACCGCAGAGAAATATATCTGAGTAATAAGAATCTTAAAACCCATGTATTGATATATCTCCATAAGGGAATCAAGTGTGCGCAGAGCGGCACAAACACAGCAGTGAAAATGAGCTAAACCCCATTATAGAAATAAATTTTAAAACCAAAACGCAGAAACAATGAAAGAGAGAAAAATTCTTACAAAATTCGCTCAGGGGCTGTGATGCAACCTGGAATGACCACATATAAACCCACAGCTGGATAAGACATAAGGCTGGACACTTGGGGCTGAAAGGATTGGAGAGCTTTGGTGAGCAACTGCCGAAAGTTTAATGCAATACTTCATGCTACTTATTCCAAGGGTCCCAACACTCCAAGTTGAAGGGAATCTTCCTACAGCTAAACCATGCATGGGAAATCCAGCGGATGGTATACCATATGATTGGGAAAGGTTTCTAAAATGCACCTCATTTTCCTCTCCTGGGGCTCCGGATCAACATTCCAGCCACTTTACTAACAACATCTCCACATGGAGAGTCAATGCCTTTAAGTTCCGGTATCGCACAGTCTGCAGTTAGTGCGGAGGATGAATGGGAATAGGGGGAACCAGTGAGAAAATAGCTGTAGCGGTTTCAATGGGCACATGTCACTCTAATTTCACATCAGGAGGAAGAATTAACCAAAGGCAGAGCAAGGCGTCCCAGAAGAAGAATAGGTCCTGAAGAAATCCTGTGGATATGAGGCAAGATCACAAAAATAAGAGCTGAAAAATGGAGCTAAGGGCCACTGCAATTCAAAAACCTGCAGCGTTATAAAGGCCAACTATTTTCCAAAAGTATATTGGGGTAAGGCTATGAAGAGGCACTGAGAGCAAGGCAGAACTGCAGGAAACCGATTTCAGGAGGTAGACAGGAATTGCACTGAAAACATATGAAAACACTCAGAACGTCGACAATGATGCACTTGGCCAAAAAGGGCGTATGCGTTTTTTCCTGAATATATTCAGGAAAAAACGCATACGCCCTTTTTGGCCAACCAAGCAAGCTTGCAAAGGAAATCTGCACTCCAATGAAGTCTCACTGCCCCCCGGTCAAAAGGGCCATCCGAAAAAAGTGTAAAATCCAGAAAGGCAGGACAGGCCATGGAGAACTGGGAGCCTTGTTATGCTGATGGGTGGGATGTAAATTGCCAGCAGCCACTCTGGAGAAGTGTATGGTGTTTCCTGAAACATCGAAAAAACAAAGCAACAGAGCCTAGGGCACTTCCACTTATGGTCCTATAGCTTAGGGAAATTAAAATCAAAAAGACACAGCCACCCCAAAGTTTGGGCCGGCTCTGTTTACAAGAACCTCGTTTACTGTACAAGTTCAATATCACAGAAAGCGAAAAATGGATAAAGAAGTTGGGGTACTTACGTACAATGCAATATCACTCAGCAATGAAATCTATGTCATCAGGCCCGTAGCAGCATAATGAGTGGATTCAGGTACGATGATTCTAAGTGAAATAAGTCACACAGAAAAAGAAACATCATAAGGTATCACTAATACACGGAATGTAAACTTGGCTACACAGGAACTGAATTACAAAACAGAACAGGGTGTCAAATGTAGAAAACCAACTTATGCTTGCTTAAGGGGAAAGGTGAGTTGGGGTGCTGCATAAAACCAGAGATTGAAATTAGCACAGATACCATTCTGTAAGCCAAATATGTAATAGACAAGAGCTACTCCTTGCTCAACGAAGTGGACTCAACACCCCATATTAAACGCCTAAGAATATACCTGACTAGTAAGAATCTTAAAACCTATGGATTTATATGTCTCCGAAAGAGAATCAAGCGTGTGTACAGTGGCATAAACGCAGCAGTGATAGGATTGGTGAGGTTCGGTGAGCAAATGCAGACCCTTTGAAGTCATATTGCATGGTACCCATTCCATGGGTCTCAACTCTCCAGGTTTAAGGGATTCTTCCTTCAGCTAAAACATGCATGTGGAACCCAGAGTATGATCCACCGTGTGATCGGGAAACGTGTTCAAATGTGTCTCAGTTTTCGTCCCCTGGTACTCGGGTGCAACATTCCAGACGCTTTACTAACACTCTCCCCACTTGGAGAGTCAGTGCCTTTAACCTCCTGTTTGGCCCAGTTTGCAATTTATTCGGAAGATGAACAGGAATAAGGAGAAACAATGGGAGACTATCTGTAGGTGTCTGGACGGGCAAATTTAACTCTCATTTTCACCAGGAAGACAAATGAACCAAAGGCTCCGCGTGCCATGCTGGAACTAGATTAGGGCCTGAGGAGATCCTGCGGTGTTGCGGCCAGCTCACAAGAAAGCGAGTTGAAGAAAGGAGCTCAGGGGCACTGTAATTCAGAAACCTGCGGAGTTATAAATGACAGCTATCATCCAAAATTATACTGAAGTAAGGCTGCGAAGAGGACTTGAATGCGGGGCAGAATTGCTGGAAACTGATTTCAGAACGTACACGGGAGTAGCTCTTAAAGCATAGGAAAAGAGACAGAACTTGGAAAATAATGCACTTGGCAAAAAAGGGCATATGTGTTTTATCCAGAGCTCTCATAACTGAGGGGAGGAGATTCCCAGCAGGCTCCAACTGCCACCTGAGGGCTCACATTGCCAAGGCAACGTGAGCATGCCAGGCAGGAGTTACCTCACAGCAGAGGTCCCACCTCACAGAAGGGTGAGAAACCCAGCCAACATCAGACTCTCACCAGAGGGCCCACATCACCAAGGGGATGGGAACCAGGCAGGAGTGTCTTCACATCAGTGGGGCCACATCATCGAAAGCTGAGGTACTCAGCACATGTGTCCTCAAACCAGAGGACCCACATCACCAAGGACCTCGGAGTGAGGCAGGCAGGAGTAGCCTCACAACACTGGGCACATAGAATAAAAAAGTGAGGAATCCAGCAGTTGGAACCTCCCAGCAGGCGGCCCAGAGCACCGAGGCTATGGGATCCAGGCCACAGTGAACTCACAGAAGAGGGCCCATGTCATGAAACTGAGCAACCCAGCCATTGGGACCTCAGAGCAGGAGGCCCACATCCCCATGGGGATGGAATTCTGGTAGGAGTGTCCTCGCACCACTGAGAACGTATCAGAAAATTTTGAGCGACCAGCAGTTAGGGCCTGACGCCAGAGGACCCTCATCACCAAGGGAAGAAGGCTCCCAGCAGGCTCCAACTGCCACCAGAGGGCTGACGTCGCCAAGGCGATGTGTGCCAACCAGGCACGAATGACCTCACAGCAGAGGGCCCACCTCAGAGAAGTGTGACGAACCCAGTCAGGATCAGACTCGCACCAGAGGGCCCACATCACCAAATGGATTGGAACCAGGCAGGAGTGTCCTCACATGAGTAGGGCCACATCATCTAAAGGTGAGGAACCCAGAACATGTGGCTTCAAACCATAGGACACCCATCACCAAGGGGCTGGGAGTGAGGCAGGCAGGAGGAGCCTCATAACAGAGGGCCCAAAAATAAGAAAGGTGAGGAATCCAGCAGTTGGAACCTCCCAGCAGGCGGCCCAGAGCACAGAGGCTAGAGGAACCAGGCCAGAGTGAACTAACACCAGACAGCCCACATCATGAAACTGTGAGCAACCCAGACATTGGGACCTCAGAGCAGAAGGCCCACATCCCCATGGTGATGGGAACATGACAGGAGTGTCCTGGCATCACTGGGCTCACATCAGAAAACGTGGGGTGCTCAGAAGTTAGGGCCTGACGCTAGAGGGCACTCATCACCGAGAGGAGGAGGCTCCCAGCAGGCTCCAGCTGCCACCAGAGGGCCAACATCACCAAGGTGATGTGTGCCAGCCTGGCAGGAGTGACCTCACAGCAGAGGGCCCACCTCACAGAAGGGTGAGGAACACAGCCAGGATCAGACTCTCACCAGAGGGCCCACATCACCAAGGGGATGGGAACCAGGCAGGAGTGTCCCCACACCAGTGAGACAACATCATCGAAAGGTGAGGATCCCAGCACATGTGTCCTCAAACCAGAGGAACCACATCACCAAGGGGTTCGGAATGAGGCTGGCAGGACTGGCCTCACAACACAGGGTCCATAGAATATAAAAGTTGAGGAATCCAGCAGTTGGAACCTCCCAGCAAGTGGCCCAGAGCACCGAGGCTATGGGATCCAGGCCGCAGTGAACTCACAGCAGAGGGCCCACATCATGAACCTGTGAGCAGCCCAGCTGTTGGGACCTCAGAACAGAAGGCCCACATCCCCATTGGGATGGGAACCTGGCAGGAGTGGCTTTGCACCACTTAGCACATATCAGAAAATGTTAGGAGCCCAGCAGTTAGGGCCTGATGCCAGGGGGCCCTCATAACTGAGGGGAGGAGACTCCCAGCAGGTTCCAACTGCCAACAGAGGGCCCACGTCTACAAGGTGGCATGCACCAGCCAGGCAGTAGTGACCTCACAGCAGAGGGCCTATCTCACAGAAGGGTGAGGAACCGAGGCAGGATGAGACTCTCACCAGAGGGCCCACAACACCAAGGGGATGGGAACCAGTCAGGACTGTCCTCCCACCAGTGGGGCCACATCATCGAAAGGTGAGGAACCCAGCACATGTGGCCTCATATCAGAGGACATACATCACAAAGGGGATGGGAGTGAGGCAGGTAGGAGTAGCCTAAAAACAGAGGGCCCAAAGAATAAAAAAAGTGAGGAATCCAGCATTTGGAACCTCCCAGCAGGCGGCCGAGAGCACAGAAGCTATGGGATGCAGGCAGGAGTTAACTAACACCAGAGAGCCCACATCATGAAACTGTGAGCAACCCAGGCATTGGGACCTCAGAGCAGAAAGCCCACATCCCCATGGGGATGGGAACCTGACAGGAGTGTCCTGGCATCACTGGGCTCACATCAGAAAACGTGGGGAGCCCAGCAGTTAGAACCTGATGCTAGAGGGCCGTCATCACCGAGGGCAGGAGGCTCCCAGCAGGTTCCATGTGCCAACAGAGGGCCCACGTCGCCAAGGTGATGTGTGCAAGTCAGGCAGGATTGACCTCACAGCAGAGGGCCTACCTCACAGAAGAGTGAGGAACCCAGCCAGGATAAGACTGTCACCAGAAGGCCCACATCACCAAGGGGATGGGAACCAGGCAGGAGTGTCCTCACACCAGTGGGGCCACATCATTGAAAGTTGCCTAACCCAGCACATGTGGCCTCAAACCAGAAGACCCACATCACGAAGGGGTTGCGAGTGAGGCAGGCAGGAGGAGCATCACAACACAGGACCCATAGAATACAAAAGTTGAGGAATCGAGCAGTTGGAACCTCCCAGCAGGCAGCCAAGACCACAGAGGCTATGGGATCCAGGCCACAGTGAACTAACACCAGAGAGCCCACATCATGAAATTGTGATCAACCCAGCCGTTGGAACCTCAGAGCAGAAGGCCCACATCCCCATGGGGATGGGAACCTAAGAGGAGTGCTTGAGCAACACTGGGCTCACTAAGAAAAGTTGGGGAGCCCAGCAGTTAGGGCCTGACGTCAGGGGGCCCTCATCACAGAGCTGAGGAGGCTCCCAGCAGGGTCCAATTGCCACCAGAGGGCTCATGTCAACAAGACGAGGTGAGCAAGCCAGGCAAGAGTTACCTGATAGTAGAGGGCCCACCTCACAGATGGGTGAGGAACCCAGCCAGGATCAGACTCTCACCAGAGGGCCCACATCACAAAGGGGATGGGACCCAGTCAGGATTATCCTCACACCAGTGGGGCCTCATCATCTTAAGGTGAGGAACCCAGCACATGTGTCCTCAAACCAGAGGACCCACATCACCAAGGGCCTTGGAGTGAGGCAGGCAGGAGTAGCCTCACAACACAGGGTACATAATATAAAAAACGTGAGGATTCCAGCATTTAGACCTTCCAGCAGGCGGCCCAGAACACCGAGGCTATGGGATCCAGGCCACAGTGAACTCACAGCAGAGGGCCCACATCACAAAACTGTGAGCAACCCAGGAGTTGAGATCTCAGCGCAGAAGGACCACATCCCCATGGGAATGGGAACCTGGCTGGAGTGTCCTCGCACCACTGGGCGCACATCAGAAAATGTGGGGAGCCCACCATTTAGGGCCTGACGCCAGAGGGCCGTCATCACCGAGAGGAGGAGGCGCCCTGCACGCTCCAACTGCCACCAGAGGGCTCACGTCTCCAAGGTGACGTGTGCCAGCCAGGCAGGAGTGACCTCACAGCAGAGGGCCTACCTCACAGAACGTTGAGGAACCCAGCCAGGATTAGACTCTCGCCAGAGGGCCCACCTCACCAAGGGGATGGGAACCAGGCAGGAGTGTCCTCACACGAGTGGGGTCACATCATCGAAAGGTGAGGAACGCAGCACATGTGGCCTCAAGCCATAGGACAGTCATCACCAAGGGGCTGGCAGTGAGGCAGGCAGGAGGAGCCTCACAACAGAGGGCACATAGAATAAAAAAGTTGAGGAATCCAGCAGTTGGAACCTCCCAGCAGGCGGCTCAGAGCACCGATGATAAGGGATCCTTGCCGGAGTGAACTCACAGCAGAGGGCCCACATCTTGGTACTGTGAGCAAGCCAGCCGTTTTGACCTCAGAGCAGAAGGCCCATATCGCCATGGGGATGGGAACCTGGCAAGAGTCTCCTCACTCACTTGGCGCACATCAGAAAATGTGGGGAGCCCAGCAGTTAGGGCCTGATGCCAGAGGGCCCTCATCACCGAGGAGAGGAGGCTCCCAGCAGGCTCCAAGTGCCACCAGAGGGCTCATGTCCACAAGGCGAGGTGAGCAAGCCAGGCAAGAGTGACCTCACATCAGACGGCCTACCTCACAGATGGGTGAGGAACCCAGCCAGGATCAGACTCTCAACAGAGGGCCCACATCACCAAGGGGATGTGAACCAGGCAGGAGTCTCCTAAGACCATTGGTCCCACATCATCGAAAGGTGAGGAACCCAGCACATGTGGCCTCAAACCAGACGACACACATCACGAAGGGGCTGGGAGTGAGGCAGGCAGGAGGATCCTCACAACAGAGGGCCCAAAAAATTAAAAAAGTGAGGAATCCAGCAGTTGGAACCTCCCAGCAGGCAGCCAAGAGCACAGAGGCTATGGGATCCAGGCTTCTGTGAACTAACACCAGAGAGCCCACATCATGAAAATGTGAACAACCCAGCCGTTGGGACCTCAGAGCAGAAGGCCCACATCCCCATGGAGATGGGATCCTAAGAGGAGTGCCAAAGCATCACTGGGCTCACTAAGAAAAGTTGGTGAGCCCAGCAGTTAGGGCCTGACGCAAGAGGGCCCTCATCACCGGGGGGAAGAGATTCCCAGCACGCTCCAACTGCCACCACACGGCTGACTTCACCAAGGCAATGTGTGCCAGCCATGCAGGAGTGACCTATCAGCAGAGGGTCTCCCTCACAGGTGGGTGAGGAACAAAGCCAGGAACAGACTCTCACCAGGGGGTCCACATAACCACGTGGATGAGAACCAAGCAGGAGTGTCCTCACACTAGTGGGGCCACATCATCGAAAGGTGAGGAACCCAGCAAAAGTGGCCACAAACCAGAGGACCCACATCACCAAGGGGTTGAGAGTGAGGTAGGTGTCTGGACGGGCATATTTAACACTCATTTCCCACCAGGAAGAGGAATTAACCAAAGGCTCAGCGTGCCCTGCCAGAAGCAGATTAGGGCCTGAAGCAGTCTTGCGGGTTTGCGGCCAGCTCACAAGAAAGCGAGTTGAAGAAAGGAGCTCAGGGGCCCTGTAATTCACAAACCTGCAGAGTTATAAATGACAGATAACGTCCAAAAATATATTAAAGTAAGGCTGCGAAGAGGACTTGAAAGCGGGGCAGAATTGCAGGAAACCGATTTCAGGAGGTAGACTGGAATTGCATTTAAAGCATAGGAAAAGAGGCAGAACATCGACAATGATGCACTTGGCAACAAAGGGCGTATGAGTTTGTTCCTGAATATATTCAGGAACAAACACATACGCCCTTTTTGGCAAACCAAGCAAGCTTGCAATGGAAATCCGAACTACTATGAAGTGTCACTTCCCCCCGGTCTAAAGGGCCATCTGAGAAAAGTGTAAAATCCAGAAAGGCAAGACAGGCCATGGGGAAAAAGGAGCCTTGTTATGCTGATGGGCGGGATGTACATTGCCAACAGCCACTCTGGAGAAGTGTATGGTGTTTCCTGATACATCTGAAAAACAAAGCAACAGAGTCTAGGGCATTTCCACTTATGGTCCTATAGCTTAGGGAAATTAAAATCAAAAAGACACAGCCACCCCAAAATTTACAACGGCTCTGTTTACAGGAGCCTCTTCTACAGTACAAGTTAAATATCCCAGAGAACAAATAATTGATAAAGAAGTTGCGGTACTTATGTACAACAGAATACCACTCAGCAATGAAATCTGTGTCACCAGGCCTGTACCAGCATAATGAGTGGATTGAGGCATGATGATTCTAAGTGAAATAAGTCACACAGAAAAAGAAACATCATAAGGTATCACTAATGCACGGAATGTAAACTTGGCTACACATGAACTGAATTACAAAACAGAACAGGG